>NC_090651.1:384434890-384777390 GCF_040937935.1 Hyperolius riggenbachi | reverse complement strand
GATGGTTCCATAGGTGGCCCAGGAGTGTCTTCAAGGTTTGTGCACCTGTACCAAGAGGGGAAAGACGGAGGTAGAGGTGGCCATAGGAAGGGGTCAATCGGATGGGGGGTTATGAAGTAGGGGTATAGTTATAGGTTTTAACCTAAAGTAAGTAGTGGGTGGTCTCTATATTTGCCTAAACGTGGGTGGTGCCTGTCAGTACCTAAAGTGTCGGCATCTGTCACAGCCTACAATTGGGGGGTCCCTGTCACTATGCAATATCGGGGGGCCCTGTGTATACCTAAACAGGGGTGCCTCTGTCGCCACCAAAACTGCGAGGAGTCCCTGTCAGTAAACCTGGGGGGTCTCAGTGTTTACCTACAGTGGGGGGCAATAAAAGCCAGTTGTGTGATCAATGAGAATTCCAGGAAAAAGGGGCACCCCATAGCGGAGACACTGAGGTACAGGGGGCACAGGGGAGGAGATGAGGCAGCACAAAGGGGGAGAGATTCAGTGAAGGAGGAGAACGAACAAACTGGCTAATGGGCATAACAGAACAATTCAGGCCTCCTGGGCAGGAGCATTTACAAAGCAGTGGCCTACACACCTTCAACTTTAATGCTGAGGGGTCCTTTGTCATCATCATCATCAGTCGCACCTCCAAACTCCGGCTGATCATCTGCTAGAATACAGGAAATCTTTGTTACAGTCCTCTGAGAGCAGCATAGGACATGAGATGAGGAGAGGAAACTCTACATCCTACTGGGGGAGGAGGAAACAACCGTGCAAATAGCTGCCCGATATGTCACAGCCTGCCACCAACTGAGAGGAACATGATACCACATGGACTGTATTCCCCCCAATACCCCCCTATGGACTGTATATCCCAGTCCCCCATGCTGTCCCCTACATCCTCCACACACCGATGGACTATATACCTCAACCCCCTATATCCTTCCCTTATTCCCACAATCCCCCCTCCCCATGTTAATGTTTTGTTTTGCTTTGGCAATGCTAAATGTATTTGGTCCTGCCAATAAAGCTTTTTGGGATTTGGATTTGGACAACAGCAACGTCAGAGACGTGAGAAGAAGATGGGGTAACAGAGCGCGTATGGCTAATGCACGAATACTGAAGGACACACAATATTTACAAGTGCGTACGTCCTCCTCTGCCATCTGTGGAGGGTGGTCCGCCTGGCCACCATCCTCCTCCTCCTTTGTCGTCTGTGGGGAGTGGTCTGCCTGGCCACCATCCTCCTCCTCCTCTGCCGTCTGTGGGGGGTGGTCCGCCTGGCCACCATCCTCCTCCTCCTCTGCCGCCTGGCCACCATCCTCCTCCTCTGACATGCGCTCTCTGCGCCTCTCATGCCGATCTAGGAGAAGAAGTAGAGAATGAGACATTACAATCAGCAATGTTAACTATTGTGGACACAGGACATGGCTGCTGCAAGAAACAGACTACCAGCAAAGGACCAATAGACAGCTAAGACTGTGGTTGAGGGAGGACCTGTGTGGCCCATGGGCCCCGCCCCCTAGTGTGATGTCCACTACGGGACCAATGAAGAGCTAATACTGTAGTTGGGGGAAGCGGCCCTCATGTCATGCCCAAGGGAGCCGGTGCCACTGCTGTAGAGAGAAAGAGAGAAGGAAAGAGACAGAGGGAGACAGACATACAGAGTATTTGCAAGCGCTAACTGTCACAGAAGAGTCGTGAGACAAGAAATCACAATCGCAATCGGTTTCCTGCACTGATTGTCATTATCAACTCAGATCAAAATGTTATGTTTCGGGATAGCCTGCCGATCCTGGGGTCTCAGCCCTTTCATAGCTGCTGGCAAAGCTTCTTTTCATGAGATACATTTGCTCTCTGATAAGCCAGGATTTGCATTAAATTACCTGGTTCAAAGAAACGTATCTCTCAGCTAAGTGTGAACATGCCATCTGAAAAGATACCAGTTGGTGAGTCCAGCAGAAGCGAGCCTTCCACTCAGCAGGGGTCCAGACACGTTGGAGCTATTCCATCAGCATTAAACAAATGTAGTATATGATTTTTGCTTATTTACAGAACACCGTCCCTAGGATGTGAGTTATATCATTTGATTCGTGGTGTCTAGCTGAACATTTTGATATCAACATGGAGGGGCGGGGGTAAACCACGACCAAGTTATTAAACTTCTCAGGAACTGGACAGGCTACAGTAACCAAGTTTGATGTCATAGGAATTGTCATATTCTGAGGATTATAAATCTGTGACTGTTATTTGTGTGTGACGAGCGTGCAGGGAAATATAAAAATGTCATATTCTTGTGGACACAAATGTCCCACCCAGAAGGTTAACCGCACCCCGTCCAGCCCCTGGGCTGAACCTGAGACCCCACCCAAAAATGTGGGTCATTCAAAAGAACTCTATGTGGACTCCTCCCCAGTCCTCCATATTCCATCGTTACGAAAGCATGCTGCTGTTTTGAGGACTGAGCCAGCGGCCATCTTGTTTGAACTTTGCTCTGTAAACAAAGGAACTTAACGTGTTTATCCAAAGCGGACATTTTCACCTGAACTTAAGTATTCGTTTACCTCTTCCCTTTTTTTGTATAATGCCCTACTATTGTCTCTATACTTGTTGATTTTAATCATTTTCTGTATATATTAACTACTTATATTGCATTTATAATAAAACACTCTAAAGTCATTTATTGATTTCTCAGCTAAACCTACTATTCAGCGACACGGAACGAATCCTAGCTTTCTGAAGATTCGCTACCGAGAAGTGTTGTTATTAGCCAGAATAGCCTATTTTACCCGCAGGTCTTAGTCAGTCTGTAGGCTTTTTCGGTCCCATTTAAACAGAGATGGTGGCAGCCTAGTATTTTGTGTTTTATAGATCACACGCCTTCTTCTGGTCTGTCTGTTTCCTAAATTCCAGCGGTTTCAGCTCATCGATTGCGTCCACGCGATTGGCTGGTCTGTTTGCTGAAACCGATTGGAAGGCATTGTGCAGTCCGGCCACTAGGGGGCGTGTGACACTAACAGATGACGACAACTAATTACTTACGCGTACAGCCAGGCAGCCCTTCCTGTCACCCCTGTCCCTGCCACTAAGCTGGGGGGGGGGGGGTTGTGACTATATAAACTGTGGGGGCACCTGTCACCAGCACCTAAGCCTAAAGTCTCACCATTGCTAAGTTCAAGTAAATTTGTTTCCACCCGTGACCACACCCACACCCATTTCCTGTGGGTGCCCATGGGTATGGGGGAAAGATGCTGGTAACAGGGGCACACTTACCTTGCACGGGGGCGGCGACAGCATCATCCTCACCCTCTGCCTCGCTGGTGTCCGTGAGCTCTACAAGAAGCAAAAATAGGAAGAAAATCTAAAAAGGGAGAAGGCTATAAAACATGAGTTATGGACACACAGGGGAGGGGGCACAAAGGTGGAAAGATGGACAGTAGGAGGCGCAAAACATGTACTAGGGGGAGGGAACTATTTAATACTGGGGAGAGACATGAATACCTAGTCTGGGGAGGAAGCTACGTAACAGAATCAGGGAGAAAAAAAGAGAGAAAGAGAGTGTTTCATAACGATTACAGATGAATTTGCACAAAATACTTACCCATGTGGCTGGCCTCCTCCTCCTGCTGTTCCGCCTGGACAGTACTCGGGCCTGCCTGGGTATCTTCGGCCCCCTCCTGGCACTGCCTGCGCCTCTCTTCACGATCTAAGGGTAAGAAGTTGGGAATAAAAAATTCCACTCAGCAATGTTAAAGAGGAACTTCAGCCTAAACAAACATACTGTCATTAAGATACATTAGTTATGGTAATTAAAATAGATAGGTAATATAATCTCTTACCCACCCTGTTTTAAGAGAACAGGCAAATGTTGGTGATTTCATGGGGGCAGCCATCTTTTTGGTTGAAAGGAGGTGACAGGGAGCATGAGACACAGTTCCAACTGTCCTGTGTGCTGATCACCCCTCCCAGTTGCTAGGCAATGAGAACAACAATATCAGAAATCCCATCACGTTTTGCACAGAATCAGGGGAAAAATGCCAGGCAGTTGTTTTTGATGGGGCGGAGCTTAGCTTCTGTGCAGCTAAATATGAGGCTTTGGCAAGAAAAACAAAGTTCTGATGCTGTGAATTGTTAAAGAAACACCAACCTTTTTCAGTTCTGCTGAGTAGATTTTTAGTCTGGAGGTTCACTTTAAGTATCGTGAGTGGGCCACATAATACTGGGGCACACTTGGCAGACTACCCTTTGCAGGGGAGGCACCTATCTATTTAGTGCGGCAGACCTAGTTGCCTATATTGGGGGGAGGGACCTATGTAATACTGGGGCAGACCTGCTGATCTATAGTGTTAGTGGGACCTACTGGGGCAGACCTGGTGACCTATACAGGGAAAGGGACCTACTGGGGCAGATCTGCTGACCTATAGTGGGGGGGGGGGGACCTACTGGCACAGACCTGGTGACCTATACAGGTGGAGGGACCTACTGCGGCAGACCTGGTGACCTATAGTGGGGGAGGGACCTCCTGTGGCAGACCTCTGACGTATACAGGGGGAGGGACCTACTGGGGCAGACCTGGTGACCTATAGTTGGGGAGGGACCTACTGGTGCAGACCGGGTGACCTATACAGGGAAGGGACCTACTGGGGCCGACCTGGTGACCTATAGTAGGGGATTGACCTACTGGGGCAGACCTGGTGACCTATACAGGGAAGGGACCTACTGGGGCAGACCTGCTGACCTATACAGGGAAGGGACCTACTGGGGCAGACCTGCTGACCTATACAGGGGGAGGGACCTACTTGGGCAGACCTGGTGACCTATAGTTGGGGAGGAACCTACTGGGGCAGACCTGCTGAGTGCTGACCTATATGGGGTGGGACCTACTAGGGCAGACCTGGTGACCTATAGTAGGGGAGGGACCTATTGGTGCAGACCTGGTGACCTATAGTAGGGGAGGGACCTACTGGGGCAGACCTGGTGACCTATACAGGGAAGGGACCTACTGGGGCAGACCTGGTGACCTATACAGGGAAGGGACCTACTGGGGCAGACCTGCTGAGTGCTGACCTATATGGGGTGGGATCTACTGGGGCAGACCTGGTGACCTATAGTTGGGGAGGGACCTATTGGTGCAGACCTGGTGACCTATCGTAGGGGAAGGGACTTACTGGGGCAGACCTGGTGACCTATACAGGGAAGGGACCTACTGGGGCAGACCTGGTGACCTATAGTGGGGGAAGGACCTACTGTGGCAGACGTGCTGACCTATACAGGGGGAGGGACCTACAGGGGCAGACCTGGTGACCTATAGTGGGGGAGGGACCTATTGGGGCAGACCTGCAGACCTATAGTGGGGGAGGGACCTACTGGGGCAGACCTGCAGACCTATAGTGGGGGAGGGACCTACTGGGGCAGACCTGCTGACCTATAATGGAGGAGGGACGTACTGGGGCAGACCTGCTGACCTATAGTAGGGGAGGGACCTACTGGGGCAGACCTGGTGACCTATAATGGGGAGGGCCCTACTGGGGCAGACCTGCTGACCTAAACAGGAGGAGGGACTTATGTAATGCTGGGGTAGAGCTGGTTACCTATAGGGGGTTATATGGGGTTACCTATATGTAACAGAATAAAAGTACCTTTCTATATATATACGTATACAGTAGGAGGGACCTACTGGGGCAGATCTGCTGACCTATAGTGGGGGAGGGACTTACTGGGGCAGACCTGCTGACCTATGGTGGGGAAGGGACCTACTTGGGCAGACCTGCTGATCTATAGTTGGGGAGGGACCTACTGGTGCAGACCTGCTGACCTATGGTGGGGGAGGGACCTATTGGGGCAGATCTAGTGACCTAAACAGGGGGAGGGACCTATGTAATGCAGGGGTAGAGATGGTTACCTATATGTAACAGAATAAAAGTACCTTTTTTCCGGATACTTTTCCGTAGTTTGCAGAGCGTATCGTACTCCCTATTTTTAAGATCGCACCACCGCTGCCGCAACTGTTTCTTCTCACGGGTTATCCCGTGGTTGCGCAATATTGCACGGATCACCTTGCGCATTATCTTGTCCTTGCGCATATTAGGCTGGGGGTAAATCCCTGCCCGACCGTCATAGTCCTTCAGGTCCAGGATGCGCACCATGGTCTCCATCTCTTCTGGGGTCATTGGTTTGGTTCTGTTCCTGCGGTATGGCCGTCTTCCCGCCATGTCTGTCGCAGAGTGACAGCCGCAATAACGTCTCACGCATTGACCTCCCACAGAGTGATTTTGCTGTGTTGCCAGGTTACATCTCCTGGGCCATTAAAGCAGCGAAGGTCTTTCTCGCCGTTTCTCATGAGCACTACTGGGAACATTGTGTGGAGCACGTGGCTGGGAGGAGGGGAAGGGTGTATAGTTCAGTAGCCAATCACCAGGAACAGTCCTTTGTGCGTCGGGTAATCCTTTCATCAGCTGAACAATGCTTGCCTTTGTTGCTTTTCTGGAACATTGCAAGCTGGAAATGCTTTGATGTAAACTCCCGCCCAGCACTAACCAGACAACAAAGCTTAGCAAACTGACAAAAGAATTACTGGCTAGGCAAACATTTCTGCAGCTATAGCTGTGGGAACATTGTGCACCAGATGACGTTACTGCTGCACAAGTTCTCATTTCAAACGTTATGTTGTTTGAACAATAAATTGTTTAAAATTACAAGATGTACTAAATATACTTCGACAAATGAACTTAATTTACAGGACCTTGCAGAGTTTTTACATAGGCTGTGCGCGGTAGAATACATTTGTCAAAACCAGAATTTTTATGTGTCCTTGGAAACCAATAAACAGCTAAATATGCAAGCAAACAGATGTACACATGCGGCATACAGAATATCATTTACACAATTTTGCTATGTTGCCAGGCTTCATCGCCATAATAAATTCAGGAAAACTTACATAATCTCTTGGAAACAATAAACCACTTTAAGAAGGCAGATGTATACATGTGGCACGCACACAATAAATTACACATGTGAGGGTAATCCAAACCTGTCTGGGAAAAGGCTTTAGAAAGTCTTTGCGCAAGCAGGGGCATAACTAGGCCCCGCCGGGCCCCCCTGCAGCACCCAACCCCCCCCCCCCCCCGGGCCGTTTTGTGGGGGCTGGAGGGGTCGCAGCATGAGGGGAAAGCCGTGGCCACAGTCGGCGGGGAGGGGGGACGGCAGGCAGTGGCGGGCAGCAGACAGATACATACCTTCCGTGCGCTCCAGCGTGCGTTCTTCTCGCTAGCCTCTGACGCCACTTCCTGTATAACAGGAAGTCGTGTCAGAGACTAGAGAGAGGAACGCAGGCTGGAGCACACGGAAGGTATGTATCTGTCTGCTGCCCGCCGCTGCCCGGACACAAATTTAAGCTGGAGGGGAGCGCAGAGGGCAGAGCCCCGAGGTGAGGGAGGGGGAGGGGAACGTCCCCCCTCCCCGCTGACTGTGGCCACGGCTTTCCCCTCATGCTGCGACCCCTCCAGCCCCCACAAAATGGCCCCGAGCGGGCACCAGGCCCTATTGTTATGCCAGTGCGTGCAAGGCAAAGACCTCGCCCTCCGCAAAATCAAAGTCCAGTCCAAGTTCCGTCTCCGCATTTGATGGAAGTCCCAACTGCTTGGCCCGCAGTTTACGATAGAAGACAGTATTGTCAATCACACCACCATCAGAAACTCGTCCATTTTTCCCGATGTCCACCATCACAAACTCGTATCGGGCATTGACCAGGGCCATGAGAACAATACTAAAAAATCCTTTATAATTGTAATAGTAGGATCCACTATCCGGTGGATATGTTTCCCGTCTAGTGCACCCCCACAGTTGGGGAACTTACAGAGGTCTTTAAAAGGAACTTAAACTGAGAAGGATATGGATTTTTCCTTTTCAAATAATACCAGTTGCCTGACTCTCCTGCTGATCCTGTGTCTCTAATACTTTCAGCCACAGCCCCTCAATGAGCATGCAGATCAGGTGCTCTGACTGAAGTCAGACTGGATTAGCTGCATGCTTGTGTGTGATTCAGCCACTACTGCAGCCAAATAGATCAGTAGCACTGCCAGGCAACTGGTATTGTTTAATGTGAAACATCCATATCCCTCTCAGTTTAGGTTCCCTTTAAAGCCCTTGGCAATTGCCATCCATTCCTCCGGTGAACTGGGCAGGCATCTAGAAATAAAAAGAAAAATTGAGAAAGGCAAGTTGGAGCAACAATTACACTTGACAGGCCTACAGCACAGGAAAGAAAAACTACTAATAATAAAAAATAATAATAATGAAAAATACTACAGATTTAACACTGACAACCAGGGCCGGGCTGAGGCATAGGCTAGAGAGGCTCCAGTCTCAGGGCGCAGTGTAGGAGGGGGCGCAGAATTCATTCAGCTGTCTTTCCTAATTGTGTTTGAAGCAGAAAGAAATAAGAAAAGGGGATACATGGCAGTGACTGCAAGCCAGAGAACTAGATATTAAGGTGTTGGGGAGGTTGTGGGCCTTGTGGCGCCTCTTAGTCTAATAGCAATCAGTGTGTTATGGCTGGGGTGGCAGGGTTGGAGGGGCGCACTTTGGTGTTTCAGCCATGGGTGCTGGAGGACCTAGGTATTTGTAAAGATGCAGTCCAAATCATTGAATGATTCCACAACTGGTAGCTCTACACGATTGTATGGATCAATTACTCACCTAGCGGTCAGCCATCAACCAAACATTGTGTTCTATGTGCAGAACCCTTCTCAAGGCAGTAAACCACCAAATACTATCCATCTTTCTTGAGAAGAGTTCTACACATAACTCAGATTAGTGTTTGCTTGGTGGCAGAGGTGAGAGAGGGCGCTCAGGAGGGGGCGCACAACTCTCATTCCCTATTGTGTTTGAAGCAGAGAGAAATAAAAGGCGATACATGGCAGTGACTGCAAGCCAGATAACTATTAACCTCCTTGCCGGTTCAATTCCTCCGGCAAGGAGGCAGCGCAGGAGTTTTTTTTTTTTTTTTAAACCATGTAGCGAGCCTCGGCTCGCTACATGATAGCCGCTGAGCGGCGGCATCCCCCCACCCACTCCGATCGCCTTCGGCGATCAGAGTAAGCAGGAAATCCCGTTCAGAACGGGATTTCCTGCAGGGCTTCCCCGGTCGCCATGGCGACGGGGCGGGATGACGTCACCGACGTCATGGACGTCGGGACGTCATAGGGAATCCCGATCCGCCCCTCAACGCTGCCTGGCACTGATTGGCCAGGCAGTGCAGGGGTCTGGGGCGGGGGGGAGCGGCTCGGCGCGGCGGATTGCGGCGGATCGGCGGCGAGCGGCGACGATCGTAAGTTACAAGCAGCTAGCAAAGTGCTAGCTGCTTGTAACAAGAAAAAAATTAGGCTAATCGGCCCAGCGGGGCCTGAGCAATCCTCCTGCGCAGGTTACCCCGAACTGAGTTCGGGATAACCGGCAAGGAGGTTAAGGTGCTGGGTGGGGGAGGGTTTAGGACACCTCTTAGTCTAATAGCAATCAGTGTGTGACGGCTGGGGTGGGAGGGATGGAGAGGGGCCTCTTAGTGTAATAGCAATCAGTGTGTGACGGCTGGGGTGGGAGGGGTGGGGAGGGGCCTCTTAGTGTAATAGCAATCAGTGTGTGACGGCTGGGGTGGGAGAGATGGAGGAGGGGCCTCTTAGTGTAATAGCAATCAGTGTGTGGCGGCTGGGGTGGGAGGGATGGAGGAGGGGCCTCTTAGTGTAATAGCAATCAGTGTGTGACGGCTGGGGTGGGAGGGATGGAGGGGCCTCTTAGTGTAATAGCAATCAGTGTGTGACGGCTGGGGTGGGAGGAATGGGGGAGGGGCCTCTTAGGGTAATAGCAATCGGTGTGTGACGGCTGGGGTGGGAGGGATGGGCCTCTTGGTCTAATAGCAATCAGTGTGTGACGGCTGGGGTGGGAGGGATGGGGAGGGGCCTCTTAGTGTAATAGCTATCAGTGTGTGATGGCTGGGGTGGGAGAGATGGGGAGGGGCCTCTTAGTGTAATAGCAATCAGTGTGTGACAGCTGGGGTGGGAGAGATGGAGGGGCCTCTTAGTGTAATAGCAATCAGTGTGTGACGGCTGGGGTGGGAGAGATGGAGGGGCCTCTTAGTGTAATAGCAATCAGTGTGTGACGGCTGGGGTGGGAGAGATGGGGAGGGGCCTCTTAGTGTAATAGCAATCAGTGTGTGATTGCTGGGGTGGGAGAGATGGAGGGGCCTCTTAGTGTAATAGCAATCAGTGTGTGACGGCTGGGGTGGGAGGGATGGAGGAGGGGCCTCTTGGTGTAATAGCAATCAGTGTGTGACGGCTGGGGTGGGAGGGATGGAGGAGGAGCCTCTTAGTGTAATAGCAATCAGTGTGTGACGGCTGGGGTGGGAGGGATGGAGGAGGGGCCTCTTAGTGTAATAGCAATCAGTGTGTGACGGCTGGGGTGGGAGGGATGGAGGAGGGGCCTCTTAGTGTAATAGCAATCAGTGTGTGACGGCTGGGGTGGGAGGGATGGAGGAGGGGCCTCTTAGTGTAATAGCAATCAGTGTGTGACGGCTGGGGTGGGAGGGATGGAGGAGGGGCCTCTTAGTGTAATAGCAATCAGTGTGTGATGGCTGGGGTGGGAGGGATGGGGAGGGGCCTCTTAGTGTAATAGCAATCAGTGTGTGACGGCTGGGGTGGGAGAGATGGAGGGGCGCACTTTGGTGTCTCAGCCTTGGGTGCTGAAGGACCTTGTCCCGGCTCTGCTGACAACCCCTCCCCTGGAAATCCTTTTCACTGACTGGCATCTACCATAAATAAAAGTAGCATCAGTTTGCAAAATCCATAGAAATCACAAACAAAAACCATTTCAGCTGGCCGCATAGGCAAACGGTGGCATGATTTTGCCCTATAAAACCATCAAAGTGCCTGATTGCAGGATATTGCCAGACTAAAAAATTGGCAGATCCAAAAACAAGAACATAATACATAACGATACATAATACACTACAAATAAATGCACACATGTTCCAGTCTGTTAAACGACATTTAAATGAGTTAGTCGGCCGTCTTGTTGGCCGTGTGTACGTGACGTTTAAACAACATTTTTTTTTTTACGGAAAATTCGTTCAAATGACTGATTCAAACGACAATCTGTCAAAAAGTCAGATGTGTGTACGGACCTTAAAGAGACACTGAAGCGAAAAAAAAAATATGATATAATGAATGGGTTGTGTACTATGAATAATTACTAGAAGATTAGCAGCAAAGAAAATATTCTCATATTTTTATTTTCAGGTATATAGTGTTTTTTCTAACATTGCATCATTCTATAATATGTGCAGATTACACAACACTCAGCATTCAAAATGAGTCTTTCAGAGCAGTCTGTGAAGTAATGACCTCTCCTCTGGCAGAGAAAAAGTAAACAGTTCACTTACAGTTGAGATAATAAAAGTCAGATAACAGCCCTCTCCACGACTAAAGGGGCCCATACACTCAGCCGATTTTCTGGCCGACCGATCGATCCCGATCGATTGATCGTTTGCAAATCGGTTGGCCAATCGACCGATCGATGGCCGATTTCGATCGATTTCGATGGATTTCCATCGACCAGGCAGGATGGAAAATTTAGGTCGATCTGATGAGATTGCTTATCAGTTTGCATTGGCCTTAATGGAAATCTGATGGCAAAAAAATGCCATCAGATCGAATTTCAATAGATTTCAAACTGAAATCTATTGGAATTCTATCCTGGTAAAAAATGTTCTAAAAACGCATCAGATAGATCATCAGATGCATTTCTTATCTATCTGCTGCAAATCTGACGAGTGTATGGGCACCTTAAGACTGATGTATCTGATCTTAATGTTTTATTTCTTAGCTGTACTACACATACAAATCATAATATCATAATTTTTTTTTCGCTTCAGTGTCTCTTTAAAGGCTCTGCCTCTGAAACACGGGACCAGTGTGCAAATCTCAACTCTTCCTGGTCAGTAAGCCAGCACCTATTCAGTAAGGAGACCTTGGGCAAGACTCCCTAACACCAGTACTGCCTATAGAGCACCCCTAGCGGTTGCAGCTCTGGCGTTTTGTACCCAAAGCGCAATATAAATGTTCTGAGTCCTGTCTTGTGAAAGGGGTTGGCTTGAGAATCTTGCATGGTATACTGCAAATATATTACTTTATCTTTCTACTGAAGTTTAGTTTTTGTTGTTTTTTGTAAACAGTCCCCTGGAGTAACGCACTGCACTCCTCTCTCCACAACACACCAGCTAAATTGTGTTGAAGCCGGAACAGTGCAGCAATATTATTTTCTCCTAGAGCCTTGTTTTTCATGGTAATTAAAGGACAACTGTAGTGAGAAGTCTATGGAGGCTGCCATATTTATTCCCTTTTAAACAATACCAGCTGCCTGGCAGCCCTGCTATTTAGATTCAGAAGTGTCTGAATAACACCTGAAACAAGCATGCAGCTAATCTTATCAGATCTGACAATAATGTCAGAAACACCTGATCTGCTGCATGCTTGTTCAGGGGCTATGGCTAAATGTATTAGATGCAGAGGATCAACACGATAGCCAGGCAACTGGGATTTCTTAAAAGGAAATAAATATGGCAGCCTCCACATACCTCTCGCTACAGTTGTCCAAAGAGGAACTGCAGTGAAAATAATGTAATTAATAAAATTGCATTTTTTAAATTTTATTTATTTTACAATATGCAATTATAAATGATTTAGTGAGCGTTTACCCATAGGAAAATCTTTCCTCACCTTGATTTACATCATTCTCAAATTTAACTTAAAGAGGAACTCCAGTAAAAATAACGTAATGAAAAAACATGCTTCATTTTTACAATAATTATGTATAAATGATTTAGTCGGTGCTTGCCCATTGTAAAATCTTTCCTCTCCCCGATTTATATTCTGACATTTATCACATGGTGACATTTTTACTGCTGGCAGGTGATGTCACTAGAAGTAGCCGCTGCTTGCTTTTTTGGCAGTTGGAAACAACTGTTATTTCCCACAATGCAACAAGGCTCCCACAGTGTGATGTCAGCTCCCTGGTGGTGACATCACACTGTGGGAGGGGTTTCACCACAATATCAGCCATACAGAGCCCCCTGATGTTTCTCTGTTTGAGAAAAGGAATAGATGTCTCATGTAAAAGGGGGTATCAGCTACTGATTGGGATGGATTTCAATCCTGGGTTACGGTTTCTCTTTAAGTCCTGTCAGGAGCATCACTGAGGAATGTTTGTTTGAGAATGCAGAAGCCGGTGAAAATAATGCCTGGTCTCTGGGAGGAGAATTCTACATAGCTAAGCAGCCTAGACTCAGCATCACCAGGAGGGCGGAGCTGCCTACCAACATACTGCAATATGTATAGATACAGGAAGTGTTTGTAATGCTGAAACCAAGAAGATTACCATAAAAGTGGGTGTCCTGAACAGGGGCATAACTAAAAATCAACCTCCGCCGGGTCCCGCTTAGGGCCATTTGGGGGGGCAGGAGGGGTCGCAGCATGAGGGGAGAGCATTGGCCCTCACATGGGCGGGGAGAGGAGCCACTTCCCCCCTCCCTCACCCCGGGCTCTCCCCTCAGCACTCCCCTCCTGCATTAATAGATAGCAGCAGCGGAGGCAGGAAAACAGTCATACCTCTATGCATTCCACCGCTGAGGTCCAATCTCTAAGTGCCACATGCTACTTCCTGGGCTTCCTGATAAACAGGAAGTAGCGTGTAGCACTTAGAGAGTAGACCTCAGCGGTGGAATGCATAGAGGTATGCCTGTTTTCCTGCCGCCGCTGCTGCCACTGATTGATGCAGGAGGGGGAGCGCTGAGGGAAGAATCTGGGGTGAGGGAGGAGGGGAGTTGCCCCCCTCCCCGCCAGTGTGGGGGCCAATGCTCTCCCCTCATGCTGCGACCCCTCCTGCCCCCCAAAACGGCCCTGAGCGGGCGCCAGAGGGGCCTCGGGCCACCCGTGGGTGCAGGGGCTGCAGCCCCTATTGCTACGCCACTGGTCCTGAATCATACTGCACTCCACTATATGTCTGTACTTGCGCTATGTAAACAGGGCATGTGCTGATACAATTGCTACAGAAATGATGACGCATGATAAAAGCAGAGCATGACATTTTGGAGCCCGCAGCAAATGCGTGCATGGAATTTTTGTTTTGAAAATTATAGCATTATAGTTTTTGAACATTTTTACTGTTTAGTATTTATAAATTATCCATTTTTGAAAAATGTTGTTTTGAAATTTATTGTTTTCAATATTATAACTTATAAGGTTAGGAAGGGGAGTTTTAGGGTTAGGTGTCAGGAAGGGGGGTTTTAGGGTTAGGCGGCAGGGAAGGGGGGTTTTAGGGTTAGGACTCAGGAAGGGGGGTTTTAGGGTTAGGAGTCAAGAAGGGGGGTTTTAGGGTTAGGTGTTAGGAAGGGGGGTTTTAGGGTTAGGACTCAGGAAGGGGGGGTTTAGGGATAGGTGTTAGGATAGGAAGGGGGGTTTTAGGGATAGGTGTTAGGAAGGGGGGTTTAGGGTTAGGACTCAGGAAGGGGGGTTTTAGGGTTAGGACTCAGGAAGGGGGGTTTAGGGTTAGGTGTTAGGAAGGGGGGGGGGGTTAGGGTTAGGAGTCAAGAAAGGGTGGTTTTAGGGTTAGAAGTCAAGAAGGATGGTTTTAGGGTTAGGTGTTAGGTAGGGGGGGTTTCGGGCTAGGAGTCAGTAAGGGGATATTTAGGGCTAGGAATCAAGAAGGGGGGTTTTAGGATTAGGTGTTAGGAAGGGGGGTTTTATGGTTAGGACTCAGGAAGGGGGGTTTAGGGTTAGGTGTTAGGAGGGGGGGGGGTTAGGGTTAGGTGTCAGGAAGGGGGGGTTTCCGGGCTGGGAGTCAGTAAGGGGGTATTTAGGGTTAGGCGTCAGGAAGGGGGAGTTTTAGGATCAGGTATCAGGAAGGGGGATTTTAGGGTTAGGCGCGAGGAAGGGAGGGTTCTGTGTGAGAGTAAGTACGTTAAGATACATTGGAGTAAAATGTTGTTAATAATATATAACAATATTTTATTATGATCATTTACACTATTTACAGTTTAAAAACGAAGACTATCGGTAGATATTAACGATAATTTTTTAAACAAAAATAGGAGCTCATTTTTCCTCGCGCCCCTTTTTCGTGTTCGTGATAAAAGTTACCAATACTAGCCAAGCCAGTTCAGAGTGGAGACTCAGATTACTACAAATGAACGCTGGCGAGTGGTTCTCTTTAATTTCACGCGGTAGGCGGGCGCGGCACTAATGCACTACAGTATGTAACAGGACGGTGTGATGAGCTGGAGGAGCTGATCAGAACGCTTCCTCAGAGAAGAATCTCTTGAAGGCCGTGGAGGCAGAATTGATATAAATGGCGTCGGCGCCGTCCGCGGCTTTGCTGAAGATGTAAAGTGCGTATCAGTAATTGCGATGCTGATTTTACTTAATCACCTGAAGGTAACACCAAGACCAAAGCTTCCCCCCCGCCACTGACAGCGCGGTAAATTATGTACGACCGGCGGGGTAGCGTTCCGTGGCTGTCCTACTCGAATAATCTGCAGGCTTGAGCAGGTAAATGGCGGCAGAGATTTAATTCAGATAAATGCAAGGTTATACATTTGTGCAGCAAGAACGGGCGCGCTACATACGCAGCAAATTGGGGAAAATGAGGTCGAGACTTAACAAAGATTTAGCGGGGAAGGGAGACGGACTTGACGGCGCTGACATAATGCGCGGCGTCAGGGGGGGACCGGAGAGGCTAATGACTGCCAGGCTTACTGAGAACAGTAAATAACTATATGCGGTAATTAGGTACCTCATCATACATGGCGGAAAGTAAAAGCACCGCTGGCAGCCGCATTACAGCAAAGCCCGCGTTTGTTCGAGAAAAAAGCTTCTCCCTCCAGGCCGTCCTGTGGGCTGCCAGGATGTTTTTCAGAAGAAGACGCTATAATAACAAGATCAGTCCCAGGTTTGCGGAAAAGAGATACAGAGCAAACCTGAGCTTTCTTTAGATGTGCAGATTCTGAACTGAGCACAACCAGCCTAATGGCGATGGAAGGAAAATATTTATTTCCTGCTGAGTGTTCCAAACAGTATCGTTACCCTGATGTAAAAAAAAATGCAATGTAAACTGGCTCTCTCAGTTTCAGAGAGTCACAGCTGAGAGCAAATGAAAATTAAAAGGTCATATTAGAATGCACTGATACACTGTAAAGTACAGCCAGGGCTAAAGTGGACCTGTATAAGTATCTGCATTGTTTACATTGCACATGTGGACTTGAAAAAATGCTAAGACTGGCCTTAAAGGACCTCTGTCGCGAAAACTTTAAATAAAATGTAAACATACACAAATAAGAAGTACTAGCTGTCCCGCGTCGTAGCATACGCTGCATCTTCTATCTATCTAATAGAGTACGTGCCTCAACCTTGAAGCAAGAAGAATAAAGGTGGGTACACACATCAGATAAAAGTCTTTGGAAAAATGAAAGATCACAGACCAATTTTACCCCCTTCCATGTAGTATGAGAGCCACACCTACACAGTCTATTCTATGGAGCTGCACTCCCCATCAGACAGAAATCTTACCCCCTTCCATGTAGTATGAGAGCCACACCTACACAGTCTATTCTATGGAGCTGCACTCCCCATCAGACAGAAATCTTACCCCCTTCCATGTAGTATGAGAGCCATACCTACACAGTCTATTCTATGGAGCTGCACTCCCCATCAGACAGAAATCTTACCCCCTTCCATGTAGTATGAGAGCCACACCTACACAGTCTATTCTATGGAGCTGAACTCCCCATCAGACAGAAATCTTACCCCCTTCCATGTAGTATGAGAGCCACACCTACACAGTCTATTCTATGGAGCTGCACTCCCCATCAGACAGAAATCTTACCCCCTTCCATGTAGTATGAGAGCCACACCTACACAGTCTATTCTATGGAGCTGCACTCCCCATCAGATAGAAATCTTACCCCCTTCCATGTAGTATGAGAGCCACACCTACACAGTCTATTCTATGGAGCTGCACTCCCCATCAGACAGAAATCTTACCCCCTTCCATGTAGTATGAGAGGCACACCTACACAGTCTATTCTATAGAGCTGATCTCCCCATCAGACAGAAATCTTACCCCCTTCCATGTAGTATCAGAGCCACACCTACACAGTCTATTCTATGGAGCTGCACTCCCCATCAGACAGAAATCTTACCCCCTTCCATGTAGTATGAGAGCCACACCTACACAGTCTATTCTATGGAGCTGCACTCCCCATCAGACAGAAATCTTACCACCTTCCATGTAGTATGAGAGCCACACCTACACAGTCTATTCTATGGAGCTGAGCTCCCCATCAGACAGAAATCTTACCCCCTTCCATGTAGTATGAGAGCCACACCTACACAGTCTATTCTATGGAGCAGCACTCCCCATCAGACAGAAATCTTACCCCCTTCCATGTAGTATCAAAGCCACACCTACACAGTCTATTCTATTGAGCTGCACTCCCCATCAGACAGAGATCTTACCCCCTTCCATGTAGTATTAGAGCCACACCTACACAGTCTATTCTATGGAGCTGCACTCCCCATCAGACAGAAATCTTACCCCCTTCCATGTAGTATGAGAGCCACACCTACACAGTCTATTCTATGGAGCTGCACTCCCCATCAGACAGAGATCTTACCCCCTTCCATGTAGTATGAGAGCCACAGACAGAAATCTTACCCCCTTCCATGTAGTATCAGAGCCACACCTACACAGTCTATTCTATGGAGCTGCACTCCCCATCAGACAGAAATCTTACCCCCTTCCATGTAGTATGAGAGCCGCACCTACACAGTCTATTCTATTGAGCTGCACTCCCCATTAGATAGAAATATTTGCAAGATGCTGCACACAAAGTTGCTGTACACATTCAAAAGATCATTATCTGCAAAAGATCCGTTCCTGCAAAAGATCAGTACCTACAAAATACATTCATAGTCTATATTTCCATGCGGATTATTGTGGACATTTTTCCGCATAAGGGCATAAGCATCCGCATACAATGAATTTTCGATGCTGGTCGAAAACACAAATATTTCTGAAGATTTTCGTGAAAATTCGCCAAAAAGCGAAAACAGGATTTTCGATGCGAAAATGACTTAGGCGAAAATTCACAAGCAACACTGCTACATGCTACATTAGCACTATCCAGGAGCGCCACAGGGAGGATTCCCAATGCCCCCTTTTTATACAACCGGAGGGACCGCGGGAACCACAGCGGCACCCCGGAGGGGGAGGCTAGGTGCCGCAGGCGACCCCCCCCCCCAAGCGTGGCCAGCGCCAGGGAGAGCCGTCTGCACCCACCTCCCAATATTAAAAACAGGCACTTACCTTAACGTCCATTGCGTTCTGCTACATGCGCATTAATTTTCTCATGGAAAGCATTTTGTGCAGTTTGTATCCTTTGGAGGCAGGTGGTGGATGGCTTGCTCCGGTGGTGTGAGCCCTGGAGTGAGTTGTCTGCACCTGTCCCCCCCCCCCCCCCCTCTGGAGTGCTGTATGTGAGCCAGCCCTGAGCTCTAAAGCTCGGGGTGACCCATGCTTTTCTCCTTTCTCATGTGGTGCCCCCAAGTTAATGCGCATGTAGCAGAACGCAATGGACGTTAAGGTAAGTGCCTGTTTTTAATATTGGGAGGTGGGTGTGGACGGCTCTCCCCGACGCTGGCCACGCTTGGGGGGGGGGTCGCCTGCGCCTCCCCCTCCGGGGTGTCGCTGTGGTTCCCAGGCAGTGAGAGAGCCTGGGACCCTGTGGTCCCCCCGGTTGTATAAAAGGGGGGCATTGGGAATCCTCCCCGTGGCGCTCCTGGATAGTGCTAATGTAGCATGTAGCAATGTTGCTTGCGAATTTTCGCCTCGAAAATCCCGTTTTCGTTTTTTGGCGAATTTTCATGAAAATCTTCAGAAATATTTGCGTTTTCGACCAGCATCGAAAATTCATTGTATGCGGATGCTTATGCCCTTATGCGGAAAATTGTCCACAATAATCCGCATGGAAATTCAATCTATGCGGACGTTTATACGGAAAAATGCCCACAATAATGCGCAAGAAACTTCTCTGAATGCGGGCGCTAATGCCCTTATGTGGAAAATGTCCGCAATCATACGCAAGTAATGCGAAAATGACTGGCCTTAGGCGAAAATTAACGTGAAAAAATTAGATGGAAAATTTGCCTGTCAAAACGAAATTAGGCGAAAATTCGGTAAAAATTTATCGAAACAAATTTTTGCATTTTCGCTCATCACTGGCATGTAGCAGGGCGACTGCTTTGCAGTATTGGTTTTTTGACCCTGCATAGTTTGGCATGCAAAAGCAAATGCATATTTGCATGAGCATTGCCTCATGAATAGCCAATTAGGCCAGATTTGCAAAGCCAGACTTGCTAGGGTAGGCCTCTTTTCCACGGACAGTTGATAGGCAGTAACATGCCTCTCAAACTCTTACAACTGCTCACTACTGCCTGGTAACAGCTTGCTGCTGCCTGGAAACTGCTTGCTGCTGCCTGGTATCTGCTCACTGCTGCCTGGTAACTGCTCGCTGCTGCCTGGTAACTGCTCGCTGCTGCCTGGTAACTGCTCGCTGCTGCCTGGTAACTGCTTGCTGCTGCCTGGTAACTGCTTGCTGCTGCCTGGTAACTGCTTGTTGCTGCCTGGTATCTGCTTGCTGCTGCCTGGTAACTGCTTGTTGCTGCCTGGTATCTGCTCGCTGCTGCCTGGTAACTGCTCGCTGCTGCCTGGTAACTGCTCACTGCTGCCTGGTAACTGCTTGCTGCTGCCTGGTAACTGCTTGCTGCTGCCTGGTAACTGCTTGCTGCTGCCTGGTAACTGCTTGCTGCTGCCTGGTAACTGCTTGCTGCTGCCTGGTAACTGCTTGCTGCTGCCTGGTAACTGCTTGCTGCGCACACAACTCAACAGTCCGTGGAAAAGAAGCCTAAAACTTGGTGATTGAGCACGCATACATTTTCTCATGCAAAGTACTTCTTCTTCTTGCTCGAAGGTTGAGGCACTTAGTCTATTATATATATAGATGTATCTCCCAGAGTAAAATGAGCCATAAATTACTTTTCTCCTATGTTGCTGTCACTTTCAGTAAGTAGTAGAAATCTGATATTACCGTCAGATTTGGGACTAGCCCATCTTCTTATAGGGGATTCTCAGGGTTTTCTTTATTTTTAAAAGCACTTAGTGAATGGCTGTTGCTCCGTCCAACTGCCAAAAAAATTGTGCAGCGATCAGGGAGGCTGTCCAGCATCTTTGTATAAATCTTTTTCAGGGAGTGTCTTTATAAAGAATAAAGGCCATGCTGAGAATCCCCCATAGAGATATGGACTAACCCAAAAACCTGTCGGTTCTGTCAGATTCCTACTACTTATTGTAAGTGACAGCAACATAGGAGAAAAGTAATTCATGGCTCATTTTACTCTGGAAGAAATGTACTTCATATTTGTTTGTGTTTTAAATTTTTAGATTTTCGCGAATGTCCCTCTTTAATATTATATAGTATTTCCATAGCGCCGACATCTTCTGCAGAGCTGTACATAGTGTATATTGTCTTGTCACTAACTGTCCCTCAGAGGGGCTCACAATCTAATCCCTGTGTCACATATCTTATCGATATCTGCCCTAAATGATTATAAACTACTTAAAAGGGCAAGTCTAAAAGTCATCATAATCATGATTTGCATGAAAGGAAGATTGCATAACTTTTAATTCTGTTTATAGTGAGCTACGCGCCCACTGCTGGCAAATCTTGATTATGACACCTTTTAGGCTTGCCCTTTTAAGTAGTTTATAATCATTTAAGGCAGATATCGATAAGATATTTGACACCTGCCACAGTCAGATGTCTATGTATGTATTGTGTAGTGCATGTATCATAGTCTAGGGCCAATTTAGGGGGAAGCCTATTAACTTATCTGTATGTTTTTGGAATGTAAGAGGAAACTGAAGTGCCCAGAGGAAACCTAAACAGACATGGAGAGAACATACAAACTCAGTGCAGATAGTGTCCTGGCCGGGATTCAAACCGAGGGCCCAGCGCTGCAAGGCAAAATGCCAAGGCAAGGAAGATGCATGTTTACCTTAAAAAGCAAACGTTTTTTTGTATAACTCGTGTATAAAGTATAATCTGTGTATTCTACACATCCTCACTGTGGTACAGCTAGATCAGGCACGGGCAAACTTGGCCCTCCAGCTGTTGAGGAACTACAAGTCCCACAATGCATTGCAGGAGTCTGACAGCCACAGTCATCACTCATAAAGGCAAATGCATTGTGGGATTTGTAGTTCCTTAACAGCTGAAGGGCCAAGTTTGCCCATGCCTGGGCTAAAATGACGCAGAGTACATGCAGCAGCATCATTAGGGTATGTAATTTGGGGCATGTGCCCTCAGTAGTTACCTGGGTGCAGGGGCGTAACTAGAAAATACCAGGACCCCCTGCAATACTTTGGATTCAAACCCCCTCCCCCCCCCCCCCCCCCACACACACACACACACCTTGCTTTCTGCAAAGGTAAACTGAGAACCAATGCTAGTCAGTTGGCTAATAGTGATGTTGCGAACATCCAATTTTCGGTTCGCGAACCTCCGCGGAAAGTTCGGTTCGCGAAAAAGTTCGCGAACCGCAATAGACTTCAATGGGGAGGCGAACTTCAAAATTTAGAAAAATTTCTACTGGCTGGAAAAATGATGTAAAACATATTTCAAGAGCTCTAATACCTGGAGGACCACCCTCCTCCCTCCACCCTATTACCTCCTCTTCATCTGCCAGGGAATTATAGTATTTCAAAAGCCAGCTTACATACCATGGCTGGGAATTGAACCCAGGTCTCAGTGTGTGGTAGGTAACTAACATACCCATTATACCACCAACATTACTAGCTGAAACTAGCCTAGCATGTACCATTTATGCTCAATCCAAGAGAAAAATTAGACAAGACAAATAACATTTATATCATGCTTTTCTCCTGGCACACTCAAAGCACCAGGGCTCCAGCCTCTAGAGCACACTCTATAGGCAGTAGCAGGAAGACTTGCCTAAGGTCTCCTACTGAATAGGTGCTGGCTTACTGAACAGACAGAGCTGAGATTTGAACTCTGGTCTCCTGTGTCAGAGGCAGCGCCCTTATCCATTACACCATGCAGCCACTGCTTAAGGATTTGTAGCCAGGCATGGCCTTGCCTTTTGTGTTCAACATTTGTCAAGAGAAAAATTAGACAACCCTAACCTCCCCCCCCCTCCCCCGCCTATGCATACACCTAACACTACCCTCCCCACCTATGCCCAACAATATCAACCTTTCCCAGATACACCTAACACTAACCCCCACCCCCCCTCCCCCCCACACACCTACACCTAACCAGAGCAGTTTCTAGGCTACACCCATTCCCACCGTGGCACGCTTAGCACACCGCATTCACTCCTTGTCTTTTTTTTGGGGGGGAGGGGGAAATTTCATACCCAGCACTGCATGTCAAATGCCCCAGGTACTCCAGTGCACCTGGGGTCCTGGGCTGGTTGGCTTTGCATGAATCCAGAGATCATCGGGGCGCAGATCCGGGTACTGACTCTTGCCAAGGCCACCAGAAGAAGGAATCTACTCGAGCGCCTGTTTTCTCTCGGTGTCATCCAAGTAGCGGCCTACAGAGTGGGATCAGGATATGTATGTACACCCCCCCCCCCCTCCTCCACACACACACACTACTTTTTACACCTGGGATTGCGTGTGTGGGACCTCCATACAGGACTGAGCTCTGCTAACTTGCACGATGGGACTGCCCCTGGGATGGACTCCGGTCTATCATCTCACGGTGCTGTTGCCTAACGTAGCTTCTCCACTGGGAACTGAAGCTGCATTGTCTGAATGCTGAGCGCTGAAGATAATAGAGACAGGCTGTTTGCAATAGTCACACAATAAAATGTTCCAGTGCTTTTCACATTCT
The DNA here is from genome assembly GCF_040937935.1 of Hyperolius riggenbachi. Lineage (NCBI taxonomy): Eukaryota > Metazoa > Chordata > Amphibia > Anura > Hyperoliidae > Hyperolius > Hyperolius riggenbachi. Next base: position 384,754,382 of record NC_090651.1, on the reverse strand, counting down.
TATAAACAACTTATGCCCAATTATATTCTGCTCACATTATGACAAGGCTGGCAGACAGGGAGGACTTCTGCTCGTTCCCCGAGGTACTGAAAGCCCAGATTAGGCTCAGATGTATTCGTAGATCAGCCTTAGCACTCACTTCCAGGTTACTTATGTCTGATCCTTGATTTACTGATGCCAAATAAATCGCTTGCACAGTATCTGGTCAGGACCCCAGTCACCAGGCACCACTGTCAGTGTAGTTAGCTGCAGCCATCTCAGAGAGATTCACTGCTTTCCCCCATGGAGTCTAAAGAACAGAGATAATGCAATCCAGGTATCCTCATCAGCCACACCCACAACTTCTGACACCGATTTACTCCACCGTCTTGTTTTTTGTCATGTGACCAAACTTTCAGGACATCTCTAGAAACACCCTTCAACACAAAAATTGTAACATCTGCAGTTAAAGGCAGTTTTCTGGATCTGTGTTTGGAGACAAGCTTAAAGAAAACCTGAACTGAAAATTAAAAGACAAAATAACCATTCACAAGTCATACTTACCTCCCATGTAGTCTACTCCTCAATCTATTTTTCCTCTCCTGCGTCCTGTTTGTCCACTGTGATCAATGGAATTCTCCATCCTCCGTTTTGAAAATAGCCATTACCCCATAACAGCTTCCTGGTCAGCACACTGTTAAACTGTAACATCGCCCACTTGAGCCATAAGGAAACATGGACACATCAGTTCTCCTCTCAGCTGTAACTGACAGCAACTGATATATTGAAAATTGCGCAAAAGGTGGATCAGCGCAACACCAGGCCGCCTCCGAATGGCCTCCATCATAGATGCGCTGAGCCCCCCCAGGAACCACAAACGCACCTTGAACCCAAACAGAACAACAACAACAACAAATAACATTTGTAAAGCGCTTTTCTCCCGTGGGACTCAAAGCGCATAAGCATGGCTCTGACCATCGTGGTACAGAGGAAGAAATTTTATAAGTCTGGAAATGCCAGGCTAAACAGGTAGCTTTTCAGTCTGGATTTGAATAGCTCCAGGGATGGTGCTGTCTTTACTGGGTGTGGTAGGGAGTTCCAGAGAGTAGGGGCAGCATGGCAGAAGGCTCTATCTCCAGATTTTTTGAGGTGCACTCTGGGAGTGACCAAGTTTACAGAACTTGCTGATCTGAGGTTGTGAGAGGTGTGGTGCAGCTTTAGCAAGTCCTTCATGTATCCAGGGCCCAGACTGTGCAGGGATTTGAATGTCAGCAGTCCAATCTTGAAGAGTATTCTCCATTCTACTGGTAGCCAGTGCAGTGAGCGAAGGATCGGTGTAATGTGACAGTGGCGAGGCTGGTTTGTTAGCAATCTGGCAGCAGCATTCTGCACTAATTGCAGGCGACGCAGGTCCTTTTTGGGGAGGCCAGCATAAAGGGCATTGCAGTAGTCCAGTCGTGATGTGATGAAGGCGTGGACTAGGGTTGGAAGATCCTCTGGGGGAATCAGATGTTTAATCTTTGCAATGTTCTTCAGATGAAAGAAGGAGGATTTAACTACAGATGAAATTTGGTTTCTGAAACTCAATTCCCCATCGATTAGTACGCCAAGGCTGCGCACAAGGTTGGAGCTGTTTATGTCTGAATTCCCAATCCTGATTGGTGTTGCTTTAGGATAGAGCTGTTTTGATGGCGGGCTCTGGCCTTGGACAAACAGGACCTCAGTTTTGTCAGCATTCAGTTTCAACCAGTTATCATTCATCCATGCCTGTAGCTCAGCTAAGCAAGAGTTTATTTTTGGGGTAGGGTCTGTTCCACCAGGTTTGAAGGACAGGTATAGCTGTGTGTCATCAGCGTAGCAGTGGTACGTCAGGCCATGTCGTTGGATAAGTGTGCCGAGTGGCAACATGTAGATTGCAAACAGCAGAGGGGATAGGATTGATTCTTGTGGCACTCCGAATTGTAGAGGTGCAGGTTTGGACATTATAGGTCCTAGGGATACTCTCTGTGTTCTGTCAGTCAGGAATGATCTGAACCACTGGAGGACTGATCCACTGATGCCACAGTACTCCTGCAGTCTGTTAAGCAGGATTTCATGGTCAACTGTATCAAAAGCAGCTGAGAGATCCAACAGGATTAGGATGGAGCATTCCCCTCTGTCCCTTGCCATGAGCAGATCGTTGCAGACTTGGATGAGGGCTGTTTCACAGCTGTGGTGTTTCTTAAAGCCAGATTGTAGAGGGTCCAGGATGTTGTTTACTGACAGCCTGGTTTCAAGTTGCAGATAGACAGCCTTTTCAATAACTTTACCTAAGAAGGGGAGGTTGGAGACAGGTCTGTAGCTGCTCATTGCATCTGGATCCATGGAAGGTTTTTTAAGAAGGGGCTTGATGATTCCTTCTTTTAGAGAGGTAGGAAACCTCCCTGCTTGCAGAGAGCAATTTACTATTTTGTGAAATGCTGGACCAAGCAGGTCAGGACATTTCAGCATATGTTTAGTTGGTCCAGGGTCCAGGTCGCAGGTTGTCTGGCGGAGGCGGCGGAGGATGTCTGAGATCTCTTCCTCACTAATACTTTTGAAGTCAGTCCAGGGTGTTAGGCTGTTTTTGCAGCTATTTCCATTAGTTGCATGAGTCTTGGGTGCTGTGGACTGAATGAGAGACCGAATAGAAGATACTTTGTCAGCAAAGTAGCAAGCAAATTTCTCGCATAGCTCCTTTGAGGGAGTTATAGTGGGTTTTAGACAGGATGGATTACATAGTCTATCAACTGTACGGAATAGTTGGGCTGGTCTGTTGGCGGCCTTTGCGATCTCCTGTGATAGGTAGAAGGATTTTTTCTTGGTGATCGCATTTTGGTAGTTTTCCAGGTGAGAGACAAGGGTGTGTTTATCTTTTGAATTCTGGGATTTTCGCCACTTCCTTTCTAGTCTGCGCACTTCTTTCTTCATGTCCTTTAGTGAGCTGTCAAACCACCGTGCATGGTGAAGTGGTGTAGACCGTTTAATGCGAACTGGAGCAAGGGCGTCATAGGCAGATGACACTGCGTGGTTGTACATCAGGGCCATGGAGTCTGGGTCTGCGCAATGATTGGTTAATGCGTCGAAGTTGAGGGTATTCTGAACGTGCTGGGGTGAGACATCTTTCAGTGAACGGTATTTTATGAGTTCTTTCCCTCTGTGTTTTATCGCTGGTGCTGTCAGAGAGAAGTGGATGGTGTGGTGGTCTGACCATACCACTGGGTTTATATCCATGTGTGATATTAAAAGTCCGGAATGAAATATAAGATCCAGGGTGTGCCCTTTCGTGTGGGTGGGGAGGTTGACAGCCTGAGAGAGACCCAGTTCACTCATTATGAGAAGTAGTTCACTTCCTAGGTGGGCGTCGTGATCATCCACCCATGCATTGAAGTCTCCCAGGATGATCCATCTAGGGTGTTCCACTGTTAGGCAGGATAAGAGTTCAGATATTTCCTTAAAGAGACTCTGTAACAAATTTTTCAGCCTTAGTTCTTCTATCCTATAAGTTCCTATGCCTGTTCTAATCTGCTCTGGCTTACTGCAGTCTTTCCTAACTGCACTGTCTCTGTAATAAATCAATGTATCTTTCCTCTGTCCTGTTTGTCGGGCTAAGGCTTGATTGTGTGGAATGTGCAGGGCTGCTTGTGATTGGTAGAAGCGATACACACCCTCTGCAGGCCCCCTGCACACTCTGAATGACTCACACACTATGCTTAGCTGAGCCTATTAGAAGCTGGTTAGTTTGTTTGTAAACACTGCCTAAAACTGTTAATTACAAGCCAGGATTGAAGCAGAGAGTGGCAGAAACAGCACAGAGGGGCCCAGGAGAAAATAAGGAATAGAATGGTATGCTTTTTAGTGTAAGAATATTAGAGTACAGATTCTCTTTAAGAAAGGCTGGACCATTTTTTGGGGGGCGGTATATGAGCAATATGTTGATGTTTACTTCTGCTGACAGTTGGGCTGCAATACATTCAAAGGTTTCAGTGGGGCCTATGGGCAGGGGCCTTATGTTCAAAGAGGATCTGAAGCATATGGCAACCCCCCCACCCTTGCGGACTTGTCTCTCACAGTGCAAAACTGAATAATTGGTCGGCACGGTTGCTTCAAGAGTTGGGCCTGCATGCTTCCCAAGCCAGGTATCTGTCAAAAAGGTCAAATCAGAGAGCTCTATTAGGTCATGTATAGTTGCAGTCTTATTATTTATCGATTTGGCGTTGCAGAGTGTGGCTGTGATTGAGGTTTGCCCGGCGGATCGCTCAGAAACAGCTGTATCAGTCTGACGACAGAGCGTACACACGCCGGACTGTCGCTGGCACGCCCACCCAGCGGGAGGCAACGACGGACCCGTCGTTGCCTAAAGTCCGGCGTGTGTACGGACCTTTAGGCTTCACTGTCAAACTTGTTATCCTTTGCCTGGTGTTGCTTCCCTGGTGTTTATTTTTGGATCCACTACCTCTCCGCCCCCTTCTGCTTTTCCTGAGTATCCCAAAGGATTTTAAAAGGAGAGCTAGTGAGGTGTTAATTTGTAATTGATTCTTTGGAGGGCAGGCAGAGAAAAGGTCCTTTGATGAGTATTTGTATGTTGACATTAGAGACAATAGACTTGTTCTGATAGCTTGTACTTCTGGAGTCCTGCTGAGATCAAAGGGGATCTGTGCAAACTCCTTTCATTCCTACACAGAGTTGGATCATAGATTTATTTTAAGTAAAGTTCCTTGTTTTAGAGTTAGATGATAAATGATAACATAAATGTGGAAAATAGTCACTTGGTGCATATGCCTTGGATAATGGATAAAGGATTACTCACAGGGTGGAGTTAGGGTAATCACAGGCAATCAAGTCTTCAGAGAGGTTGAAGGTCTTGTTTCAGGTCAGCTGTTAGAAGGCTTGGTGTGTTCAGCAGTGGTAAGCTTCATGGAGGATTTCAATCCAGTTTAAATCTCTGCCATCCAAAGTAATCCGATTGTTCTGGTTGGTTGTAGTTGTAGCCTGATGCTACGTACACACATGCGACAACGATCGTTCGTTGTCAACGACGAACGTTCTTTTAATTGACGAAAGAACGACCGAAGTAAAGTTAGTTGTAAAAAGTGTGTAACGATCACATCGTTAGAACGAACGTTACACCACGTAAAAGCACTTAATGCGCCTGCGCATAAAATTGTAAAGTTCCTTGGAGAAAAAGTGAAATGCGCATGTCCAGCCTGGTACGAACGATCGTTTCCAACGATGTACCACTTTTGCTAACGATCGTCGGTGGTAAAAATCCGCCAAGACAGAACTTTGTTTTGTAGCGATTTGCCTCGTTCGTCGTTTGCCTTAATAGTCGGTGGTTCGTTTTTTGTAACGATCGTCGTTGGTAAAGATCGGGGAACGATCGTTACAAACGACTATAGTCGCATGTGTGTACGCACCTTTAGTCGTGGTGGGTGGAAATCCTCTGTATTTTGAGTCCAGTTTCAGCACAAATAGGTTTAAAGGTGTAGAAATCTGAGACAAGGTCTGGAGCAGCTTAAGAGAGCTGCAGCCCGGCTGGGCGCGGCGGGTCAGCTGTTAGAAGGCTTGGTGTGTTCAGCAGTGGTAAGCTTCATGGAGGATTTCAATCCAGTTTAAATCTCTGCCATCCAAAGTAATCCGATTGTTCTGGTTGGTTGTAGTTGTAGCCTTAGTCGTGGTGGGTGGAAATCCTCTGTATTTTGAGTCCAGTTTCAGCACAAATAGGTTTAACCTCCTGAGCGGTCTGGACGAGCTCAGCTCGTCCATCACCGCCGGAGGCTGCCGCTCAGGCCCTGCTGGGCCGATTTTTATCAAATAAAGTGCAGCACACGCAGCCGGCACTTTGCCAGCCGCGTGTGCTGCCTGATCGCCGCCGCTCTGCGGCGATTCGCCGCGAGCAGCGGCGAAAGAGGGTCCCCCTAGCCGCCTGAGCCATGCGCAGCCGGAACAAAAAGTTCCGGCCAGCGCTAAGGGCTGGATCGGAGGCGGCTGACGTCAGGACGTCGGCTGACGTCGATGACGTCACTCCGCTCGTCGCTATGGCGACGATATAAGCAAAACAAGGAAGGCCGCTCATTGCGGCCTTCCTTGTTTATTCTGGGCGCCGGAGGCGATCGGAAGATCGCCTCCGGAGCGCCCTCTAGTGGGCTTTCATGCAGCCAACTTTCAGTTGACTGCATGAAATAGTTTTTTTTTTATTTAAAAAAAACCCTCCCGCAGCCACCCTGGCGATTTAATCAGAACGCCAGGGTGGTTAAAGGTGTAAAAATCTGAGACAAGGTCTGGAGCAGCTTAAGAGAGCTGCAGCCCGGCTGGGCGCGCTCAGTAACAGAGGCTTTGCATATACACCAAAAGCATGGCTGTTAAGTGGGAGCAGCTGACCAAAAACGAATTACATTAGTACAAAGCAAGGAAATGAGAAGTGCTACTTAAAAACAGACTAGTGCCTACCTGCAAAAGAGTGCAAGCCCCACTTGTGGGGTCGAATACACACCGAGCATACACATGACCTGTCTACCACTAGAGGAGGATGTTGGTTTCCTGTAACAGCTTGCATGCAACCTATTAAGTACTCGTCCCTCCCACTGCGAAGAAGTCAATCCTCCATGGGAGGGGCCTAACACTAACTAAATCCTAACCTATGTATATGCATAGCCTGGGTGCGGTAGACGGGTCATGTGTATGCTCGGTGTGTATTCGACCCCACAAGTGGGGCTTGCACTCTTTTGCAGGTAGGCACTAGTCTGTTTTTAAGTAGCGCTGCTCATTTCCTTGCTATGTACTAATGTAATTCGTTTTTGGTCAGCTGCTCCCACTTAACAGCCATGCTTTTGGTGTATATGCAGAGCTTCTGTTTGGGTTCAAGGTGCGTTTGTAGTTCCTGGGGGGGCTCAGCGCATCTCTGATGGAGGCCATTCGGAGGCGGCCTGGTGTTGCGCTGATCCACCTTTTGCACAATTTTCAATTTTCGATTTTATTTGATTAGCCGCACCCAGGCTATGCATATACATAGGTTAGGATTTAGTTAGTGTTAGGCCCCTCCCATGGAGGATTGACTTCTTCGCAGTGGGAGGGACGAGTACTTAATAGGTTGCATGCAAGCTGTTAATGGAAACCAACATCCTCCTCTAGTGGTAGACAGGTCATGTGTATGCTCGGTGTGTATTCGACCCCACAAGTGGGGCTTGCACTCTTTTGCAGGTAGGCACTAGTCTGTTTTTAAGTAGCGCTGCTCATTTCCTTGCTATGTACTAAAGCAACTGATATATAACTGACAGCAACTGATATATTTCATTTCTGACAAAATATTGTCAGAACTGTAAGGGATCATTGTCAGAAGAAAATGGTGAGCTTCTGAGAGGAACTGATGGCAATATAACTATGTAATGTTCATTTGAAGTTACCTCATGTGTTTATTTTAAAACATTTTACTCAGTACAGGTTCTCTTTAAGTAGACCTGAACCAAAGATAGACAGTTGAGACAACCAATTATATCTATTCTCCAACTTCTAAATGTTACTTTTTTTTTTTTTTTAGAATATTTAGATTCACACAGTTTTATTGAGTTACGGTTCAGATCCGGTTACGGAGTTACGGTTCAGCATCATGTCTGAAGACGAAACGTTTTAAAAGCTTGCAAATTGCAATAAACCATGTACAGTTTGTCATTAACCACTTCAGCCTGCAGTGTCGTTCACCTTATGCATCCGAGCAACATTCACCTCCCATTCATTCGCCAATAACTTTATCACTACTTATCACACTGAAATGATCTATATCTTGTTTTTTCCGCCACCATTTAGGATTTCTTTGGGTGATACATTTTGCTAAGAATTATTTTAACAGGAAGATTAAGAAAGAAATGAAAAACATTCATAATTTCTCAGTTTTTGGCCATTATAGTTTGAAATTAATACATGCTACCGTAATTAAAACCCATGTATTTTATTTGCCCATTTGTCCCAGTTATTACACCACTTAAATTATGTCCCTATCACAATGTATGGCGCCGATATTTTATTAGGAAATAAAGGTGCATTTTTTCAATTTGCATCCATCACTATTTACAAGCTTATAATTTCAAAAAAAATATAGTAATATACTCTCTTGGCATGCATATTCAAAAATTTCAGACCCTTAGGTAACTATTTATGTTGTTGTTTTTTTTATTGTATTTTTTTTTTTTATTAAAAATTTTATTTGGGTACTGTTTGGTGTGGGAGGTAAACAGTTAATTTTAAATGTAATATTGTGTGTTTATTTAATAAGAAATGCATGTGGGTGTAATTTTACTACTTGGCCACAAGATGGCCACAGTCAAAAAAGTCCTGGAAGCGAACGCTCTCGCTTCCAGGAAGCATTAGGCGGACGGGAAACTTTTTTTGTGCAGAAATACCGCTGCCTCTAATAAGACGCCGTCGGTTTTTCTGCCGGGGACTTAGATCAATGAATGGGAACGCTCCCAGTGCAGCAGCAGCAGCGCAGTCTATCTGGTCGGATATATCCATCCAGATAGACTTAAGTTGTTAATGGAACTACCTGAATCAATGGTTTTTGGTTTGATGTCTGCATATCTTCTCCGTGACTAACAGCAGACCATGCTTCAGTTTTATTTTGTGTTTTGAAGCCCAAAAAGTAGGTTTAATATTTTAATGTCTTAGCTGAATGGCACAGCCTTTTAAAGTTCCAGAGCCAAAATCTTTGAACTGTTGACAGTGTTTATTTATTCCCTGAACTCAAAAGTTGTTCTGTGTTCCAGGTAAGAGTTTTAGGCTATGTTTCCACTGTAGCATGAAATTTTCGTGTCCAAAAAAATCTTATAAGATTTTTCTGGTTGATGAAAATTTGCTTGTAAATTTGTACGCGTTTTATGCAAATTTCCGTACGCGAAAATACGCATTAGTCAAATATAACATAAACTGCCTAGTAGTGATGCTCAAATACCCCTTTTTAAAATTCGAGTTTGGTCGAATTCGAATAGTAAATTATTCGAGGTCAGTCGAATATTCGAGTCGAATAATTTTTACTATTCGATTCGACCTCGGACTTCGAGCTCACTATTCGAGTCAGTATTCGAGCTCACTATTCGAGCTGACTATTCGAATTGGCCTTAAATAGCTTCCAACACTTGTTTTGAGGGTGAATGATGCAAGAAACATCTTTTTTTCCAAGTAACAACAGCAAGTGATTATGTGGGGATGTTCCTTTAAAAAAAAATGTGGAAAGAGAAGTTGTGTCCTTAATTTTGTTCAGTAGTGTTACTGTATATACTTGTTCTTCTTCTTCTTTATCTTTCTTCTTCTTCTTCTCGATCTTCTTCTTCTATATCTTCTTCTTCTTCTTCTATATTGTCTTCTTCATCATCTTCTTCTTCTTCATCTTCTTCTTCTTCTTCTTCTTCTTCTTCTTCATCTTCATCTTCATCTTCTTCATCTTCTTCTTCTTCATCTTCTTCTTCTTCTTCTTCTTCATCATCTTCTTCTTCTTCTTCTTCTTCTTCTTCTTCTTCTTCTTCTTCATCTTCTTCATCTTCTTCATCATCTTCTTCATCTTCTTCTTCTTCATCTTCTTCTTCTTCTTCATCTTCTTCTTCTTCATCTTCTTCATCTTCTTCATCTTCTTCTTCTTTTTCATCTTCTTCTTCATCATCTTCTTCATCTTCTTCTTCATCTTCTTCTTCATCTTCATCTTCTCCTTCTCCTTCTTTTTCAATATCGACTTCTTCTTCTTCACGTATTTCTCTTTTCAATTTTTTTTTTAAAGAAATGCAGCTATTTTTGAGCGTAACAAATAGCTGGTGGGCGCACGCATGTTGGAAGCGCCGTTGTATGTGCTCCCTGGCAGTGGAAACACAAAGACAGCAGGAGGTAAATTCAGCAGCAGGAGGAGGAGGATGAGTGTGTGGCAGCAGGCAGTCAATGAGGCAGGCAGCTCGCCGTGACATAATAGCCCTGGTACCTAGCGGTGATACCAGGGCTGTAAATAAACACAACAGGAGGTCCCAGACAGCGGTCGTGCAGCCCACATTGTGTCCAATACACAACTGGGACAACACAGTTTTCAACCCGGGCACCTCAGAAAAATTAAACCTTTTTTTTTTTTTTTAATGGTTTGTTTGGTTTTGGTTTTGCAACCAATATAGCTATTGTTTGACGTAATAGCTGGTGGCAGAGTGGCAGCAGAAGGTAATTCTGTGTACCCTGGCAGTGGGAAACACAGACAGACAGCAGCAGCAGGAGGAGGAATGGAGGAGTAGGCGAGCAGCTATTGTTTGACGTAATAGCTGGTGGCAGAGTGGCAGCAGAAGGTAAATCATCTGTGTACCCTGGCAGTGGGAAACACAGACAGACAGCAGCAGCAGCAGCAGGAGGAGGTATGGAGGAGCAGTGTGAGTGTGGCAGCAGGTAGGCAGCGTGACATAATAGCCCTGGTACCTAGCGGTGATACCAGGGCTGTAAATAAACACAACAGGAGGTCCCAGACAGCGGTCGTGCAGCCCACATTGTGTCCAATACACAACTGGGACAACACAGTTTTCAACCCGGGCACCTCAGAAAAATTAAACCTTTTTTTTTTTTTTTAATGGTTTGTTTGGTTTTGGTTTTGCAACCAATATAGCTATTGTTTGACGTAATAGCTGGTGGCAGAGTGGCAGCAGAAGAAGGTAATTCTGTGTACCCTGGCAGTGGGAAACACAGACAGACAGCAGCAGCAGGAGGAGGAATGGAGGAGTAGGCGAGCAGCTATTGTTTGACGTAATAGCTGGTGGCAGAGTGGCAGCAGAAGGTAAATCATCTGTGTACCCTGGCAGTGGGAAACACAGACAGACAGCAGCAGCAGCAGCAGGAGGAGGTATGGAGGAGTAGTGTGAGTGTGGCAGCAGGTAGGCAGCATGACATAATAGCCCTGGTACCTAGCGGTGATACCAGGGCTGTAAATAAACACAACAGGAGGTCCCAGACAGCGGTCGTGCAGCCCACATTGTGTCCAATACACAACTGGGACAACACAGTTTTCAACCCGGGCACCTCAGAAAAATTAAACCTTTTTTTTTTTTTATGGTTTTTTGGTTTTTGGTTTTGCAACCAATATAGCTATTGTTTGACGTAATAGCTGGTGGCAGAGTGGCAGCAGAAGAAGGTAATTCTGTGTACCCTGGCAGTGGGAAACACAGACAGACAGCAACAGCAGCAGGAGGAATGGAGGAGTAATGTGAGCAGCTATTGTTTGACGTAATAGCTGGTGGCAGAGTGGCAGCAGAAGGTAAATCATCTGTGTAGTGTACCCTGGCAGTGGGAAACACAGACAGACAAAAGCAGCAGCAGCAGGAGGAGGTATGGAGGAGTAGTGTGAGTGTGGCAGCAGGTAGGCAGCGTGACATAATAGCCCTGGTACCTAGCGGTGATACCAGGGCTGTAAATAAACACAACAGGAGGTCCCAGACAGCGGTCGTGCAGCCCACATTGTGTCCAATACACAACTGGGACAACACAGTTTTCAACCCGGGCACCTCAGAAAAATTAAACCTTTTTTTTTTTTTATTGGTTTTTTGGTTTTTGGTTTTGCAACCAATATAGCTATTGTTTGACGTAATAGCTGGTGGCAGAGTGGCAGCAGAAGAAGGTAATTCTGTGTACCCTGGCAGTGGGAAACACAGACAGACAGCAGAAGGGCAGTACACAGCAGCCCACTGTAGGTGTAAAATGTGTGGCTGCAGGCGACGTAATAGTCAAAGTGAACCAGGCTGGCTTAGTGAGCAGGAGCCAGGAGGTGGTAAAGGGTGGTAAGGCACATTAACGATGGTTCCGGCAGCCAGTTCATGTCCCCCTCTCGCCGACAACAGGGGCCAGGAACTCGCCTTCCACCCACGCCTGGTTCATCTTGAGAAACGTCAGTCTGTCCACAGACTTGTGAGACAGACGTGAGCGTTTCTCGGTGACCACGCCACCAGCTGCACTGAAGCAGCGCTCGGACAGCACGCTGGAAGGGGGGCAGGACAGCACTTCCAGGGCGTACTGCGCCAGCTCGCTCCAGATCTCCATGCGCTTGACCCAATACTCCATGGGATCAACAGGGGCATCGCTGTCAAGCCCGCTGTACGACCCCATGTAGTCAGCCACCATGCGGGTCAGGCGCTGGCTGTGACCGGAGGAGGATGCTGCTGCATGCATCTCCTCTCTAGTCACTGCTGCCGGAGCCTCTACAGTCCTGTAGAGCTCGTGGCTGAGAGACAGCAGGTCTGTGGGGCGCTTGCTGCTGCTGGATGCAGGCACCTGCTGCTGCCTCTGTGCTCGCTGCTGGACAGTGGGGGTGGAAGGCTGGGGGAAGGCTTCCTCCAAGCGCTCAACAAGGGCCTGCTGCAAGCTCCTTATTTGTTGCGCTGGGTCTCCTCCTGCAGGCGGCAGGAACTGGCTCAACTTCCCCTTGAGGCGTGGGTCCAACATCATGCTGATCCAGATGTCCTCCCTCTGTTTCATCTGGATCACCCTGGGGTCCCTGCGCAGGCACGTCAGCATGTGCGCTGCCATTGGGAAGAGGCGGGCCACGTCTGCTGGCACATCGACGTCAGTGCTGTCCTCATCCTCCTCCTCTGCCGCCTCATCCTCTCTCCACCCCCGCACCAACTCAGCTGCGCTGTGCTGATCCCCCTCATCAGCAGCCAGGTCAGGGACCTCCACCAAGTCCTCCTCCTCCTCCCCCTCAGAGGTGGACTGCGCAGCTGGTTGCCGCTCCTGCTGGTCCAAGGCTGCCGCTCCCTGTTCCAGCAAAGCATCGAGGGCCCTGTTCAGCAGAGAAACCAGGGGCACCCACTCGCAGACCATAGCATGGTCCCTGCTCACCATGTTTGTGGCCTGCAGGAAGGGAGCCAGCACAAAGCACACCTGCTGCATGTGCCTCCAGTCATCATCGGGGACGATGGACGGGATGTTGCTGGTCTTGTCCCTTCTCTGAGCTGCGGAAACAGTGGCCAGGGCAAGGTACTGTTTGACAGCGTGCCTCTGTTCAACCAGACGCTCCAACATCGCCAGGGTGGAGTTCCAGCGAGTCGGAACGTCAAGGATCAGCCGATGGCGTGGCAGATCCAGCTCCTTTTGCACGTCTTCCAGGCTCGCACAGGCTGCAGCCGAGCGCCGGAAGTGACGCACAACATTCCTTGCCGTTTCCAGCAGTTCGCCCATCCCCTGGTAGGTGCGCAGGAACTTCTGCACCACCAGGTTCAGCACGTGGGCAAGACAGGGGATGTGGGTCAGGTTTCCCCTGTCTATTGCGGCAACCAGATTGGCCCCATTGTCGGCCACCACCTCTCCGACTCTGAGGCCTCTGGGGGTCAGCCAAATCCTCTCCTGCTCCTGGAGTTTGGCCAACACATGGGTTGCCGTCAGCTTGGTCTTCCCAAGGCTGACCAAGTGCAGCAGCGCTTGGCAGTGGTGGGCCTTCACGCTGCTGCTGAGGCGGGGGGTTTGGCCAGGTGTGCCGGAGGATGGCAGAGGATCGGAGGAACCTGCTGCAGTTCCCCTGACCCTGCGGGGTGGCACCACCCACTGTGTTGCTGCTGCTGCTGTGCCCGCTGCTGCTCTCCCATCCTCACCCCCTTCCACCAAGCTGACCCAGTGGACAGTGAAGGACAGGTAGCGGCCTGTCCCGAAGCGGCTGCTCCAGGAGTCCATGGTGACGTGGACCCTTTCACCAACCGCGTGCTCCAGCCCTCGCTCCACATTGGCCATCACAAAGCGGTGCAGTGCAGGAATGGCCTTGCGGGCAAAGAAGTGTCTGCTGGGGAGCTGCCAGTCTGGGGCTGCGCAAGCAAGCAGCGCACGAATGTCGCTCCCCTCCTGCACGAGCGTGTACGGCAGGAGTTGGGAGCACATGGCCCGTGCCAGCAAGCCGTTCAGCTGCCGCACGCGACGGCTGCTGGGAGGCAGAGCCCTAACCACCCCCTGGAAGGACTCGCTCAAAAGGCTCTGGCGTGGCCTTTTGCTGACACGGGAATCAGCAGACACAGCAGAGGAGGCCACTGAGGACTGGCTGCCAGAACAGGCCTCAGTGTCGGCGGCAGGAGTTGCAGAGGGGGGAGGAGCAGTGCGTTTCCGCACTCCTGCTGGTGCTGCTGGAGGAGCAGGAGGGCGGGTGGCTGCTGTTGCTGCTGCTGCTGCTGAAGGCTGTGCAGTGATGGGTGTGGTGCCACTGCCAGCACCAGATGCCTTCAGCCTCTGGAACTCCTCATGCTGGTGGAAATGTTTAGCCGCAAGGTGGTTGATGAGCGAGCTGGTGCAGAACTTTAAGGGGTCTGCACCTCTGCTCAACTTCCGCTGACAGTGGTTGCAAGTGGCGTACTTGCTGTACACAGTGGGCATGGTGAAATATCGCCAGATTGGTGACTTAAACATCCCCCTACGGCATGGAAGCGCTGCTGCCTGTCTCCCTGTGGTGGTTGGGGGGGGGGCTTGGGGGGCTTGGGTGCGGCTGGTGGTGGTACTGGCAGATGCTGCTGCTGCTGCTGCTGAGCCTGAGACACCAGCAGGCTGTGGGACCTGCCTACTGCTGCTGCCAATGCTTGCAATGATGCGCCTCCTTGCAAGGCCCACAAGAGCATCCTCCTCCTCCTCCTCAGAGCTGCTGAGGACGACATCCCCTGGAGGTGGTGGCACCCAGTCTCTGTCTGTCACCGGGTCATCATCATCCTCCCCCTCCTGAAACATGTCCTGCTGGGATGAGGACCCCCCAAACTCCTCTCCTGATGCATGGATGGGCTGCTTGACTGTCGCCACAGTCTTGCTGTCCAATCCCTCATCCCCCAAAGTGCCCATCAGCATCTCCTCCTCAAAATCGCCAACAACAGCAGACAATTGACTCATGATGCCTGGGGTCAAAAGACTGCTGAATGACAGGTCGCCAACTGACGGTGAACTGGCCTCCTCCCCAGGCCCTGCTGGGCGGCTGCTGCGAACAGGGGTGGTGGTGGTGGTGGTGGTGGTGAGGGTGGAGGCCTCGGATGCAGAGCTGATGGCGGGCTGCTCATCCTCCGTCATGAGTTGCACCACAGTGTCTGCATCCTTTTCCTCAATGGGACGTTTCCGACCCGGCTGGAGGAAAATGGGAGCAGGTGCTACACGCTGCTGCTGCTGTGTCTCTGCAGCGTGAGTTGCAGATGCTCCTGCTGGGCGGCGCCCAAGGCGTCCACGGCCAGTGGCTATGGGAGGAATGTTAGCCACTGACGCTGCTGCTGCGGAACTGTGCATGGTGGCGCGCCCGCGGCCGCGGCTTGCCACAATGCTGCTCCCTCTCCTCCTGATTCCCTTGCTGCCCTTCCCCTTGCCCAAACCGCGCTGGCTGCCACTTCCAGACATCTTAAATGTTTTGGGCGTATAGACAAAAGTTTTGTAAAAGGGCGGGTGAAAAGTGGGGTACTTTAATGGAGTGGGTTGGTTGGTGAGGTGACTGAGTGAGTGTCCCCTAGTACAGTAAGTAAGTAGTAACAGTCAGGAAGTACAACTAGCAGTTACAATAATCAGTAGTAATCACAAGTAAATTTAGTGTGTGTACACTGAGACAGTGAGTGCACGCACGCAGGAGCTAGTAGCCTATGGACAGTGACTGAGTGTCCTAGACTCCTAGTACAGTAAGAGTAAGTAGTAACAGTAAGTAGAACTAACTAATTACGATAATCAATCAGCGATCAGAAGGAAATAGAGTGTGTGTTGTGTGTGTACACTCAGACAGTGAGTGCACGCACGCAGGAGCTAGTAGCCTATGAACACAGTGACTGAGTGTCCTAGACTCCTAGTACAGTAAGAGTAAGTAGTAACAGTAAGTAGAACTAACTAATTACAATAATCAATCAGCGATCAGAAGGAAATGGAGTGTGGGTGTGTGTACACTCAGACAGTGAGTGCACGCACGCAGGAGCTAGTAGCCTATGAACACAGTGACTGAGTGTCCTAGACTCCTAGTACAGTAAGAGTAAGTAGTAACAGTAAGTAGAACTAACTAATTACAATAATCAATCAGCGATCAGAAGGAAATAGAGTGTGGGTGGTGTGTGTACACTCAGACAGTGAGTGCACGCACGCAGGAGCTAGTAGCCTATGAACACAGTGACTGAGTGTCCTAGACTCCTAGTACAGTAAGAGTAAGTAGTAACAGTAAGTAGAACTAACTAATTACAATAATCAATCAGCGATCAGAAGGAAATAGAGTGTGGGTGGTGTGTGTACACTCAGACAGTGAGTGCACGCACGCAGGAGCTAGTAGCCTATGAACACAGTGACTGAGTGTCCTAGACTCCTAGTACAGTAAGAGTAAGTAGTAACAGTAAGTACAACTAACTAATTACAATAATCAATCAGCGATCAGAAGGAAATAGAGTGTGGGTGGTGTGTGTACACTCAGACAGTGAGTGACCGCACGCAGGAGCTAGTAGCCTATGGACAGTGACTGAGTGTCCTAGACTCCTAGTACAGTAAGAGTAAGTAGTAACAGTAAGTACAACTAACTAATTACGATAATCAATCAGCGATCAGAAGGAAATGGAGTGTGGGTGTGTGTACACTCAGACAGTGAGTGCACGCACGCAGGAGCTAGTAGCCTATGGACAGTGACTGAGTGTCCTAGACTCCTAGTACAGTAAGAGTAAGTAGTAACAGTAAGTAAAACTAACTAATTACGATAATCAATCAGCGATCAGAAGGAAATAGAGTGTGTGTTGTGTGTGTACACTCAGACAGTGAGTGCAGTGCGCACACGCAGGAGCTAGTAGTCTATATGAACAGTGACAGTGAGTGTCCCTACGGGTACAGTAAGAGTAAGTAGTAAGTAAGTACAACTAACTAACAATAATCTATCAGTAATCAGAAGGAAATAGAGTGTGTGTACACACAGACAGTGAGTGAGTGCACACACGCAGGAGCTAGCTAGTAGCCTATAAACAGTGACAGTCAGTGAGTGTCCTACTCCTAGTACAGTATAACTACAATACTATTAGTAAAGGACAGCAGAAATACTGGTATAGATGAGAGAAATAAACAGAGGACAGCTGCCCACAGAGGCAAGGCCCCCCTGAGGCCTAAACCTGTAAGCTTGCAGCAGCTGCCTGTCTCTAATGTAACACACAAGCTACTAACTAAAATACAATGTCTATCTAACTAACAACAATATAGGTGTATATGGCAGGTGTAGGTGAGCAAAAACGCTAGGTAAATGATCACAATAGAGCACTTGCTAAGCCAAAGCACAAAGGAGCAACTCTCTCTCTGTACAAGTCTCAGGCAAGCATGGAGAAACGGAACATGGCGGCCGCTATTTATAGGGTAGGGGCTGGCCAGGGTCCCCCTCTGTGATTGGCTGCCGTCAGAGGGCCTGGGAGCCCTCTGATTGGCTCTAAGGACATCAATCTGGGCTATGACGCTATTCGAGCTCGGTACCGAGCTCGAATAGCGCCGGGTTGCTCGAATAGCTCGAATAGTGAATGGGCTATTCGAGTGTACTCGGATAGCCCATTCGAATAGCTCCAGCTATTCGGAGCTCGAATACCGAGCTCGAATAGCTGAAAAAGAGCTCGAATATTCGAGCTACTCGAATATTCGAGCTCTGCTGAGCACCACTGCTGCCTAGTAGCAGCTTAGTCATGACTGCTGACCACTTCCTGTAACCATAGATTTAATGTGAATTTTTTTGCAAAATTAAAGTTATAATTTCGCATTGCTCTGCGTTGCCTATGCAAAGCGTTCTACGCGAATCGTACGCGTTGTCCCAAAAAATGATGCAGGACCTTACACGCTTATAAACGCGTACGAAAATTCGCATTCAGTTGAAACAGCCCCATTCACTAACATTAGTTGCCAAATCAATGCGAATTTTCTGAGAGAAAATATGACACAAAACAGACAAGTGGAAACCAGGCCTTGGCTTGTGAGTACTATCAGTGGAAGCTACTAATACTGCAGCCCTACTATGTCCAACTAGAGAAAAAGTGTCCTTTACATACCTGATTGTTAACCCTTACAGGTAGCAAGAGAAGAATGGTAGAGGCTAGTATGTGTTTTACAATTTACCAAATATCCTGCACCCATTTAAATGGGGTATAGGTTTCCAGTCCAAAATAATAGCTATATACAGTACATATACTCGTATGATGAGGAAGAAGCTAAATGCCTTGAATCCGGGCCCTGGTTACCTGAAGGACCTGTTGCAACTGCATCCCACCCCCCACAATCTCAGATCAAAAGGATCTAATAACTTGGTCACCCCCAGAGTCCACTTCGAAACCTTTGGAGACAGAGCCTGCTGTCATGCTGCCCCTACACTTTGGAACTCCCTGCCAAACCCAAGCAGGACAACTCCATCCCTGGAAGTTCAAACTGAAATACCACCTGGCATTAATGAACACCTGACTATTTCTGAAAACTGCTTTACAAATGTTCCTGTATTATTGAATTGTTAATTTACTCTTATCAGTCTGGCAGTTGTTTGTATATTTCACTATGACGTCTTCACAATATCATATACAGGGGGTTGCAAAAGTATTCGGCCCCCTTGAAGTTTTCCACATTTTGTCACATTACTGCCACAAACATGAATCAATTTTATTGGAATTCCACATGAAAGACCGATACAAAGTGGTGTACATGTGAGAAGTGGAACGAAAATCATACATGATTCCAAACATTTTTTACAAATAAATAACTGCAAAGTGGTGTGTGCATAATTATTCGGCCCCCTTTGATCTGCGTGCAGTCAGTTGCCTATAGACATTGCCTGATGAGTGCTAATGACTAAATAGAGTGCACCTGTGTGTAATCTAATGTCAGTACAAATACAGCTGCTCTGTGAGGGCCTCAGAGGTTGTCTAAGAGAATATTGGGAGCAACAACACCATGAAGTCCAAAGAACACACAAGACAGGTCCAAGACAGGTCAGGGATCAAGTTATTGAGTAATTTAAAGCAGGCTTAGGCTACAAAAAGATTTCCAAAGCCTTGAACATCCCAAGGAGCACTGTTCAAGCGATCATTCAGAAATGGAAGGAGTATGGCACAACTGTAAACCTACCAAGACAAGGCCGTCCACCTAAACTCACAGGCCGAACAAGGAGAGCGCTGATCAGAAATGCAGTCAAGAGGCCCATGGTGACTCAGGATGAGCTGCAGAGATCTACAGCTCATGTGGGAGACTATCCATAGGACAACTATTAGGGCCCTTTTCCACCAGCGCATTTGCGCTGGCTGAATCGCAAAAACGCAAACCGCTAGCGATTTTACAATCGCTATGGTTTGCTTTTTAACATAGGAATCGCGGTAGGTCATTTCCACTACCGCGATTCGTTTTAGCCGGGAACGCGAACGCGCGGCGGAGCGATATTTGCCGCGATTTTGCTATGCAGTGCATAGCATAGCAAAATCGCGGCCGCGAACGTCGGGGAATCGCCGGTAATTGCGATTCAGCAATCGCTAGCGTTCAGCGTGAACGCTAGCGATTGCTAGTGGAAAAGGGCCCTTAGTCATGCACTGTACAAAGTTGGCCTTTATGGAAGAGTGGCAAGAAGAAAGTCATTGTTAACAGAAAGCATAAGAAGCCCCATTTGCAGTTTGCCACAAGCCATGTGGGGGACACAGCAACCAAGTGGAAGAAGGTGCTCTGGTCAGATGAGACCAAAATGGAACTTTTTGGCCAAAATGCAAAACGCTATGTGTGGCGGAAAACTAACACTGCACATCACTCTGAACACACCATCCCCACTGTCCAATATGGTGGTGGCAGCATCATGCTCGGGGGGTGCATCTCTTCAGCAGGGACAGGGAAGCTGGTCAGAGCAGATGGGAAGATGGATGGAGCCAAATACAGGGCAAACTTGGAAGACTGCAAAAGACTTGAGACTGGGGCGGAGGTTCACCTTCCAGCAGGACAATGACCCTAAACATAAAGCCAGGGCAACAATGGAATGGTTTAAAACAAAACATATCCATGAGTTAGAATGGCCCAGTCAAAGTCCAGATCTAAATCCAATCGAGAATCTGTGGCAAGATCTGAAAACCGCTGTTCACAAACGCTGTCCATGTAATCTGACTGAGCTGGAGCTGTTTTGCAAAGAAGAATGGGCAAGGATTTCAGTCTCTAGATGTGCAAAGCTGGTAGAGACATACCCTAAAAGACTGGCAGCTGTAATTGCAGCAAAAGGTGGTTCTACAAAGTATTGACTCAGGGGGCCGAATAATTACGCACACCCCACTTTGCAGTTATTTATTTGTAAAAAATGTTTGGAATGATGTATGATTTTCGATCCACTTCTCACGTGTACACCACTTTGTATTGGTCTTTCATGTGGAATTCCAATAACATTGATTCATGTTTGTGGCAGTAATGTGACAAAATGTGGAAAACTTCAAGGGGGCCGAATACTTTTGTAACCCACTGTATATATATAATACTATACATTTACTAATGGCTCTGTCACTCTATAGATCACTAACTTCTATGTGCTCCATATTATAGAATAATCCCAGCTCCGCCCACACCGCCGCCCCCTCACCTGGAGCCAAGACTTCTCTAGAATCTACAGCAGTATATTAAGATCATTACCATACCTAATGAATCATCACCAATTAATTATACTCCACTGCAAACCTGGACACGGGAAATTACAAGAAAGACAAGCATTAAATTATACTTCAAAATACCAGACATCCTGCAGTAACTATCCTTAGACAGAACGACTGTTGGACTGGCCCACATACGCAGCAATGTTTCCCTTCATGATGCCAGACTTGTAGTTATCCTGCAGTAACTATCCTTAGACACAACGTTTGTTAGACTGGCCCACACATGCAGCAATGTATCCAGTCCATCAGACAGATATCTGTCGCCTCCCACAAGTGCGATCAGTCATTTGGATCGATTTTTTACAGCCTATCCATCAAAATTGTGACTGGAATGTCGATGAGGTGGCCGGGGAGAGATCGATCATGTATTGTGATGTGTGCAGTGGTTACAACAAGAGTCTGACTGATTGTCAACAGAGCATGCCACTCTTCTGGTACCCTTTACGTGTCGTTATAAGGTGCCCATATACGTATAGATTGCCATCCAATGAAGCAAATGGATCAATCCCAAACCCCATTCTCAACAAGTGAGGTTGGAGGTTCATGGTGTGAGAGAGGGGTGACACCAAGAGTTTCTGTGCTGGGTGACACCAGCCCTAGTGACTGACGCCTCTGTAATGCAGTCAATATTTCTGGTTACTCGCTTTTATGGAAATTCAGCATCAGCAAATCTTCCTATATCTACATATTGCTGTATATTGTATGTAGCTCCGCCCTCCCAGTGATGTCACAGCCTAGGCTGTTTAGCTATGCGGAATATGACAGCGACTACCCCTCGGAGTGTACCAATAAATTTAATTTGTTCGAAATACACAGCTTGTTGTGTCTGCTTGCTGTAGGTACGTCCACCACTGCCTCCTAAGCATTTTTTTTTAACCTTTTGGCTGGTTTCACAGTGGGACGTTACAGGCGCACGTTAGAGCAGCCTGTAACGCAGCCCACCGCACAGTAATGAAAAATCAATGGGGCTGTTCACAGTGCCCACGTTGCGTTATATTGTAACGCTGCGTCACAAGACAACGTACTGCATGCAGTTCTTTATAAGCTGCAGAGCCGCGTTAGACTGCTTGCACATGCTCAGTAATGTTGGGGAGGAGCGGAGAGCGGCCAGGCACATGGCTAATTATTATGCACTGCACGTTGTGACGTGTGCAGTGTTTACATCCTGGAGCAGCCGCTCTGTGCGGCGATTGGCCGGCGGGACCACGTGATGCCGCATGCGCACAAGAGTGCGCATCACGGCATAACGGACGCCAGAGTGAGCTGCACAACGCGGCTCACTCTGACGTCCAGATCCAGCACCACCAGGCGTTGAGTTAGGGGGACGTTATGCGACCTTAACGCCCCCTCTAACGCAACGTCCTGGTGTGAAATTAGCCTTTAAGTACTGTTTTTATTCT
Organism: Hyperolius riggenbachi; assembly: GCF_040937935.1. Lineage (NCBI taxonomy): Eukaryota > Metazoa > Chordata > Amphibia > Anura > Hyperoliidae > Hyperolius > Hyperolius riggenbachi. The sequence goes on along the minus strand of NC_090651.1, from coordinate 384,732,391 downwards.
TTTGGCGCCTCTGTCCTTGTCATATTAAATATCCACCCTTGGTGGAGGGGGTTACCCCAACTTTCTTCCTATCTACAGAGAGCGACTTCTTATTCCTGAGTGAGGACAGGCTAATCTCCTCACCTGCTTATACAGTGGTTGCCTGGAGGTAACCCTGGTTGGTGAGTATATCTTTGTACTCTTTTTTCATTTTTCCCATCACCATAACCTACTACACTATATTTTGGCTCTCGGTTCTTCTCTTTACATATAGCTATGCGGAATGCTCCTCCCACCGCACTCTGAGATCACCTGACTGGGCTAAAGTCATTGCCACCTGTGATCCTGAACACTGAGTAAATAATTTAGTGATATTGTAAAAATTTTATGAATCATGTTATTTTCACTGCAGTTCCTCTTTAAAGAGGAACTTCAGCCTAAACAAACATACTGTCATTAAGTTACATTAGTTATGTTAATTAAAATAGATAGGTAATCTTGTACCTGCCCGGTTTTAAAAGAACAGGCAAATGTTTGTGATTTCATGGGGGAAGCCATCTTTTTCATGGGGGCAGCCATCTTTTTGGTTGAAAGGAGGTGACAGGGAGCATGAGACACAGTTCCAACTGTCCTGTGTCCTGATCACCCCCTCCCAGTTGCTAGGCAATGTGAATAACAACATAGGAAATCCCACCATGTTTGCACAGCATCAGGGTAAAAATGCCCAGGCAGATTTATTTGATGGGGCGGAGCTTAGCTTCTGTGCAGCCAAAAATGAGGCTTGGATAAGAAAAATAAAGTTCTGATGCTGTGAAACTGTTAAGAAACACCAAGCCTATTCGATGCTGCTGAGTAGACTTTTAGGTCCCTTTCACACTTGCGGTTCGAGTCCGCAAGTGTCCGGGGGTCCGGGGGCTGCAAAGAGACCGTACGGGTCTCTGCGGTGGCCACAGGTTGCCACCAGTTGCGGATCCGGAATGTATCAGTTCTGGCTACAATAAAGTAGCCGGAACTAGATACATTTCAGTGCCAGAAAGGCACCGCAAGCATGGGGGATACCGGCGTGTAGTCCAGGCCCCCTGAGTGGCATAGGACCGGTCCTGGAAGCATCCGGTCCTATTGCCAGTGTGATGAGAAACATCCGTTTCTCATTGCACAGCATGGGCCGCATGTTCGGGTCAGGATCCGGCCCGGGTGCGTGGGCCGGATGACCGGACCCGAAAAATAGCGCATGTTGGAAAAGTGTCCGGAGTCCGGATCCGGCTCTGTTCTGTACGGAACGGATGAATGTGAACGTCCGCATAGACTTTGCATTGCTAGGCGGAACGTACGTTCCGTTTGTACAGTATACGGTCCGGATCCGATCAGGCGAATCCGGACAGCGAATGCTAATGTGAACCAGGCCTTAGTCTGCGTAGTCGGGGCATGCGCCGCTCCGTTGCGGCTCTTAATAAATCTTCCCCAGTGGCCTCTATTTCTATTACACGTTACTAAATAACTTTCACAGCACTGAGAGGAATTCTTTTTACTCAAATATTCCAAGCCCTTCTTTATTTTGTATTTTTTTCCTACTGATGAAAAAAACATATATAAATTGAATTAAATTAATTCAATGTATGTTAAAAATAGTTGTAATTGAAAAAATATAAACAGATAAATTGAAATTAAAAACGTATTAAAAAGTTAATTTAAATTATATGTTAAAATTATATGGAAAAGGGGCGCCACCACCCACCGCCACCAGCGTTTGGGTTTCCGCGGCGATCGCTAGCGTGTGATTGGTTGCGGGCTGCTCCTAATGGCATTAATTAAAAATGGATTTAGAAAATGCTGCAAATTGAACTAATTTTAATTAACGCTGGAGCCATTACAAACGAGGATGGCGTTTGGCTGAGCGGATAGGCAGCTGGTGACGGAACGCACGGTTTATTTCAGTAGTAAGTGTAGCGAAGTTTCTATCGCCTCCATCATCCCTGACTTTAAAGTGTACCTGAGACGATAGAAATGACTAGTTTTACACATACTTGGTGCTTCCTCTAGCCCCCTCCGAGCAGATCGCTCACTCACCGCGGTCCTAAAGCCTCCTACATCCAGATGCGTAGCATGGGTTTTCAGCACTCAGGGACAACGTTTTTGCGTCCCGTCTGGACAGAATGGGTGTGGCCGCATATCAGAGTGTGGACGTGGTCATGGGTGGAGTCAAATGTACTAATGCTGTTTAGATAGCTAAGCCAGATGTGTCCCCATCCCCCCTGTAGATAGCCAGATGTGCCCTGCTTTTTCTGCTGCTATTAATGTTTCTGCGCTCCTCTGCAGAGGGAGGGAGAGAAGCAGGGGCACTTTGGGCAGCCAGCGAGCCGCCTCTCATACACGTGGGGGTGCAGTGGCTGTGCTGAGAGCCCTCACTGTGCAGCGCCTGGGACATATGTCCCCCTTTGCCACCCCATAGCTACTCCATCTCTGCCTAGATCCCCCAGTAGCAGGCCCATTCACCGGGACCAGTCGGCGCTGACGCAGTGTGGCCAACAGCAGTCCACCGTCTCACTCCCGTGGCTGGGAGCGTTCTGCGCATGCGCAGTATGCACGACTGGCTGCGGAGAACCGCTATCGGAGTATCTAGGAGGCTTTGGACGGCGGCGAGGGAGTGATCGGTGCGGCTGGGGCTGGAGGAAGCCCCAGAAATGTATAAAACTTTAATTTCCCGTCGTTTCAGGTTACCTTTAAAGCTAACCGTGTATACAGCGATCTGATTGTTTGGGGAGAAATGAGCCGGCCCCCGAGAGATCCTTTATTCCCCATGAGTTCCCCTCCCGTTCACGTTGGCATTCCATAGACATTCAATGAGTTCCTCTTCCTGCTGAAGGCTGAAGGCTGCACCTTATCACACCGATTTATCTCAAGTCATCACTGAGTTGTTAATGGAGATAAATAAATTCTATTGAGTTTCTCTACCTGCGAGGGAGATGACACCCTCCTAATGTATTCCCGGCAATAGAGAGGGATTAACATGCGCACATAAGAGAAGCAGCTAAACTGCATCAAGAAAAACCAGTGTGAAAATCTCCACATTCACTTTACCAAAATGCATAGAAAATAAACTATATTGGAACTCCTAGCCGACCTCTTTTTGGCCCAGCCCCCTCCACATACACACTCCACGCTGGAGGCGGTCCTGCCAGTCAGGGTGGGGCTTCTGACATTTGCACATGTATGTTAAATCTAACAATTTCTTCAAAACTTCGAACTGACTGAAAAATTAGATTTGGATTGGTCAAATTAAATCATAATTTTTTTAAAAAATGGTAATGTGTGTGGCCACCTTTAGGGCTCTGTTGCACGTTATCACTTGCTGTCAGTTATAACTGCAAGGCCAACTGATGTGCAAGGTAATGTCCATGTTTCCCTAAGGCTCTCATTGCTGGTTAACAGAGTGCTGACTCGGATGCTGTGACGAGGCGAAGCAACTCAACTTGGTGCTTGCTGTGGGCTGCGTATTGCCTGCTATCGGAGCAACTATAGCTGCAATGCTATAGTCCACAGCCGCATACCGGTGATTCAGGTGCTGGCAATAGTTCGACCCAAATGACAGGTTCCCCGTAAGTTGCTACGATTCAGAGAGGGAATAGCATTTACCACTGGGAATTTCAGCAGCTCGCCCTGCACTTAACAGCCCAGCAGCGTAATAATATGTACGTGTTATGGGGTAATGGCCATTTTTAAAATGGAGGATGGAGAATTCCATTAATCACAGTGGACAAACAGGATGCAGGAGAGGAGAAAGAGACTGAGGAGCAGACTACACAGGAGGTAAGTATGACCTGTGTATGGTTATTTTGACTTTTATTTTTCAATTCCGGTTTGCTTTAAATACTTAAAATTTAACACGTGACCATCATTGTTCGATGGGCTTCACATTTTTGTACCACACTGCCTTCTGGGAAAGGAGGCGTGGCTGAGCTTCTGCCTACCATCCCTCCCAAACAGGATGTTGGTAGGGGAGCATGGCCAAACTACCACTCAATTCCTTGTTCTTATAGGTTTTAAAAAGGAGAGTGGAGAGACCAGCGGAGAGAGAAAGATGGTGCAGTCCTTAGCTTCGACCTGTTATTGGGAAATAACTAAATTTTCCTTCAAATTATGGCCATTTTTAAACTTTTGCACTTCAATGACTGGAGGGAGGGGAGGGAGGCATCGGGCTCTCTGGACAGAGGCTTAGCTACGAGATGCTGCTTTTTGTGAACATTTTAGTTCCCTCATGTCCTCCTCACAGATGTCACACAAGACATCATGGCTTCACACCTCTGACTTCAAGTGCTTCTGGACTTTGCAGATCTCCTGGACCATGACTGACATGACATGACAGACATGCGAAAATAGCTCTACCCCATGTAAGGTTTTCCTAACAGGCGAGGGGAGATCTTGTCTTCAGGAGGAAGAAGCCATTGTAAGTCTATCTCATGACATGGCCGCTTGTGTCACCGTGACAAAGAACGGCGACACAGATCACACTCACCGCAGACTGTGGATGTGCTTCTTATGTCAATGCCACCGATTTATCGACAGTACAGAACTTTAAAATAATTCTACATAAAATTTTGTATAGGAAAACTAAAATGGATGCTATCTTCTGCCACTAATCATACCGTTACCCCCACCGCCAGTCTACGTTCCACCTCCCGACTAAAGGAATGACAACCATAATTAGGGATAATTATTCGGATTCCGCGGGATTAAAATTTCCGCATTTCTGATCGGAGTTTGGAAATCAGAAAACAGATATTGGAATTCCGCAGATATCCAGTTTACCGCAACTGGGTAATTTATCCCAATCACAGAACTGGGAAGAATTGGACCGATCAGAGAAGGTAGAACTTTTCCGCAAAAAATCGGATTACCGCGGTAATTTTAGAGCAATCAAAGGATTCCATTTTTCTGATTTCCTATTCTTTGATTTCTGATTTTTTTTGTGGTATTTTTTTCATTCTCTGATGCAAAAAAAATGTCAGATAAAGTACTCCTCGGAAATTGGAAAAATTGAAAACAGAAATTGGCATTGGCGGAAATCAGAATGTCCTCAGAATCGGAAATGGGCATTGCCGACCATCCCTAACAATAATACGCCAAAGCCGCGTACACGCGTATGAGGCATGTCACCAACGGGGTTCAGGATCCGATCCCTAGCAAAACATTGCATTATCGAGGCTGTACAGGCATGTCATTAGCCTACGGGCTAGTGATGCGTTCTGTTGTTATCCGGGGGAGGTGGGCAGGGCCAACAGAGCGGCGCAGGAGTGACGTCATGAGTAAGTGGGGTGAGTGCCGAGGTCGATGCTCTCCGCCAAAGCAATTGTTGGCTGATCGTAGAGCATAGTGGATTGCTGTACTAGATTCTCTGTAGAGGCAGTCGCCATGGACAAGTATTATCTTGCAACTGTACAAGGCTTAAAGAGAACCAGAGATGAAGCACCCTCTTGTATTTTACCTTATAAATCAGTGGGAACTTGACAGTAAACACCTAATCTGCTCTTTGTTTCATTGTTCTCTGTTTAATCTGACTGTTATCACCCTCTGATAAGAATCCCCGACTGAGCACTCAGTCTAGCTTTGCTACGGAAAGATTATAGCCGACTCTGTCTTCTCTGGTGTCTTTTCAAGCCCAAGCCTGCCCCCTTGTGGCTCTGCTATAATGACTCAGCTATAATTATTCCCTGCAAAGCCAGACTGAATGCTCAGTCCGGGATTCTTATCACAGCTGATAACAGACACTTTTAGCAGTGAGGATGAAACAGAGAGCATGGTAAGTGTTTTCTGTTCTTACTGATATATATGGTAAAATACACAAGGGTGCTTCATCTCTGGTTCCCTTTAAAGCGGATCCAAGATGGAAAACTAACTATAACAAGTAACTTGTCTATATATCTTATCTAAAGTTTAGATAGTTTACACAGCATATCGAGCTGCAAACTGCTTCAACAGTTTATGATTATTTATTCCTGTGATACAATGAGGGCAGCCATGTTCTGTTTGTCACATTGTCACAGGCTGAGGGCTGGAGATGCTATCAGCTTGCCTGTGTGTAAATTCAGTCCCCTCTCCTCCTCCCCTCTGTCTCTGAAATCTCTGGCTAGTAATCTCCTCCTCCTGCCCAGACTGAGTTCCCATAAGCCCTTGCTACAGTGCCAAGGCACTGTGAAAAGCTGTGTTCGAGGCTTGTTTAGTTTATAGGGAATTAGAGTATTAAAACACAACAAAAACAATGGCTTGAGGAATGCCCTATAAACTATATGAAAGGAACACAATTATGCAATGAGTAAAAAAGTTTATCTCGGATCCACTTTAACAACCAGAAGGAAGGCATGGCTTTGGCTGACACAGCAATCACTCTTGCCTCCTGCATATCCATGTGATAAGGGGGGAAAGTGCTTACTACTGACAGAGTGTGAGCAGGCAGCTGTCTGTCACTGGGGATCTGTTACTTGCTACAGCTGGTATTTTTCTTTTTTCAGTTTGCAAAAACTAGGTTCCCGTTGTAAACTTTTTCATCCATATTTCCTGTAAAGTAATGGTCTGGTAAACACGCAGTATGTGAAAAACTGCCTGAAATGGGGCTGTGATGACTAACTCATCAGCTTCTGCCTTCTGATGTGAAGGCTCCGCCCTTTCCCCTCAGTATTTCCTGTGGCAGCACAGCTGATCATGTGACTGTCCTCAGAGCAGAGTCGGCTGCTAGGCCTACCATATGTTTGTCTTCTTTCTCTTATAGCGGTTACACAGTACTGCGTACTTGGCAATACACAATGTGTAACAATGAGACATGGCGTCCCCTCCCCTCTCGGCGTTCTCTCTGGAGATTGGCTGTGGCGTGTGTGTAGTGCTCAGCTTTGATAACAGCAGAACACAGAGGCTCAGAAACGCCTGTAATACAGCAGCGCGAGTGTCAGTACGGCTGGTGAATAATACATAAGCTTCTCACAGCCGGAGGGGTCAGTGCTGTTTCCACGACGCGTGCTGATCCTCCGCGCCGCTAATGAGAGCTATGCATGGGCCCGGCGGGGGGACGCAGACTTACAACTTTATTGCAAAACATTATTTTTCTGCAGAAACTCTCAAGTCCTCCAGGGAAAGCTGCTCTCTGGCCGCCTCAGACTTCACAGGCCACGAGAAAGCGTTATACGCTGCATATAAACATCTCTGCTTAAAGAAGAACACCGCAATTTCTAGGTCTCCATTCAAAATAAAGGCCTGAGGAATTTGTTTAAAGAAATTTAAAGAGGAAGTTTAGCAAAAAGGGGGAAAAAATTAATCAAGACATTGCAAAAAAGCAGACACAACTGCATCAGTGGGCTTAGGCCCTTAATACTGGCCAGAGGCGTTGTTAGGATTCGAAGGGATCAGGGGCACTTTTGGGCACTCAAGACGGAAAATGGGTGTGGTGTCACAGGAGCCCTAGTGGTCAGACCGCAAGTTGCCTTCCAATCGGTTTCAGCACACAGACCATGCAAGCTTTGGTTGCGATCTTTGCGCAGAAACCGACAGAAATTTGGGCAGGAGCCCGACCAGAAGGGAGCCTGTGAGGTACGGTAATTACAACTTTACACACTAGTTCAGGGTATAACTGCCACCACCTCTGTTACCATGGGACAGAGGAGCCCGCTGACTGTCTGAACCTAGATCTAAATAAAAACGGTTAAAACACGCTGTATTCTGTCTAGCCAACAACAAAAAATAGTAGCGTCTCTTCAGAAGTCTGGTTCAGTTTGTGCGGCTGCAAAGCAGGGTAGCGGAACAGTGAATGACTTGGATAAAGTCGTTTATTCACGGCAATATAAATAATTAATATATACAGACAATTATTAAAATCAACCATTATTAAAACAGTAATAGCCAGTATGAAAAATAAAAGAAAGGGAGAAAAAATACTTAGTTTCATGGAAAATGTCCTTTTGTGGGAAAATCAGTCCTTGGTTCCAAGTTCCGCAAAGTTCTTTGTTTCAGTTAAGTTCAAGCAAAATGGCCACCACTTGTTCCTCACGGTGGCCGTGTGTTCATGAAGGTGGAAAAATGGAGGAAATGAAGGCCCGCCTGCCAGCCATGTGCTTTTGATGAAGCTGGTTTGGGGGTGTGGCAATGCCGGCCCCCTCTGAGTCACCCACCAATGACAGTTCATTCCCTCTGAGAGATGTTAGGTTTTAAACTTAGAAACTGCCGTACCTAACAAACGACACACGTTATATTTAGGGGGATAACAGATTCATACTTGTCGGAAAATACAGATTAATATGACATCAGACATGGCTAGGGCAGCGGGTCCAGTTCTTGAGAAGGGTCATACCTCAATAACCGAACGGACTATCACAATGAATTTCATATCAGTACGATGGCCAGATTTTACCGAACAAGACGATATGAATTTTATAGCTGTGCGAGGTATGGTTGCCATATAATCGTCAAGAAACCATACCCCACATGCATTCATATCTGGCCTGGTCGGGGCCGCTTTGGCTGGCTTTCTATGGCCCCCCTGTGGAGATTAGCTTCCTGAACTCAAGGGTTTGTTCCTGCTCATTAGCATCTCAAAAGAGCCATCCTGCAGTTAAGCTGATGTCTTCTCTCTGAGAAAAGACAGATGTTCCTACACAATCAATCCAGATTCTATTGATCTGAAGCATAATCGATGCAGAGAATCAAGTGCGATCGCTGTTTCTTCACGGGCGATTCCAGGACGCGTCTGCGGCCCTGCAACCGTCCGTGACAGCCACGAATCAGAATGTGGGTTTGGTCATGGATGGAGCCAAATTTACATGAACTTAACAGCCGTCTAAGCAGGTCTGCCCAGAAAAATGTTAGGTGAAACCCCCTCTCCATTAATACAAGAAAAAATAAAACTGCAGCATCCTACCTAATAAAACCCTAATGTCCCTGCGTCCGTCCCTGTGTCAGTGCTTTTTTGCACTGCGCATTTGCAGGGACAGACGCAGAGACACTGTGGAGAGCTGGAGGAAGACGGGGCCAGAAGGGGCGGGCGTGTGTGCGTGCGCGTCGGGCATGCGCGCGCGGTGGGTGCGAGCGCATGTGCACGGTGGCATTAGTGATAGACCTAGCCCATTTTTAAACGGGCTAAGTCACTAGTATGACATAAATAGGCAGTGTCACTTAAACTTAACTAGGCGGAGTTACCTGGCTCCTCTGCTGGCTGATCTGGCTTTCTGCTGAGTGAGCTGGCCTGCCGCCAGTCTCCCCATATCATTCCCTGACCTTCTAATGGACTCCCTCCTAAGCTCCCATGGACCTGTCATTGAGGCACCACAACTCCCAGCATGCCACAATAGAAGAACCACAGCTCCCTGCATGCCCCCATAAAGGCACCACAGCACCCTGTTTGCCCACACAGAGGCACCATAGTACCCAGTATACGCCTAAGTTATGCACCACAGCTCCCAGCATACCCACCAATGAGACAGCTGACAGCCTGGGGGACATTCAGGGCACCCCAGAATACATCCGAGGCACGTGCCACTGATCTTTGGGACTAGCGACGCCCCTGATGCTGGCCATGAGGGGAAGGTATGAGAACACACAGTGGGTCACAGCTTGCTGCATGAAGACCTTTATACCCGGCAGACCAGTGTCCATGTTGGTAAGCATCATAACTGGACCATGAAGCAATGGAAGGAGGAGTCCAGATCTGGTGATTCATATTTGGCCTCTAAATTCTCCAGATATTAATTGGGCATCATGTGATGTGCTGGAGAAATAGGTCTGATCCATGGAGCTCCCCTCCCACCAATACTAATACCCCGGGGCCAGATACTGCAGGTCACGTTCAGAAGTCTTGAGGGGTCTTGAAGTCTTGATGGAGCTAAACAGGGAAGGACCCGCAGCATCCATACACAAATGAGCCAAAGGGAGCCAGGAACCTGTAAGCTCAGCAACCAGTAGAAAAGAAAGAAAATTCCGCTGCACCAATGGCTGGGTGAAAAAAGGTTCTCCGTTTATTATTGCATCAGTGGGTACAAAAAAGTTAAAAAAGCTCACGCGTAATCATAGCTAATGATTAAGGGGCCTTGAGCTCCGATACGCGTGAGCTTTTTTAACTTTATTGTACCCACTGATGCAATAATAAACAGAGAACCTTTTTTCACCCAGCCATTGGTGCAGCGGAATTTTCTTTCTTTTCTCTTGATGGGGCTGTTGAGGGGCACAAGCCGGACCTGCAGAAAATCAGGCAGGAGATTATAATGTTTTATCTGTGTATGTCATGTGACTGATTTGCAGTCCTGGTTATCATTTAATCAGTCACTCCCAAAGTGTTATAATTCTTATATATTTACATAGCAAAGAGCTATCTAATTGTCCCTCTAAAGGTGGCCATACACTCGTTACATTAGCAGCAGATAGATAATCTGATAGATTTCTGATCTGTCTGATGTGTTTAGGAATTTTTTTTACTATGAACAGATTTCCAATAGATTTCAGTATGAAATCTATTGAAAATCGATCTGTTGGCATTTTTTTTGCCATCAGATTTCCATTAGGTCCAATGCAAAATGATAAGCAGTCTCAACAGATCGACCTAGATTTCCCATCATGTCAGATCGATTGAAATCGATCAAAATCAGCCGCAAATCGATTGATTGATTTTGATCGATCGATCAGCCGCTAATCGGCTGAGTGTATGGGCCCCTTAATTGTCTCTCAGCAATGGCGACAATCTAATATCCCTGCTACCAGTTTAGGTTCAGTTTTCAGAATGTATCTAGCAGTAGGTTTATGTGGAAACATGAGGAAGTCCACAGACCTGGGGCCCACCGGGGATCGCTGCTGAGCTTGCAATCACACAATCGCTGTGTGCAGCAATCCCTGGTGCGATTTCTGGTGCAATTTGTACGGCGCTTGGAAGCACTGTACAGTCTACTGCAGGTGATTTACAGCACTTCTGAAATGTGGGGTTTTGTCCTGTAGGATAATGTTTAAAATACTTACCAGGCCTCCCGAGGTTCATTTCCACTGGCTTCTGACACCTAGCCCCTCCCCCTATCGTAAGAGGTTATAGGCGCTTCTCTCGCTCCAATTAGAGAAGCACAGATGACCCCTTGTGCTAGGAGGCGGGGCTACGAGCCAGATGCCAGACTGCAGGAGACAATGCAAATTTAAACTTTATTTAAACCGATGAATCACCCACAAAGTTGCTGCAAAATTGCTTTTGAAAAGCAATTAAAAAGTGACTTTGCAGCACTCCTATCTTTTGTATTGGAGCACAATCAATTCAAAAATACTGCAGGACTCACGATTGCAATTTGGCCAAACAATACAATAATACAATGTGCAGTCACACAGGTGCAGTGAAAGGTATGCACTGACTGCTGCTATAGTACAATGTGCAGTGTGCAGTGAAAAGGTATGCTGTGACTACTGGTGGTATAATACAATGTGCAGTCACACAGGTGCAGTGGAAAGGTATGCGGTGACTGCTGCTATAATACAATGTGCAGTCACACAGATGCAGTGAAAAGGTATGCACTGACTGCTGCTATAATACAATGTGCAGTCACACAGGTGCAGTGAAAGGTATGCACTGACTGCTGCTACAGTACAATGTGCAGTGTGCAGTGAAAAGGTATGCAGTGACTGCTGGGGGTATAATACAATGTGCAGTCACACAGGTGCAGTGGAAAGGTATGCAGTGACTGCTGCTATAATACAATGTGCAGTCACACAGGTGCAGTGAAAAGGTATGCACTGACTGCTGCTATAATATAATGTGCAGTCACACAGGTGCAGTGAAAAGGTACGCAGTGACTGCTGCTATAATACAATGTGCAGTCACACAGATGCAGTGAAAGGTATGCAGTGACTGGTGGTATAATACAATGTGCAGTCACACAGGTACAGTGAAAGGTATGCAGTGACTGCTGGTCCTATAATTCAATGTGCAGTCACACAGGTGCAGTGAAAAGGTGTGCTGAATGTGCTGGGCCTGGCACAGTATAGCAATTAGCAAAGGCCAGCTGCGACAGACAGGGCTGTATATGCAGTGGGCCACACAAAAAAAAACACATCACAAGAACATTAGCTCTCAAAAGAGCAGTTTTGGGGTGCTTTTCAGCAACAAATATCAGCAAGGAGCAAGGTAACAAGACAACCTAACTAAGCTTCCCTATCTCTGCAGCAACCTCTCCCTTCTCTCACTAAAACAGAGTAAGAACATGGCCGACGCTGCTGCCTTTTATAAGGGGGAGGGGGGCTCCAGGATGGAGTGCAGCCTGATTGTAGAGGGTCAAAATTTAGCCCAATTATGTGGTATTGGTGGCGGGTCGAACTCGCTAAAAGTTTGCGTTTCACCGCAAACGTGAACCCGCAAATTTTGCGCGAACAAGTTCTCCGGTGAACCGTTCGGGCCATCTCTATTTGTATACAAGACAAAATGCTGTTACCATAGAAGCAAACAGCTAAAAGTACAATTTCTTCGCTGAATAGAAAGATGATTTAAATAAAGAAAATATATTAACCAATTCACCACTAAGGGATTTTTCCCCATCTGGACCACAGCAATTTTCATCTTTCAGCGCTTTTCCCATTCATTCGTCAATAACTTTATCACAACAAAATTATCTATATCTTGTTTTTTTCGCCACCAATTAGGCCCCGTTTACAATTAAAGAGAACCTGAACTGGAAATAAAAAGTCAGCTGTAACGATCGGTGTCCGCAACCAGAGAGAGAATCTGATTCTTGGCGATCTGCAGTATCCCCAAGAATACAGATATACCTGATTATTGAGGATCTGCAGAATCGCCAATAATCAAATATGTCTAATCTCTAGACACCTGAGTGTGTAAGTGTTTTGGTGCAACAGTAATTTTTGGACCACCGGGGTAGCAGGTGGTCCAATAAGTAGAGAAGACTCTACTGCAGTCAAGGACACCAGGAGAGGGAGTCCCTGACTGCTAAGGAGCAGTGTCCCCTCTGAGGAGCAGGGGAACCCTGCAGGAAAGCTGGAACCCCTCGCTACATGATAGCCGCTGCTGAGCGGCATCCCCCCAGCCCCTCCGATCGCCGGCGGCGATGGGAGATCAGGAGATCCCGTTCAAAGAACGGGATCTCCTGGAGGGCATCCCCCGTCGCCATGGCGACGGGGCGGGATGACGTCATCGACGTCGTGACGTCAAAGGGGACTCCGATCCACCCCACGGCGCTGCCTGGCACTGATTGGCCAGGCAGCGCACGGGGTCTAGGGGGGGGCGGCTGCGGCGACGCGTATAGCGGCGGATCGGCGGGTAGCAGTGGCGATCGGGCACTGCACGCAGCTAGCAAAGTGCTAGCTGCGTGCAGCAAAAAAAAAATTATGAAAAGCGGCCCAGCGGGGCCTGAGCGGTGCCTCCCGGCGGCATAGCCCGTGCTCAGCACGGGCTTACCGCCAGGGAGGTTAAACAGTTGCTCTCTGTTATAACTGAAAGGACAACTGATCTTCAGGCAGGGGTCACACTTACCGGCTTTCATACGTGTTTTCTGCACAGAAAAACTGACTTCAACTGAGAACTCATGTTAATCAATAAGCAAGGTCACACTTTAATGCAGATTTCGCATGCAGAAAAAAACCTGACATCTTGCGCAATTTGTCAGTTTTCTCTATAAATTACATTAGCTGCTGTAAGGCAGGGGTCACATTTGTCTTTCAGTTTTCTGAAAAGTGTAGAAACTGAAAGACAAGTGTGACCCCTGCCTCAGTATTGCCCATGTTTTACTATGCCGGCACAGTTCACACTTAACGCGTTTTAACTGAAAGCTTTTTCACAATGCACCGCTATGGAAAAAAAAACGCGTATCAACTGATTAAGTGTAAACGGGGCCTTAGGATTTTTTTGGGTGGTACATTTTGCTAAAAATTATTTTATTCTAAATGCATTTTGATGGGAATAATACGAAAAAAATGAAAAAAAAATATTTCTCCGTTTTTGGCCATTATAGTTTTAAAATAAACTGTGTTACTGTGGATAAACCCCACACATTTTATTTTCCCATTTGTCCCGGTTATTGTAATATTTAAAATGTGTCCCCAGTACAATGTATGGTGACAATATTTTATTTGGAAATAAGGGTGTATTTTTTCAGTTTTGTGTCTGTCACTAATTACAAGCCTTTATTTGCAAACATAACAGTAATATATCTCTCACAACATACATAAGTTGAGTCCCTAAGGTAACTACTTATGTGTTTTTTAAAAATGTAACTTTTTTTTATTACAGGTGTTTTATTTTTGGTAATTATAGGAGAGGGGGAGGTAAGGGCATCCTTAATGGGTTATTGTATTTATTTATTTTTTATTACTTTATGTATGTAGCTGATATTTTACTATTTGACCACTAAACGTCCCCCCACTTAATATTTTGTGTGTAACTCTTACTTTCACTTTCTCAATGACCACGGGCATCTCATAGATTAGTCACTTAGATGGGTGAAAGGCAACTGTGCTCCCATTCACTGATCACTCTACTAAAGGTACATACACACGTCTAATTTATCCAAACGACCGGTCGTTCGGACCGGTCGTTTGGACGTCAAATCGGGAGTGTGTACAAATGATCGTTCGGCTGATAAGGCTGGTTTTGACAGATCTGCTTGCGTTTGTACACACGCCCGATTTCACGCCTAAACGACCGGTCCGAACGACCGGTTGTTTGGAAAAATCAGACGTGTGTATGTACCTTAACGGGCGGTGACATGAGCTTGCATGGGAGAGCGCACGGTGGGCAATTGCGGAAAGGGGGGGGGGGGGCTAGATACTGTATACTGTCCATTAATTGGTTAAATTAGGAAACGGCCTACTTCACTACTATCACCAGCCTCAGTGTCCGTATAGTGCGCCCCCAGCCCCCCCTGCGCTCTGCTGTCCCCCAATAACCGCCGTGCTAGCAACATGCAGCTTGTCGCTAGCTGGCTGTTTACCTTTGTGCTGCCATTCACCTGCCGCTCCCCCGACTCCTCTATAGCGCCGCTCCCTGCCTGCGTCCCTTCCCTCCCCGCCTCCGTAAGCCGATTGGAGGAAGCTTATGGAGGCGGGGAGGGAAGGGACGCAGGCAGGGAGTGGCGTAATAGACGAGGCGAGGGAGTGGCAGCCTAAAGGTAAACAGCCAGCTAGCGACAAGCTGCATGTCGCTAGCATGGTGGTTTTTATATTGGGGACAGCAAAGCGCGGGGGGCCTGGGGGGGCACTATACGGACCAGAGGATGGACATTGTATGCAGAACCAGCCTCTGTGTCCTAATATGCATATCAGAAACCCATCTCGGGTTCTCTTTAAAGCAGAACTGAAAAGGCTTTGTGTTTCTTTAAGTTTCACAGCATCAGAACTTTGTTTTTCTTACCCAAGCCTCATTTTTAGCTGCATTTTTAGCTAAGCTCCATCCATCAAAGTAAACTGCCCGGGTTTTTTTTCCCTGATGCTGTGCAAAGCATGATGGGATTTCCTATGTTGTTGTTCACGTTGCCTAGCAACTGGGAGGGGTGATCAGCACACAGGACAGTTGGAACTGTGTCTCATGCTCCTTGTCACCTCCTTTCAGCCAAAAAGATGGCTGCCCTCATGAAATCAAACATTTGCCTGTTCTTTTAAAAGTAAGAGATTATATTACCTATCTATTTTAATTGACATAACTAATGTAACTTGATGACAGTATGTTTGTTTAGGCTGAAGTTCCTCTTTAACATTTTTATCCTGGATAGGGAATCTGATCAAATTAAAAAAATGTCCTTGCCTGATGGAAAAGTCACCTGTTTTATTGAAATAATGGTGCATCTATTTGGGACACATTTGTCATGCGGCAAGACAAGCAATCTATGGCAGTTCATTAATATCTGGCTCTATTTTAATACGCCAACCGTACTTAATCAGACGACAACATGGAGGACGGGTTCTCTTATGGCAACGTTTTTGTGGAAAATAGTTTTTAATTAACTATTTGCACCCATTTGTATTCATTTCCTGCTCAGTCCCCAAGAGTTGCAGATTAATTACGAAAAAAAGTTTAAACAAAAAAAATATATTTTTTTATTTATTTATGATATATGATTTATTCGCAGGAGAGAAGAAAAAAAAAAGCAATCTGTTACTCCGCAAGTCAGATGGGGAACTGACAAGCTTGTCTTTTGAGTCTCTGAATTAATTTCTTAATTATTTTATTCATTCGTTATACATAATTTTATTATTATTGCATTGTCATGACAACATTCCAATTTCTTTATTCTCACGAATATAATTAGACAGGAATTAATTTATTTTTTTTGCAGAGTTTTCAAAGTGAAAAATGAGAACTTGGAACAAAAAAAAAACACTCCAGCGAAAACAAAAGCAGAACTTAAGTCCACTAAATTAATCAGCCTAATGCAAAAGTAAAGTTTGTGCAACAGCAGCAGCGGTACTCTACTCTCTCATTAGAAGACACCTGAGGTGACATGTGACATAATGAGATAGACATGTGTATGTACAGTGCCTAGCACACTAATAACTATGCTGTGTTCCTTTTTTTCTTTCTCTGCCTGAAAGAGTTAAAAATCAGTTATGTAAGTGGCTATTTCTGTCGGGGTCAGGACCGGGTCGGACTATAACGTTAACCTCACTGATAAGGAATTGCAGCCATATTACACTTTCCTGGCTGTAAATGGCTTCTGAGAGAAGGTAAGCGTTAAAAAGGGTTAATAGTTCACAAAGTTTAGCTCTGGGATACTTCAGTGAATGTGTCATTGAGAAGAGACCATAAAACAGTAAAAACTTAAAAAGCAGATTTAAGTATCAAATAAAACTGTGATAACTAAAAAAAATTTTTTAGAAGAAGGAGGATAGATACAATTGTTTATCTCATTAGTTAATTTTCACCTTGGGTGTCCTTTAAAGGGATTCTGAGCAGGGATTAATATATGAAAACAGTCTTTCTTGTACCGCGCATGCGCAGAACCTTTACAGCGCATGATGACGCCACAGGTGAAGGATGACCGGGTCTCTGAACTGCGAATGCGCGACTTTTGCCAAAGTAGTGCACCTACCGGAACCGCCAGCGGGACCACGGAGGGGACACAGAGGGACCTTGCGGGATACGGTGGGCTGGAGGAAGCCCCAGATTCCATTTTTAATTACTTTTCAGGGTCCTTTGAAAGGATGACTATCATGAAAAATGGTACACTTTACAGTACATATATAAAAAATGTACATTTGTCTCAGAGTAAAATGCACTTGCACTATACTGTAAATTGCTTTTTCTTATGTTGCCATCACTTACAATTGGTAAACATAAGCTCACAAATCTGACAAATTTTAGACTAGTCGATCTGCCCATGGGAGTTTCTCGGTATTACCTTTATTCTTTACAAAAGCACTAGCTGTAGAACAACCTATACAAAGACGTCAGCCAGCCTACTCTTTAGCAGTTGAACTCAGCAACTGCTGTTCAGTAAGTGCTTTTGTTCAAAAACGAAAGTTAAGAAACATACGGTGCATGGCTCCACCTCCCTGAAGAAAAACGTCAAGATGTTTATTGAAGTTTGCTTGAGTAAACATCTTGCCGTTTTTTTCTAGGGGTAGGGAGGGGAGGCGGGGCCACGCCCCGGAAGTCGGGTGATTCAAGGTCTTCGGAATCCCTTCAGGGGAGAATGCAGAGCAGGTAATTATAGCTTTTTTGTACAGGAAGGCTGCGGGATTTTACCTAACAGTCTGGAAATCCGCTTTAAATTAGCCCAGGCTCAGAGAAGGCAGCAGTGTTTCTGAATCATGTTCTATTATTGTTATTATTCTTATTGATTTATAAAGTGCCAACATATTCCGTGGCGCTGTACAAAGTAAGAAACAAACATGGGGTACATAATAATACAGACAATGGTGTACACCAATATTATACAAGATACATAATTAGTGACAAAATACAAAGAATGATACAAAATACAAATTATAGAATTGGTAATGACAGTGATAAAATTAACATGATGAATAAAATGTATAATGGTTACCAAGACACAAAAGGGGGAGAGAGCCCTGCCCTTGCGAGCTTACAATCTAAAGGGAATGGGGGGGGGGGGGGGGGACAGGAGGAGGGGTAGTATGCAGCAAATATAGAAGAGGCTTTGTGTTCTATATGGTTTTGTTTGCAAACGATGCATGTCCCTTTAGTGTCTAGTGTGTATAAGCTGCCTGTTCCAACATTTTGTTGGCATACAGAAGTCTGAAGAAGGTTTATTAGCTCAAAACTTTCCCTTTTTCTTCTAACTTAGCCAATAAATGGTATAATCCTGATTCTGAACTTCTTGTTTCTCCTTTGTGTGGAAGGGTTTGAACTTGCCTTAGTGGATCGTGCATACAAGGACTGTTTGCCCTCCCATATGGAAATCTGGCCCTGTGTTCACATCTTGTCAATAAAGTGCCCTTTAAACCTCTGACAAGCAAGAAAATACTCAAAATCATTTTGGTAGTACTTTTTTTCACAAACTTTTCAGTTGCAAAGTGCTGAAAAGTTATCCTAACGAGAAGATAAAAAATCATTTCCTAGGAGACAACTCAGGAGAAAAAGCTAATTGCATATGGGCCCTGGACCCTTGCTTGATTCACTCCTTCTCCTCAGTTTTCTCCTAGGTGATATTTTTCATACCTTATCAATAAAATGCCCTCTAAGAAAGAAAATACTCAAAATGTTTTTAACAGTACTTTCTCACCTACTTTTTGATACTTCTTCAATTGCAGAGTGCTGGGAAGCTATTTTAAATAGCAGGTGAAAAATGCTCTCCTAGGAGAAAAGGTCAATGGAATGAGGGCCCTGGGGGTTTTCTGGAAGTGTTTTTGGGATCATGCAGCGATCTCCACTATAGAGTCGTGTCTGTCGATACGCAGCGCCCTTTGAGGGATAAACTTCATGGCTGTACAGTATTGGTTTTCAGTTTTACATTTCTTATATGTTCATTTCCTGAGTTTATTTCAGCTTCATTGCAAACCACACGAAGCCTGAAATTCAGCAGCTTCTGTATTTGTTTGGTTGGATGCAATTTGCCAGAAAGTTCCACAGACTCATATAATCGCTATCTTGCTGATCATCTCTCCTCTAAAGACTACCTCTGGACCCCAAAAAAGTTTCAATGGCAATACATATAAACACGTGAAACCAGGAGCATCCACTCAATTGTAAAGGGTTGGTGTGCCTAGGTCCTCACCCCAGTACCAAGGGGTAATAAGAAACAATATCAGCTGGTGCTGCTTTTGACTGCTGCTATGCTGCAATAAATATGAAGATATTAATGGTAATACATATATGTAGTCCATGCACTGTGTACAGTTAGATGAACATATAAAGTTTACATCTGGTACATTGTAGTGTGTAAAGCAGACACCCATTTACATCTGCAGTAGCACCTTCATCTTTCTCCTCATGCTGATGCCCTGCAAGTACCCCCTCAGCATTGTGCCGTCCCCTCCAGCCTGGTTCCCTCCCCTGCTCCTCCCTCCCCTGCCCTCTGCCTGCCTGGATCAAATTGCATCTCTTTTCACAGTATGTAGGAGAGAGGAGACACAGCAGAACAGCTGCAGCCTGCTCATCGGCCCTCCTGGCCAGCATGGAACTTTGGAAGGCAATTAGAGCATAACGGAGCTGAATGGAGAAAATTAGGGAAAGCTAATGTATCCTAAAGAGAACAAAGAGCCCTTCTTACTAAAAAGAACAAAGAAGCTATGCTAAATTAAAGCAGATGGTATTTGCCATGCTACAAGTAAGTAAGGTCTCCTATGATGAAAATCATCTAATTATGCCCCCAAAAGTCAGGCACACATCCAGAACCGCTGGTGTACGGCGAGCCTTTCGTCCATGGAGCCTAGAACCACTAGGAAGATGCTTAAAGGAAACCTGAGATTATTAGGAAAATGACATTTATACATACCTGGGGCTTCCTCCCGCCTCCTTCAGGCTGTTCAGACCCTCACTGTCCTTCGGTGCTGCCTGGATCTTCCTGCCCCGTAATTCCATGTATTGGGTTATACTGCACACACTGCACAAAGCCCAGCCGCGCATGCCTCATCGTGCTCCTGCCACCGAGAGTGTTCTGCATTGGTGCAGTACTAATCCGCCAGCGCAGAACTACTGTACTTGCGCAGTACAGTGCGGATGACAGCGCAACTACGTGAGACTCACAGTAAAGCGCAACTAAGCCTCTGATACCGAAAGGGGAGACCAGGCCACTGGGCGAGGGCACAGTATGGTTGCCATGGGCTGGAGAGTCCGAGGTAAGCTGATTTTTGTTTATTTTTTTACCCAGGATGTGTCCTTTAAAGAACCTCTCACCTACCTACAATCAGCTTTCACTAGCCTCTTGGTCAGGGGTGTTCTGTAGGTCTACTATCAAAGAAGGGGCTTCAAGCAGCAATATGAATGTGAGAGCTGCTGGTTTAGAACCATTTTCATCTCCGGTCTGTCAGAAACCTCAGATAAGTGACGTGCTGTGAGCTTGAAGCAGATCGGTTTTGCTTTTTACAGGATTTTAAAAAAGTTAGCCAGATCTGGAAATATATTGTTACAGTTACAGATTTTCTGCCTGACTGGACCATTTTAATTGCATCTTCTGATAAGCCCTCAGATTTCAGGATGAGCCTCTTAAGTGGCAAGCTACAAGCCTCATCGCTGGTTTGCACTGATAGTAGGTCCTGTTAGTAAAGAAAAGGGAAGTATTTCTCTACTACTCTAAGTACTGGAGGAGAGGAGAAAAAAAAACATGAACTGTCCAGTATCGAGCAATGAACAGAACATGGACTGTTTCCACCATGAACTTCTGAGGAGAACTGTCATAAAATGAGGAAATGCATATGAGAACCTGTGACCTGTCTTTGCTTTAGCATCCGTGGATTCAAGGAGAGAAACCTCAGTAACCTGAGAGCTGGGCACAGCTAGGGTGAGAAGGGGCGTGACCCGGGTGGGCTCTGAGCTGGACTGTCCAGGAACAATAGGGTCGCCAGGTGTGAAAGAAAGGTGGAGTGTCCTGGCCAGGGCCAGGCTACAATAAAACCAAGAGTGCAGGCCAAGCAGCCCCCTTTTGTGATCGTGTGGATACAGCAAACTTCTCCCACCCACCCTCCCGTTGTCGCTTGCTCGACGGTAACAAGTGGCAGGACGGGTGTTGGGAACACCCCATAACAATGTAAACTTGTTGTATCCCTACAGACCTCGTCACAGCTGAAGCCGGTTCCTCGACAATGCCGTAGCTTTGGACATTGAGAAGTATTTCCCACCGAGCTGGCATAACCAATTAATGCGACGATTGAGGATCCCATAATGAAATATACATGATAATGGATAATGGCAATAATGGAGTGAGGATTGGTGGTATAATGTGATAATGTATGCCGAAGGCTGGTGGCCGGCACACAAGGGCATTGTCAAGGGACCTGCAGAGCGCTCAAGCGCCCCGCCATCTGTTTAATGGAGATATGTGTTTATTGTATTATGTTTTCTCTTGTTTATTTCAGTGTTTTTATAGCTCATCTAATGTATAATGTCAATACTGTAATAAAGCTGTGGCCTTATAAATTCAACCCAATTGGGTGTCATAGCTTCTGTTACAGTAATTAGTAAGGTCAGCTCAATTAGGGCCCTACCCTGGTCATGAACTTCCATGTTAAGGGATGTGGCAATTAGTTCCTTGTCCGATGGTCTCCATTTCTGAACTAATGGAAAGATATTGTTGGATTTAATCTTCACTCTAAAATATCTAACACTCTTCTGCTTAGGAAATCCAATAGAAGCTAAGTAAAGGTAAAAATGACAGCCTGCTACGACGAGGATTGTCGTGATGGAGTATTGGGGGGTTGTTAGAGTTAAATACTTACCTGTTCTGGTATAAGCCCTCCAGGCAGGTGATCTCTCCATTCCTTCCTTGCAGAATGGGCCCTGGCAATTTTTTTTGCAAAATCACTGCCTAGACTCTGACCACCCCCATCTGCCCTGCCATGGCCCACCCCCAATTTGGAAGCCACTGCTAAATTGATGTTACCTCCTGTGTAGGCTACTCATCAATCTCTTTCTCCTCTCCTGCGTCCTGTTTGCCCACTGTGATCAATGGAATTCTCCGTCCTCCATTTTGAAAATGGCCATTACCCTATAACAGCTTCCTGGTCACTGTTAAACTGTAATATCGCCCACTTGTGCCATAGGAGAACACGGACATTACCTCGCACATCAGTTCATATACAGTATAACTGATGAGCAAGGTAACTGATGTATAACTGACAGCAATTGATATATTTAATTTCTGACAAAATCTTGTCAGAGCTGGAAGGAATCGTTGTTAGAAGAAAATTATGAGCTTCTGAGAGGAACTGACGGCGAGGTAAGTATGTAATATTCATTTGCAGTAGGAGAACAGAGGCGCCAGCAGGATAAAAATGGATAAAACCTTTAAAATTTGCTTGGAAGAAGTGGTAGACTTACCTCCATAAAGCAGACACGAAAGACGGTCAAAATAGTAGCAATCACATTATATAGTACCCCAAAAAGTGCAGTGCAACGCGTTTCGCAGGCCAAGCCCGCTTCCTCAGGCAATAAACGTGGGGACAATACAGAATTTCGGCAATAGCAGGTGTAGCGCCTCAGTGATTTGCAGGTACATCATTTGCGTTTTTTAATTTTACTCAGTTCAGGTTCCCTTTAAGAGACCCAGTACCTTCTAACGGTAATTCCCATTCCTTTGTAACCTTGGAAATTGCAGCATCTGCAGAAGGTGCCTTGTCCCAGAGTTTAGCGTCTGCTTCCTCACAGGGGAAACGTTATCTGTTTGACTTGGGCATAGATAATTTCCTTTCAGGGAATTTCCATTTATTCTGAATAATCTTGTTTGTGCTGAGATGGACAGAAAAAGGAAACCTTCAATCCCGCGTCTCTTCAAGGCCTCCATACGTCTCCTCCGCTGATAACTCGGGCTTCTTACGATGTTTATTCATAGTCAGATACGTGACTATAAGCAATTTGTCAGGTCCTTCAGCAGGGAAACCGATTTCTTCCCTAAGTCTCCTTATTCTTATCGGAGTGAGGCAAATCCGCCAACTCTTCATGCAAAGATGAATCAGCATTAATCTCAATATCAGATTCAGGAGAGGACAAGATATCAGCGGTTTTATGAGGAGAGTGTGACAAACTGGAGGCCTGTTCTGATTTGTGTATCTGAGAATGAAGGTATAGACTATCGCTGGCATTCCTCCTGTAACCACCATCTCAGTACATCGATCACATAACCGCTTCAAGTCATTTCCAGGCGCTTTCGTGTTGCATGGTGGACCTTATTTAGGCCAATCTTTAAAATATTCAGCTTTAGGGTTTTGTGATCTTTACTTTACTTTAAAAAAAAGAAAAATGTCCAGTGGAGATGTACGGAATACTCTGTGGATAATTTCAGGATAAGTTTCAAGATTATGCGCCTGGCCTATAAATCTGTGCACAAAATCTGCCCTACCTACATCTCGGAGCTTGTTCACAGATATACACCAGGCCATCCCCTCTGGTCCTCCAATGACCTTCGTCTAACTGCTCCATGCATTTCCCACTTCCATGCGCGCCAGCAGAATTTCTCAAGAGCCGCCCCTCCTCCGGAACTCCCTTCCACTTGCCCCCTTCTTCAACACATTCAAGCAAGTCCTCAAAACCCACCTCTTCAAAATGGCCTACTTACCCCCTACTACATAGTAACTCTCCACTGAATACTGACTCTACAGCCCTACAGTGCGTCCATCCTCCCTCCCCTTAGATTGGAAGCCTTTGATAGGGTCCCCCCTTCCCTAGTGTAATCTACATGATTGTGTGCCCCTTTCCTATGACAACCTCACATTTGCTACCAACTGACTCTCTTTTGGAGGGACAGTCTCTCTTTGGGAACCCAATACCTCTGTCCTTCATTATTCCTCATTTTTCCCTCTTTCAGGACAGTTGTTGTGGTTGAAAATATAAAACAACATATTTTTCTTATGACATTTTATAGTATGTGTGACTAGGGTTGGTTCAGGGGTGTGGTTAGAGGTGTGACAGGGGTGTGGCTTAACTGTCCATCTTTCTGATCTCAAAAAGTTGGGTGGTATGCTTGTATTACTAGGCCTACCTAACCAGCCCATATCACATGATCCTGTATTTTGTACGCTGTTTGCCTTGTATAGCTTTGTCTTGTGTTGTATAACCTTGTCACGTCTGTCATCCTTTGTATCACTGTGTATGTATTTCTTGTCCAGCGATGCGTAATATGCTGTCGGTTTATTAATAACACCATCACATCTTTGAAGGACTCACGTTTATCGGGTAAGAGGAAACCCCCCCCCCCCCCCCAGCTCTCCAGACTTGGGGCTTCATTGTTGGAGTCAATTCCTGTCAGAAATGCTGCCCAGACGACTGCTGTGTAAAGTTCCTGCCTAGTCACATGGCCTCCCACTGAGAACGTACACAAACCGTATGGTATATACCTTATGAAATATCGCTCCCTCTTATCTGGATCATGGATGTACAGGAAAAAATGATAGGACAAAGGCATTGTGCCCACCTGCTCTGTGACGCTCCTTGTGTTCCACTCTGTTGGTCCGCCTCCCCTCACGTAGCAACAGAACGTGTTGCTAGCCATGAGGCTAACAATGTGTTTGTATAGCCTTGGCCATTGATCAATGTGCAGGGAACGTCCTCACTCGCTTAGCGCTACTTGGGTCTGCTGAGGGGGCGCGGCTGGCAGGCACTGCTAGTAGTCATGTGGGTGGTCATGTGGGCACTCCCACATGACATAGATCAGAGCGGATCAGAGCGCTGGGAGAGAAGATGGCCCGGGGACAGGCGATAGATTTTTAAAGCAGCGATCAGAGCGGCCATCAGATAAGGCGACCCTGGAGAGCATCGGGCCCAGCAATTAAAGCTGGATTTACATAACAGAGCAAAACAAAGTGAAAAGGAAGCCGCTGATCGTCTGCCCTGAGGTCTGCAATTGCTATGAGGTACATCACGTTTTTTAGGCCCCTCACATCGTAAGTCCTTTAACCTCCTGGCCGAGGGGCCCTCTAACGCGACGGGTAGCGGCAAATCGGCTAGGAGTGGCAGTGATCGGCTTGTACACGCTGCTAGCAAAGCTACGTGTAACACAGCAAACCGCATGAAAATCGAGACCCCGTGAGCAGCCTGGCCAATCACCGCCAGGCTGCGCTAAGGGGTGGATCGGGACTTCCCCAGACGCCATGACGTGGATGACGTCTATGACGTCATCCCGATCGGGAAGCCAAACAGGAAATCCTGCCGGAGGCGCTAGGCTAGCTACATGATATAAAAAAAAAAAAATTAAAAAAAAAGTGCTGCGCCGCCTCCCTGGTGATTTAATTGTATCGCCAGGGAGGTTAATGATGTCTCATTAAGATCAAATGACAATCCATATATATATATATATATATATATATATATATATATATATATATTTTTTTTATTATTATTATTGATTTATAAAGCTCCAACATATTCCGTGGCGCTGTACAAAGTAAGAAACAAACATGGGGTACATAATACAGACAATGGTGTACACTAATATACAAGATACATAATTAGTGACAAAATACAAAAATGATACAGCATACAGAGTACAAAATACAGAATTGGTAATGACAGTGATAAAAGTAACATGATGAATAAAATGTATAATGATTTCCAAGACACAAAAGGGGGAGAGAGCCCTGCCCTTGCGAGCTTACAATCTAAAGGGAATGGGGGGGGGAAACGAGAGGAGGGGTAGTATACGATAAAATATATAAAGGCTGTGTGTTTTAGGACACCTAGTAGGAGTGCAATTTGGTCTTAGGACAAAGGGAAGTGGCCTAGGGTAGCGCATATGCTTGTCGGAACAAATGAGTTTTTAGAGAGCGTTTAAAAGTAACAAAGGTTGGTGAGTGACGGATGTGTTGTGGGAGGGGATTCCAGAGAAGGGGTGAAGCGCGTGCAAAATCTTGTAAGCGGGAATGTGAGGAGGTGATTCTAGAGGAGGACAACAGAAGATCATGTGCAGATCTGAGATTGCGATTGGGTTTGTATCTGGAAATGAGTGATGATATGTACCAGGGAGAGAGATTGTGGAGAGCTTTGTGGGTTAGGAGTTTGAACTGGATCCTCTGGTTAATTTGCAGCCAGTGAAGAGCTTGACAGAGAGGGTCAGCTGAGGAAGATCGAGAAGAAAGATGAATGAGACGAGCAGCTGAGTTCAGTACTGACTGGAGCGGGGCCAGTTTGTTAGAAGGTAGTCCACAAAGTAGTACGTTGCAGTAGTCCAGACGAGAAATTATAAGAGCATGTACTAACATTTTGGTTGTGCCTTGAGTGAGAAAGGGACGGATGCGAGATATGTTTTTGAGTTGGAGATGGCAGGAGCTGGTTATGGAGTTAAGACGAGGAATAAAAGAGAGAGAAGAGTCGAATATTACCCCCAAGCACCGAGCTTTGGCAAACTGAAGTTATGGGAGTGTTATTAACATTTATTGTTACTTCAGGCAGAGAGGTGGCCAGAGACAGTGGAAAAATTATTAGTTCCGTTTTACTCATATTAAGTTTTAGGAAGCGAGAGGACATGAAGGAGGATATAGCAGACAAGCAGTCAGGAACACGTTTGAGGAGGGAGTTAAGGTCTGAGTCCGAGAGGTACAGTTGCGTATCGTCTGCATACAGGTGGTATTGAAACCCGAATGAGTTGATTAAGTCACCAAGACCATGCATGTAGATGGAAAAGAGGAGGGGACCAAGGACAGAGCCTTGGGGAACCCCGACAGACAAAGCATGAGGAGAAGAGATCTGATCTGAGTAGGAGACTGTGAAGGACCTTCCAGAGCGGTAGGAAGATAACCATGTGAGAGCAAGGCCTTTTATTCCTACATTTGAAAGTATTTGTAAGAGTAAGGTGTGGTCAACCTTATCAAATGCTGATGACAGGTCAAGAAGGATGAGTATGGAAAATTGACCTTTGGATTTGGCTGTAAGAAGGTCATTGGCCACTTTGGTAAGGGCTGTTTCTGTGGAGTGGTTAGAGCGAAAGCCAGTCTGGAACTGATCAAGTTGGGAGTTACCTGATAAATAATGGCTTAATTCTGCATGTATGTTCAATTAGTTTGGATGCAAATGGGAGAAGTGACACTGGGCGGTAGTTGGCAAGTGTGGTAGGATCTAGAGATGGTTTTTTAAGTAGTGGTGTCACAACAGTCTTTTTGAGTGGCGACGGAAAGATGCCAGTGGAGAGGGACAGGTTAAATAGCGATGTTAGTGCAGGCATGAGAGATGAGGATAGCTGCGGAATGAAATGGGAGGGAATAGGATCCAAAGAACAGGTGGTTAGATTAGCTTTGAATATTATAGAGGAGAGAGAATGTTCAGAGAGTGGAGAGAAGGCAGAGAACAGTCAATGAGAGGTGTGGAGGTGGGATTTGAGGGCTGCATGGAGAATTCACTTCTGATTTTGTCAATTTTATCAGTGAAGTATGTTGCAAATTCTTCAGCTGATAAGCAAGATGAAGGAGGAGGAGGAGGGGGAGGGGGATGGAGAACAGAGTTGAAGGTGCTAAACAAGCATTTTGGATTGTGTACTTGGGCAGATATTAGGGAGGAAAAATAGGCCTGTTTTGCCACAGAGAGTGCGTTTCTGAAGTTGTTCAAGGCTATTTTATATGCGATGAAGTCCTTATTTGTGTTACTTTTCCTCAACGCCTTTCCGCTGCTCTAGAGCATCTTTTTAACTGTTTATTGTCTTTGGTCATCCAGGGTTGGCGACAGTCACGGTGAGGGTGGACATTGACGAGGGGGGCGAAGTCATCCATGACTTTTGTAATGGAGTTGTTGTAGTGTATAGCAGCTGAGTCTGGGTCAGTGAAGGATTGTGTGAGGAGATGTGCCAGGGCATCAGAGACAGATTGCATGTCTAGATTGCGATAGTTTCTTCGAGTATGTGAGCGTGCTTGTGCCAGGGTGGTAGGAAAAGAGGAGGAGAGAGAGAAGCTAAGTAGGTTATGGTCAGAGAGTGGTAGTGGATCATTAGTAAAGTCAGTGACAGAGCAGAGACGAGTGAATACAAGGTCAAGCGTATGGCCATCAGTGTGGGTTGAGGTAGAGGACCACTGAGACAAGCCATAGGAGGAAGTGAGTGAAAGACGTTTGTTGGAGACAGCATTCTTGGTGTCAATAGGAATGTTAAAATCACCCATAATGATGGTAGGGATGTCAGAGGACAGGAACTGGGAGAAGCCAGGCAGAGAAATGATCCAAGAAAACAGAAGCAGGGCCTGGAGGGCAGTAAATATACACATTGCACATAAAGGGCTTGATTCACTAAACCGTTATAACTCAAATATCACACCTTATCAAAGATATCACACTTTATCAAAGATATCACACTTTATCAAAGATATCACACTTTATCAAAGATATCACACCTTATCAAACATATCACACCTTATCAAAGACATCACACCTTATCAAAGATATCTTTGATAAAGTGTGATGTCTTTGATAAGGTGTGCGATCTTTAATAAGGTGTGATATCTTTGATAAGGTGTGATATCTTTGATAAGGTGTGATATCTTTGATAAGGTGTGCGATCTTTAATAAGGTGTGATATCTTTGATAAGGTGTGATATCTTTGATAAGGTGTAATATCTTTGATAAGGTGTGATATCTATGATAAGGTGTAATATCTTTGATAAGATGTGATATCTTTGATAAGGTGTGATATCTATGATAAAGTGTAATATCTTTGATAAGGTGTGATAACATTGATAAGGTGTGCTATCTTTAATAAGGTGTGATATCTTTGATAAGGTGTGATATCTTTGATAAGGTGTGATATATTTGATGAGGTGTGATATCTTTGATAAGGTGTGATATCTATGATAAGGTGTAATATCTTTGATGAGGTGTGATATCTTTGATAAGGTGTGATATCTATGATAAAGTGTAATATCTTTGATAAGGTGTGATAACTTTGAGAAGGTGTGATAACTTTGAGAAGGTGTGATATCTTTGAGAAGGTGTGATATCTTTGATAAGGTGTGATATCTATGATAAGGTGTGATATCTATGATAAGGTGTGATATCTTTGATAAGGTGTGATCATGGGCGTAGGGCCCGCGGTCGCAGGGATCGCCGTGCCGACCGGGCCCGCCTCCTAAAGAGGCAGGGGAGGGGCCCGGGGGCCTGGACCCCCAGGTGTTGAAATCCCCGCAGCGCACTGCGGGGACTGGCTCCCGGAGGCAGAGCAGGGCTACACCAAGATGGCTGCCGAAGCCCTGCACTAGAGACTAATTGTGTCTCCAGCACAGGGCTTCGGGCGCCATCTTCCCGTAGCCCTGCACTCTGCTTGTCAGCGCGGGAGAAACTGGCTGTTCCGCTGCAGGAGGATCGTCGCTGGAGGAGCTGCATGAGGGAGGCTGGCTGCACGTCGGGGAGCTCACGTCAGAGGCTGGCCAGGTGAGTGAATTTTTTTTATTTGTACAGGTTTATTTTCTGGTGAAAGCCCCCACATAGCGATTATTTTCTGGTGAATGCTCCCACATAGTGATTATTTTCTGGTGAATGCTGCGCACATAACGATTATTTTCTGGTGAATGCCCTCACATTGCGTTTATTTTCTGGTGAAAGCTCCCACATTGCGTTTATTTTCTGGTGAATGCCCTCACATTGCGATTATTTTCTGGTGAATGCCCTCACATTGCATTTATTTTCTGGTGAAAGCTCCCACATTGCGATTATTTTCTGGTGAATGCCCTCACATTGCATTTATTTTCTGGTGAAAGCTCCCACATTGCGATTATTTTCTGGTGAATGCCCTCACATTGCGATTATTTTCTGGTGAAAGCTCCCACATTGCGTTTATTTTCTGGTGAAAGCTCCCACATTGCGTTTATTTTCTGGTGAAAGCTCCCACATTGCGATTATTTTCTGGTGAATGCCCTCACATTGCGATTATTTTCTGGTGAAAGCTCCCACATTGCGTTTATTTTCTGGTGAAAGCTCCCACATTGCGATTATTTTCTGGTGAAAGCTCCCACATTGCGATTATTTTCTGGTGAAAGCTCCCACATTGCATTTATATTCTGGTGAATGCTCCCACATTGCGTTTATTCCCAGCTTTAGGCTTATTATATACCTGATGAAGCAGGTGTGTTAACCCCTGAAACGCTTCGGTGTGAGCACAATAAACTTTTTGCCTTATTACAGCTATTGTAGTTCTTTGGAGGCAAGTTCACTCTCTCCACCATTTTATATAGTTTTTTAATAATTTTCTTATTTTTGGTGCAACCTTAACTAGTTATATCAGCTGAATAAATGTTTTCTATTAATCTTTGCAATGCTCCTTAGACTGAAGCGATTCTTTATATCTCAGCAGGTCTGGCATTCCACGTAAGGCTCCACTTTATAAAACATTCTTTATAGATTTCACATAGTTAGACCGTTGAGTATAGCTTCCTCTGGGACTGAGCAAAAAGTCCATGTTAACAAATGAAAGATACTAATCACCGATGAACTGATTTAATTAAGCAATGTCTAGTGGCTTTCATTTGCTAACTAAACGTTCCCTTCCACTTGTTCCTAGTCACCTCTGACTATGACTCTAGTTGTCTGACATTACTTTCTCAGAGGTTCAGAATAATAATCACTGATATGTCTGTGTCCCCAATGATGCTAGTTGATATCTCAGGACAGATAATTCACAAGAAAAAAAGACATCAATAAATAAAATTAACCACCTTCCTGTACTATGCAGTGTCCGCTGCAGCAGTCAATTGCCTAATATTTAGATGCTCACGTTTGTGATCAAAAGTTTCATAGACACTTTTATTGACCCGAGGAAGCGGCCAAGACCCGTGAAACGCATTGTCTGCCATGCATGAATAAACATTACTTTTTCCATTAAATAATGGTTCATCCTTCCGAGCAGGTAAAAAATTACGCTTCTCATTTATACAATATCTAGTAGTGTCATATCTTCAAGGGCGCCTCCATCAGTATTATTGTATTGTTATCAAATCATTTGCATGATCTTGTTTTGTTGTGAGTTTCCGTATGTTCTACCTGTATGTTAACCCATTTATCTATTGTGCAGCGCTGCGTAATATGTTGGCGCTTCATAAATACAATAAATAATAATAATAATAATCAGTGGTTTTTAGAATTACCTAATTTCTGTCTTTGGAATCAGCGCATCCATCCTGTTGGAGTGGGGCGGGGCCTGCTGCACACAACCAGGAAGTGGTACAGCATGCCACGCCTGTAGCAACCACAACCAGGAAGTGGTGGAGCACGCCTGTAGCAACCATTGGTGACTTCAAACAAAGTAAACTTCCAGTTTCACTGAGATAAATAGACCACATTTTACCATAACAGTATATTCTGCAAATTTCTTACCTTGGATGTATTTGCAGAGACCAATACAGCCACTCACAGGACAGCTCAAGCCCAAGGGGTGTGTCAGAGTTTGCTCATTGCTCCAGGTGTTAAGGAAGACTTGCAATTCATCCTGCTGTGTGCAGCCAATTACTCATACAGTCTTTATTGTAGACAGTAAAGTGAAGAAATTCTGATTTATGGGGGAGAAAAATGCTATTTGAATTTCCAGGCAATTTTAGACTTTCATAGCTGACTGAAAGCCGAAATAATTTTAGTAACATTAAATTACAAAATGACTTACGTAGCACTGATATATGTCATGGAAATTCATTCTTTTCATAAAAGTCGAATTTCACTTGAAGTGGATGCCTGTCACAGTCAGCAAGTTACGGTGCCAGCTCTGCCTTGCTGCAGTCAATTCATTCCTATTCCTTGTTATAGGGACTTCAAAGTAACTTTAAAACTGGATTCCTGAAACTTCTCTAACAAAGTTAGCGGATGTAGAAACCTCGCTTGTTCCGTTTCTCAGCCTTCCGCGGCTCCGTGTCAAAAGGTTAAACTTACTGGACGCGTGTCTTTCAACAATGTAACTACTAAAAGGACCAGTTCGCCGTCCTCCGGACTGGAGCATGGGGGGGCCCTTCCCCAGTTATACCATCCCTCCCGCATTATAATAGTGCTCCTCATTCTACAGGTAGTACTCCTCATGTGCACATGGAAGGCCTACATGAAAAAAGGCGCCTGAAAAAAAGGGTGCAAGGTATGGCCACTAGTAGACTATCGCTACAATTAGTGATATTCTACTGCTGGATTCCTATAGTAAAATATTGGAAATGTTTACCAATATTTTACTATGGCTAAGCCTAACCCTACCCTCACACAGAACCCACCCTCTACCGATGCCTAACACTAACCCCCCCCCCCCCCCCCGTGGTGCCTAAACCTAAGACCCCTCTCCTGGTGCCTAACCCTAAGACCCCCCTCCCCCTTGTGCCTAACCCTAGGACCCCCTCGGTGGTGCCTAACCTTAAGACCCCCCCCCATGCCTAACCCTAAGAAGAGTCCCTCCCCTTGTTGCCTAACCCTAAACCCCCCAGTGAAGCCTAAACCTAAGAACTCCCTCCCCCTGATGCCTAACCCTAGGACCCCTCTGGTGGTGCCTAACTATAGGACCCCTCCCCCGGGGGTTGTGCCTAACCCTATAACCCCCCCCCCAGTGGTGCCTAAAGCAAAGACCCCCCTCCCCCTGGTGCCTAACCCTAAGACCCCCCCAGTGGTGCCTAACTCTAAGACCCCCTTCTGTGGTGCAACATTACCCCTCCCTCCTAAACCTTAAGCCCCCACCACAAAGTCACGGCAAGGAAGGTAAATTTTGATGCCCTGGAGGCGCCTGATTAGTGGCAGGGAAAGTACATTTTGGTGCCCAAAAAGCTACCTTCCTTGCCACATAGCACTTCCATTATAAAAGTCGCGATTTTTTGCACAGAAAGTATGATAGCGGGTGCTGCTGTGCGCCCAATTTCCATCCTTAGCTGCAAACCGCGGCTCTTATAGTAGGCGCCTACTGCGGTGCCGCCAGGGGCGTAGCAATAGGGGTTGCAGAGGTAGCCACCGCATCAGGGCCCTTGGGCCAGAGGGGCCCCGAAGGGCCCTCCCTCAACTACAGTATTAGCTCTCTATTGGTCATGTGCTCATAATAATCACTTCTATAGATACTATGAATAGTGGTAATCATTAACAAACTGTTCCCCATCCCCTTCTTGCACCTCTGACACTGTAGTTGCCATTGGCAGGTTTTGGTGCGCCATATCATTTGCTATGTATAGAGTGCTTGGGGGGCCCCATAGTAAAACTTGCATCGGGGCCCACAACTCCTTAGCTACGCCACTGGGTGCCGCCGTTGTTTCCATAAGAGCTCATGAGTCCTTTTTTCCCGTTTTGCATTGAAATGCCTCCCCTATAATGTTCCTCATGTTCATAGTTAGCACATGCAAACTTAGCACCATAGTTAGCACATGCAAACTTAGCACCATAGTAAGCACATGCAAACTTAGCACTATAGTTATTACATGCAAACATAGCACCGTTGTTAGCACATGCAAACTACTTAGCACCATAGTTAGCACATGCAAACTTAGCACCATAGTTAGCACATGCAAACTTAGCACCATAGTAAGCACATGCAAACTTAGCACTATAGTTATTACATGCAAACATAGCACCGTTGTTAGCACATGCAAACTACTTAGCACCATAGTTAGCACATGCAAACTTAGCACCATAGTTAGCACATGCAAACATAGCACCGTTGTTAGCACATGCAAACTACTTAGCACCATAGTTAGCACATGCAAACTACTTAGCACCTTAGTTAGAACATGCAAACTACTTAGCACCATAGTTAGCACATGCAAACTACTTAGCACCGTAGTTAGCACATGCAAACTACTTAGCACCGTAGTTAGCACATGCAAACTACTTAGCACCGTAGTTAGCACATGCAAACTACTTAGCACCATAGTTAGCACATGCAAACTACTTAGCACCGTAGTTAGCACATGCAAACTGCTACTTAGCACCGTGCTAACTAGGGTGATAAGTAGTTTGCACATGCTAACTAGGATGCTAAGTAGTTTGCATGTGCTAATTACGGAGCACCCTAGTTAGCACGTGCAAAGCATGTTAGCACGTGCAAAGTGCCTTTTCACAGGCGTGGTAACACTTAGGGCTCGATTCACAAAGCGGTGATAACTTAGTTAGCACGCCTAAAAGACTTTAGGCGTGATAACCTTTTCACCACTGAGTTATCACCGCTTTTTCCTGCTCTTCGCGCGAAGTTACCGCGCGTACTACGCGCGCGAGCGCGCGCGCAAAGTCCCATAGGGCTTAATGGGAGCTTCGCGCGAAGCGTCGGGTGCTGCGCGCGCACTTACGCGCGTACACGCGTACGCGCGGTAACTTCGCGCGAGTTTCTTTTTATCATGCCTAAAGTGAGTTTAGGCGTGATAAGGGCCTTTTCACCAGCGTGCAAACACTTTGCACCGCTTGGTGAATCAAGCCCTTAGCATCATTTTGTGAATCAGGCCCATAGAGTTCCACCACTGCCTGTGTTCATCTCTTCACACATGGGTCCTCTAGACTAGAGCAGAGCTCTACATGGAGTAAAACTTGTTTTTACAAGTTTATTTTTATTTTGCAGTTGCTAAAGATGTGCAAACCCAAAGTGTATCCGAGACATCGCTGCCTAAATATTTAATACTTACCCGCAGCTTCCTCCAGCCCCATAAGCACGGATGCGTCACGGTCCCTCGCCGTCCTCCCGCTTTCTGCCGTTCAGCCACGATCAGTCCCGGTGACTGGCTTAGTCGGGTCCAGTCTAGGTCTTCTGCGCATGCACAGTAGACCCGGACTGAAGTGACTGAGCCAGTTACCTGGACCGATAGCTAGAGAACGGAGGCACTCAGGAGAGGATGGCGAGGGACGCATCTGTGCTTATGGGGCTGGAGGAAGCCGCGGTTAAGTATCACATCTTTAGGTAGCAATGTCTCTGGTTTACTTTAAGCGTCGTACACACATCCAATTCTGATTGCCAATTTTACGATTTCAATTTTGTATGGGAACTTATATACTGTATATTCCCAATTTCCCATGTATAAGGCTACTTTTTAACTTTTGAAAATCATCTGAAAAGTCAGGGGTCGTCTTATACGCCGGGTGCCACTGATGCCGGGTGATTCACCCTATCCTGTTACCGCCTCTCAGATCTCGCTGCTGAGGACTGTAGTGAAGCGATGCAGGCGCACATGTGTGAGATCCTATCCTGTTACTGCCTCTCAGATCTCGCTGCTGAGGACTGTAGTGAAGCGGCGCAGGCGCACATGTGCGAGATCTGAGAGGCAGAGAAGGAGGTAAATAGGATACAAGGGCGGGGCCAGATGGGTGATAGAGGCGTGTTTTATGGGCACAGCGCAATATATTCTTCTATACCGCTCTGATAAACAGGTAGACAAGGAGAGCTGACCAATCCGCTTAGGGAGAGGTGACCAATCCAACCAGTCAATCCCCTATATACGGTTATATACTGGGTACCACATACAGTACAGCACCAGTATATGATGTTTTTTATTTTTTATTTGGTTTGGGTTGGAAGAGGGGTAGTTTTATACGGCGAGTATATCCCAAATCACTGGAAAAGTTGGAGAAGTCATCTTATATGCCAGAATATACGGTACTCTACGAAATCTGTTTATTGCATTCAAAATCTGTTGGTCCTCATACTACATGGAGAAGGTAAAACTGGCCAGTCATTGGCTTATAGTATTAGAGGCGGAGCATTGTCATAGAGGTCAGGCAACTGACATTGTTACGTTGAGAATGAAGATGGCAGCCTACGTACAGATTTCACTGTAGGTTCCATTTAAAGTACCCCTGAAGTGAGAGTGATATGGAGGCTGCCATATTAATTTCTATTAAACAATTCCATTTGCCTGGCAGCCCTGCTGATCTCCTTGGCTGCAGTAGTGTCTGAATCACACCAGAAACAAGCATGCAGCTAATCTTGATAGACTTCAGTCAGAGCACCTGATCTGCTGCATGCTTGTTCAGGGGCTATGGCTAAATGTATTAGAGGCAGAGGATCAGCAGGACAGCCAGGCAATCTGTAGTGTTGAAAAGGAAATAAATATGGCAGCCTCCATATCCCTCTCGCTTAAAGCGGAACAGTAAATAGAAAATAAAGACATTTTTTCACTTACCTGGGGCTTCCTTTAAGCCCCCAGCAGCCATCCTGTCCCGCGCTGCTTCTTGACGAGCCTCCGCTCTCCCGCCGACAGCTACTTTCAGTTTCGCCGCCGGGCCACTGCGCCTGCACGGCTCTGGCCACGCATATCCTTTCTTTGCATTCCCCGCTATTGCAGAGGGGAACGTGAAGAAAGGATACGCTTGGCAGGGCTGCGCTGGCCTCAACTTACAAGTCGAGGTACGGTACCGAGCGGCGGCGGGAGAACAGAGGCTCGGGCAAGACCGGCGCGGGACAGGACAGCTGCTGGGGGCTTGGGGAAGCCCCAGGAAAGTGAAACAATGTGTTTATTTTCTATCTACAGTTCCGCTTTAAGGTGTGCTTTAAGGAAACTGATGATTAAATACACGCGATCAAACAATTTTGATTCTGTGACACTCAATCATTTTTAAGCTGATTTCATATGAAGACTGCAGCATCTAGCAGAGAATTTCTCCCCTCAGGGACACCCCCACCGAGGAGGAGACGCCACCATGTCACGGTTGGCTTATTAGATTATGAACACACACACAGATGTGTGAGCACATATACACAGCATTCATTATGTCTAATGAAGCAAAAAATTCTCATTAGAATATAATTTCAGTGAAATGCGTGAGCAATAAACAGGAAATGAATGGGTGACTGCTCATTAGCGATCATTTGGATCCGCCGCGCTCCCAGCAGTGACCGTAGCGTTCTATAAAGCAGCACCGGCAGAGAGCGAGGAGGAGACGCCCCTTCCGCCGCGCTCCCAGCAGTGACCGTAGCATTCTATAGAGCAGCGCTGGCAGAGAGCGTGGAGGAGACGCCCCTTCCGCCGCACTCCCAGCAGTGACCGTAGCGTTCTATAGAGCAGCGCTGGCAGAGAGCGAGGAGGAGCTGTCCCTTCCGCCGCGCTCTCAGCAGTGACCGTAGCATTCTATAGAGCAGCGCCGGCAGAGAGCGAGGAGGAGCCGTCCCTTCCGCCGCGCTCTCAGCAGTGACCGTAGCATTCTATAGAGCAGCGCTGGCAGAGAGCGAGGAGGAGACGCCCCTTCCGCCATGCTCCCAGCAGTGACCGTAGCGTTCTATAGAGCAGTGCTGGCAGAGAGTGAGGAGGAGCCGCCCTTTCCACCGCACTCCCAGCAGTGACCATAGCGTTCTATAGAGCAGCGCTGGCAGAGAGCGAGGAGGCGCCGTCCCTTCCGCCACGCTCCCAGCAGTGACCGTAGCGTTCTATAGAGCAGTGCTGGCAGAGAGCGAGGAGGAGGAGCCGTCCCTTCCTCTGTGCTCCCAGCAGTGACCATAGCGTTCTATAGAGCAGCAGCGCTGGCAGAGAGCAAGGAGGAGCTGTCCCTTCCGCCGCGCTCCCAGCAGTGACCGTAGCGATCTATAGAGCAGCGCCGGCAGAGAGCGAGGAGGAGGCGTCCCTTCCGCCGTGCTCCCAGCAGTGAACGTATCGTTCTATAGAGCAGCGCTGGCAGAGAGCGAGGAGGAGTCCCTTCCGCCGTGCTCCCAGCAGTGATCGTAGTGTTCTATAGAGCAGCGCTGGCAGAGAGCGAGGAGGAGGCGTCCCTTCTGCTGTTCTCCCAGCAGTGACCGGAGCATTCTATAGAGCAGCGCTGGCGGAGAGCGAGGAGGAGGTGTCCCTTCCGCCACGCTCCCACCAGTGAGCGTATCGTTCTATAGAGCAGTTCCAGCAGAGAGCGAGGAGGAGCCGTCCCTTCCGCCGCGCTCCCAGCAGTGACCGAATTGTTCTATAGAGCAGTGCCAGCAGAGAGCGAGGAGGAGCCGTCCCTTCCGCCACGCTCCCAGCAGTGACCGTAGCATTCTATAGAGCAGTGTCGGCAGAGAGCGAGGAGGAGCCGCCCCTTCCGCCACGCTCCCAGCAGTGACCATAGCGTTCTATAGAGCAGTGTCGGCAGAGAGCGAGGAGGAGCCGCCCCTTCCGCTACGCTCCCAGCAGTGACCGTAGCGTTCTATAGAGCAGCGCTGGTAGAGAGCGAGGAGGAGGCGTCCCTTCCGCCGCGCTCCCAGCAGTGACCGTAGTGTTCTATAGAGCAGTGCCGGCAGAGAGCGAGGAGAAGGCGTCCCTTCCGTCGCGCTCCCAGCAGTGACCGTAGTGTTCTATAGAGCAGCGCTGGCAGAGAGCGAGGAGGAGGCGTCCCTTCTGCTGTTCTCCCAGCAGTGATCGTAGCGTTCTATAGAGCAGCGCCGGCCAAGAGCGAGGAGGAGGCGTCCCTTCCGCCGCGCTCCCAGCAGTGACCGTAGTGTTCTATAGAGCAGCGCTGGCAGAGAGCGAGGAGGAGCCGTCCCTTCCGCCGCGCTCCCAGCAGTGACCGTATCATTCTATAGAGCAGTGCTGGCAGAGAGCGAGGAGGTGGCGTCCCTTCTGCCGCCGCACTTCCAGCAGTGACCGTAGCGTTCTATAGAGCAGCGCTGGCAGAGAGCGAGGAGGAGCCGCCCCTTCCACCGCACTCCCAGCAGTGACCGTAGCTTTCTATAGAGCAGTGTCGGCAGAGAGCGAGGAGGAGCCGCCCCTTCCGCCACGCTCCCAGCAGTGACCGTAGCGTTCTATAGAGCAGCGCTGGTAGAGAGCGAGGAGGAGGCGTCCCTTCTGCTGCGCTCCCAGCAGTGATCGTAGCGTTCTATAGAGCAGCGCTGGCAGAGAGCGAGGAGGAGGCGTCCCTTCCACCGTGCTCCCAGCAGTGACCGTAGTGTTCTATAGAGCAGCGCTGGCAGAGAGCGAGGAGGAGGCGTCCCTTCTGCTGTTCTCCCAGCAGTGACCGTAGCGTTCTATAGAGCAGCGCTGGCAGAGAGCGAGGAGGAGCCGCCCCTTCCGCCGCGCTCCCAGCAGTGACCGTATCATTCTATAGAGCAGTGCTGGCAGAGAGCGAGGAGGTGGCGTCCCATCTGCGGCCGCACTTCCAGCAGTGACCGTAGCGTTCTATAGAGCAGCGCTGGCAGAGAGCGAGGAGGAGACGTCCCTTCCGCCACGCTCCCAGCAGTGACCGTATCGTTCTATAGAGCAGCGGTGGCAGAGAGCGAGGAGGAGCTGTCCCTTCCGCCGTGCTCCCAGCAGTGACCGTAGCATTCTATAGAGCAGCGCTGGCAGAGAGCGAGGAGGAGACGTCCCTTCCGCCACGCTCCCAGCAATGAACGTAGCGTTCTATAGAGCAATGCTGGCAGAGAGCGAGGAGGAGGCGTCCCTTCCTCTGTGCTCCCAGCAGTGACCATAGCGTTCTATAGAGCAGCAGTGCTGGCAGAGAGCAAGGAGGAGCTGTCCCTTCCGCCGTGCTCCCAGCAGTGACCGTAGCATTGTATAGAGCAGCGCTGGCAGAGAGCGAGGAGGAGCCGCCCCTTCCACCGCACTCCCAGCAGTGATCGTAGCGTTCTATAGAGCAGCGCCGGCAGAGAGCGAGGAGGAGGCGTCCCTTCTGCCGTGCTCCCAGCAATGAACGTATCGTTCTATAGAGCAGCGCTGGCAGAGAGCGAAAAGGAGCCGTCCCTTCCGCCGCACTCCCAGCAGTGACCGTAGCGTTCTATAGAGCAGCGCTGGCAGAGAGCGAGGAGGAGGCGTCCCTTCTGCTGTTCTCCCAGCAGTGACCGTAGCGTTCTATAGATCAGCGCTGGCAGAGAGCGAGGAGGAGCAGTCCCTTCCGCTGTGCTCCCAGCAGTGACCGTAGCGTTCTATAGAGCAGTGCCAGCAGAGAGCGAGGAGGAGCCGTCCCTTCCGCCGCGCTCCCAGCAGTGATCGTAGCATTCTATAGAGCAGCGGTGGCAGGGAGCGAGGAGGAGCCGCCCCTTCCGCCACACTCCCAGCAGTGATCGTAACGTTCTATAGAGCAGCGCTAGCAGAGAGCGAGGAGGAGCCGCCCCTTCCACCGCGCTCCCAGCAGTGAGCGTAGCATTCTATAGAGCAGCGCTGGCAGAGAGCGAGGAGGAGGAGCCGTCCCTTCCTCTGTGCTCCCAGCAGTGACCGTAGCGTTCTATAGAGCAGCGCCGGCAGAGAGCGAGGAGGAGGCGTCCCTTCCGCCGCGCTCCCAGCAGTGACCGTAGTGTTCTATAGAGCAGAGCCGGCCAAGAGCGAGGAGGAGGCGTCCCTTCCGCCGCGCTCCCAGCAGTGACCGTAGTGTTCTATAGAGTCGCGCCGGCCAAGAGCGAGGAGGAGGCGTCCCTTCCGCCGCGCTCCCAGCAGTGACCGTATCATTCTATAGAGCAGCGCTGGCAGAGAGCGAGGAGGAGCCGCCCCTTCCACCGCACTCCCAGCAGTGACCGTAGCTTTCTATAGAGCAGTGTCGGCAGAGAGCGAGGAGGAGCCGCCCCTTCCGCCACGCTCCCAGCAGTGACCGTAGCGTTCTATAGAGCAGCGCTGGTAGAGAGCGAGGAGGAGGCGTCCCTTCCGCCGCGCTCCCAGCAGTGACCGTAGCATTCTATAGAGCAGTGCTGGCAGAGAGCGAGGAGGAGCCGTCCCTTCCGCCGCGCTCCCAGCAGTGACC
Organism: Hyperolius riggenbachi; assembly: GCF_040937935.1. NCBI lineage: Eukaryota > Metazoa > Chordata > Amphibia > Anura > Hyperoliidae > Hyperolius > Hyperolius riggenbachi. The sequence goes on along the minus strand of NC_090651.1, from coordinate 384,691,770 downwards.
GGAGCATTCTATAGAGCAGCGCTGGCAGAGAGCGAGGAGGAGGCGTCCCTTCTGCTGTTCTCCCAGCAGTGATCGTAGCGTTCTATAGAGCAGCGCCGGCCAAGAGCGAGGAGGAGGCGTCCCTTCCGCCGCGCTCCCAGCAGTGACCGTATCATTCTATAGAGCAGCGCTGGCAGAGAGCGAGGAGGTGACGTCCCTTCTGCGGCCGCACTTCCAGCAGTGACCGTAGCGTTCTATAGAGCAGTGCCGGCAGAGAGCGAGGAGAAGGCGTCCCTTCCGCCGCGCTCCCAGCAGTGACCGTAGCATTCTACAGAGCAGCGCTGGCAGAGAGCGAGGAGGAGCCGTCCCTTCTGCTGTTCTCCCAGCAGTGACCGTAGCGTTCTATAGAGCAGCGCTGGCAGAGAGCGAGGAGAAGGCGTCCCTTCTGCTGTTCTCCCAGCAGTGGCCGTAGCGTTCTATAGAGCAGCGCTGGCAGAGAGCGAGGAGGAGCCGCCCCTTCCGCCGCGCTCCCAGCAGTGACCGTATCATTCTATAGAGCAGTGCTAGCAGAGAGCGAGGAGGTGGCGTCCCTTCTGCGGCCGCACTTCCAGCAGTGACTGTAGCGTTCTATAGAGCAGCGCTGGCAGAGAGCGAGGAGGAGCCGTCCCTTCCGCCACGCTCCCGGCAATGAACGTAGCGTTCTATAGAGCAATGCTGGCAGAGATCGAGGAGGAGGCGTCCCTTCCGCCGTGCTCCCAGCAGTGACCGTAGCGTTCTATAGAGCAGTGCTGGCAGAGAGCGAGGAGGAGGAGCCGTCCCTTCCTCTGTGCTCCCAGCAGTGACCATAGCGTTCTATAGAGCAGCAGCGCTGGCAGAGAGCAAGGAGGAGCTGTCCCTTCCGCCGTGCTCCCAGCAGTGACCGTAGCATTGTATAGAGCAGCGCTGGCGGAGAGCGAGGAGGAGCCATCCCTTCCGCCGCACTTCCAGCAGTGATCGTAGCGTTCTATAGAGCAGCGCTGGCAGAGAGCGAGGAGGAGGCGTCCCTTCCGCCGTGCTCCCAGCAATGAACGTATCGTTCTATAGAGCAGCGCTGGCAGAGAGCGAGGAGGAGCCGTCCCTTCCGCCGCACTCCCAGCAGTGACCGGAGCGTTCTATAGAGCAGCGCTGGCAGAGAGCGAGGAGGAGCCGCCCCATCCGCCATGCTCCCAGCAGTGACCGTAGCGTTCTATAGAGCAGCGCTGGTAGAGAGCGAGGAGGAGGCGTCCCTTCCGCCGCGCTCCCAGCAGTGACCGTAGCATTCTATAGAGCAGTGCTGGCAGAGAGCGAGGAGGAGCCGTCCCTTCCGCCGCGCTCCCAGCAGTGACCGGAGCATTCTATAGAGCAGCGCTGGCAGAGAGCGAGGAGGAGGCGTCCCTTCTGCTGTTCTCCCAGCAGTGATCGTAGCGTTCTATAGAGCAGCGCCGGCCAAGAGCGAGGAGGAGGCGTCCCTTCCGCCGCGCTCCCAGCAGTGACCGTATCATTCTATAGAGCAGCGCTGGCAGAGAGCGAGGAGGTGACGTCCCTTCTGCGGCCGCACTTCCAGCAGTGACCGTAGCGTTCTATAGAGCAGTGCCGGCAGAGAGCGAGGAGAAGGCGTCCCTTCCGCCGCGCTCCCAGCAGTGACCGTAGCATTCTACAGAGCAGCGCTGGCAGAGAGCGAGGAGGAGCCGTCCCTTCTGCTGTTCTCCCAGCAGTGACCGTAGCGTTCTATAGAGCAGCGCTGGCAGAGAGCGAGGAGAAGGCGTCCCTTCTGCTGTTCTCCCAGCAGTGGCCGTAGCGTTCTATAGAGCAGCGCTGGCAGAGAGCGAGGAGGAGCCGCCCCTTCCGCCGCGCTCCCAGCAGTGACCGTATCATTCTATAGAGCAGTGCTAGCAGAGAGCGAGGAGGTGGCGTCCCTTCTGCGGCCGCACTTCCAGCAGTGACTGTAGCGTTCTATAGAGCAGCGCTGGCAGAGAGCGAGGAGGAGCCGTCCCTTCCGCCACGCTCCCGGCAATGAACGTAGCGTTCTATAGAGCAATGCTGGCAGAGATCGAGGAGGAGGCGTCCCTTCCGCCGTGCTCCCAGCAGTGACCGTAGCGTTCTATAGAGCAGTGCTGGCAGAGAGCGAGGAGGAGGAGCCGTCCCTTCCTCTGTGCTCCCAGCAGTGACCATAGCGTTCTATAGAGCAGCAGCGCTGGCAGAGAGCAAGGAGGAGCTGTCCCTTCCGCCGTGCTCCCAGCAGTGACCGTAGCATTGTATAGAGCAGCGCTGGCGGAGAGCGAGGAGGAGCCATCCCTTCCGCCGCACTTCCAGCAGTGATCGTAGCGTTCTATAGAGCAGCGCTGGCAGAGAGCGAGAAGGAGGCGTCCCTTCCGCCGTGCTCCCAGCAATGAACGTATCGTTCTATAGAGCAGCGCTGGCAGAGAGCGAGGAGGAGCCGTCCCTTCCGCCGCACTCCCAGCAGTGACCGGAGCGTTCTATAGAGCAGCGCTGGCAGAGAGCGAGGAGGAGCCGCCCCATCCGCCATGCTCCCAGCAGTGACCGTAGCGTTCTATAGAGCAGTGCCAGCAGAGAGCGAGGAGAAGGCGTCCCTTCCGCCGCGCTCCCAGCAGTGACCGGAGCATTCTATAGAGCAGCGCTGGCGGAGAGCGAGGAGGAGCCATCCCTTCCGCCGTGCTCCCAGCAGTGACCGTAGCGTTCTATAGAGCAGTGCCGGCAGAGAGCGAGGAGGAGGCGTCCCTTCCGCCACGCTCCCAGCAGTGACCGTAGCGTTCTATAGAGCAGTGCCAGCAGAGAGCGAGGAGGAGCCGTCCCTTCCGCCGCGCTCCCAACAGTGATCGTAGCGTTCTATAGAGCAGCGGTGGCAGAGAGCGAGGAGGAGCCGCCCCTTCCGCCGCACTCCCAGCAGTGACCGTAGCGTTCTATAGAGCAGTGCCGGCAGAGAGCGAGGAGGAGCCGCCCCTTCCGCCGTGCTCCCAGCAATGAACGTATCGTTCTATAGAGCAGCGCTGGCAGAGAGCGAGGAGGAGGCGTCCCTTCTGCGGCCGCACTTCCAGCAGTGACCGTAGCGTTCTATAGAGCAGTGCCGGCAGAGAGCGAGGAGAAGGCGTCCCTTCCGCCGCGCTCCCAGCAGTGACCGTAGCATTCTACAGAGCAGCGCTGGCAGAGAGCGAGGAGGAGCCGTCCCTTCTGCTGTTCTCCCAGCAGTGACCGTAGCGTTCTATAGAGCAGCGCTGGCAGAGAGCGAGGAGAAGGCGTCCCTTCTGCTGTTCTCCCAGCAGTGACCGTAGCGTTCTATAGAGCAGCGCTGGCAGAGAGCGAGGAGGAGCCGCCCCTTCCGCCGCGCTCCCAGCAGTGACCGTATCATTCTATAGAGCAGTGCTGGCAGAGAGCGAGGAGGTGGCGTCCCTTCTGCGGCCGCACTTCCAGCAGTGACTGTAGCGTTCTATAGAGCAGCGCTGGCAGAGAGCGAGGAGGAGCCGTCCCTTCCGCCACGCTCCCGGCAATGAACGTAGCGTTCTATAGAGCAATGCTGGCAGAGATCGAGGAGGAGGCGTCCCTTCCGCCGTGCTCCCAGCAGTGACCGTAGCGTTCTATAGAGCAGTGCTGGCAGAGAGCGAGGAGGAGGAGCCGTCCCTTCCTCTGTGCTCCTAGCAGTGACCATAGCGTTCTATAGAGCAGCAGCGCTGGCAGAGAGCAAGGAGGAGCTGTCCCTTCCGCCGTGCTCCCAGCAGTGACCGTAGCATTGTATAGAGCAGCGCTGGCGGAGAGCGAGGAGGAGCCATCCCTTCCGCCGCACTTCCAGCAGTGATCGTAGCGTTCTATAGAGCAGCGCTAGCAGAGAGCGAGGAGGAGGCGTCCCTTCCGCCGTGCTCCCAGCAATGAACGTATCGTTCTATAGAGCAGCGCTGGCAGAGAGCGAGGAGGAGCCGTCCCTTCCGCCGCACTCCCAGCAGTGACCGGAGCGTTCTATAGAGCAGCGCTGGCAGAGAGCGAGGAGGAGCCGCCCCATCCGCCATGCTCCCAGCAGTGACCGTAGCGTTCTATAGAGCAGTGCCAGCAGAGAGCGAGGAGAAGGCGTCCCTTCCGCCGCGCTCCCAGCAGTGACCGGAGCATTCTATAGAGCAGCGCTGGCGGAGAGCGAGGAGGAGCCATCCCTTCCGCCGTGCTCCCAGCAGTGACCGTAGCGTTCTATAGAGCAGTGCCGGCAGAGAGCGAGGAGGAGGCGTCCCTTCCGCCACGCTCCCAGCAGTGACCGTAGCGTTCTATAGAGCAGTGCCAGCAGAGAGCGAGGAGGAGCCGTCCCTTCCGCCGCGCTCCCAACAGTGATCGTAGCGTTCTACAGAGCAGCGGTGGCAGAGAGCGAGGAGGAGCCGCCCCTTCCGCCGCACTCCCAGCAGTGACCGTAGCGTTCTATAGAGCAGTGCCGGCAGAGAGCGAGGAGGAGCCGCCCCTTCCGCCGTGCTCCCAGCAATGAACGTATCGTTCTATAGAGCAGCGCTGGCAGAGAGCGAGGAGGAGGCGTCCCTTCTGCGGCCGCACTTCCAGCAGTGACCGTAGCGTTCTATAGAGCAGCGCTGGCAGAGAGTGTGGAGGAGACGCCCCTTCCGCCACACTCCCAGCAATGAATGTAGTGTTCTATAGAGCAGCCCTGGCAGAGAGCGAGGAGGAGCCGTCCCTTCCGCCACGCTCCCAGCAGTGATCGTAACGTTCTATAGAGCAGCGCTGGCAGAGTGCGAGGAGGAGCCGTCCCTTCCTCTGTGCTCCCAGCAGTGACCGTAGCTTTCTATAGAGCAGCGCTGGCAGAGAGCGAGGAGGAGACGTCCCTTTCCTAGGACCCATTTCATGGTAATTTTTCTGTGGCTTTCTTTGGTCCCTGTGGAGGGATTTCCCTTCACTTCCTGTTCCTCAGAGCTCCCTGGGGCGCTGTGGCCTCAATGCATGCCTCCCAACTTCTTGAGAAGAGGAAGAGGGATACTTAAGCCACACCCCTGACACACTCCTAGTCGTGCATACCATAAAGATTTCATAAGATAAATATGTTGTTTGATAATTCAAACCACACTGGTGCTTTCTATCCAGCTTCATTTTCCTTCATATAATAGGAAATATATCAATTTAAAGAATGGGAATAGTCTAATAAACAAATTTTTCAGTAAGAAAATACATATATTTACATAGATTTGTACATGAGTCTTGAAAGAGGGACAAATGAGGAGGAAAGAGGGACAGAGGGACAGGACTCTAAAAGAGGGACAGTTAGGAGCTATGTCAATATGAAAACTAGAAGCCCTTGGGACAGAAAATTATCATAAGTCATTGCACATGGACTTCTACTTTATTTAGATTTTTCTTAAAGGAAAGGTTCAGGGAGGGTGGGTAAAAAATAAAAATCAAATTCCACTTACCCGGGGCTTCCTCCAGCCCATGGCAGGCAGGAGGTGCCCTCGCTGCCGCTCCGCAGGCTCCCGGTGGCCGACCCGACCTGGCCAGGCCGGCTGCCAGGTCGGGCTCTTCTGCGCTCCAAGGCCTGGAACTTCTGCGTCCCACGCCGGCGCTCTGACGTCATCGGACGTCCTCCGGGCTCTACTGCGCAGGCGCAGAAGTACTGCGCATGCGCAGTAGAGCCCGGAGGACGTCCGATGACGTCAGAGCGCCGGCGTGGGACGCAGAAGTTCCGGGCCTTGGAGCGCAGAAGAGCCCGACCTGGCAGCCGGCCTGGCCAGGTCGGGTCGGCCACCGGAGACCACCGGGAGCCTGCGGAGCGGCGGCGAGGGCACCTCCTGCCTGCCACGGGCTGGAGGAAGCCCCGGGTAAGTGGAATTTGATTTTTATTTTTTACCCACCCTCCCTGAACCTTCCCTTTAATGTGAGCCCCACAGAATATGTTGGTGCTTTATAAAATAATAATAATAATAATATAGGCTTCCTTTGCTGAGACAGTGAGCGTTTGTTAGTGTTCCTCATCTCTGGTCTCCGCCGGATCCTTTTCATCATCATTTTGCATTTCTTAATCAGCGCTAGGACTGCCACTTTATATTCATCTTCAATGACCTAGATCCATTTCACTGCATGAAATCGCCCCGGGGTATAAATTTTATTACATTCCTGTCCCGCCTCACTGGTGATACATTTCTATCAGTTGGATTTGGAGGAATTTGGCACTCAATCTCTTCTCTTTGTAGCTGATGTCCCCATGCATGTGGTGAGACCTCCTCTCCAGGTGTCTCCTTTAGGAAATCTGAAGATAAAGTCCCTCACAAGGCCTGCTTTACAGTCATTCCATGAGAGAAGCAAGGTGGAAGTTCTAGGAATTACTGGGTTATCTTTATATTATTATTTGATGTTGATTCAGCAGGGACCATCCTCTCTCCATGAACTTTATTACCTTTAAAGCATACGTCAAGCTCTGGACCACAGAGTCACCAAATGTGGACCGCAAGTGGTTTCCCCAGTCCCCACTCTGCATTATGTTTAGTCCACTCTAGACCACCAGGGAAGCTATATTGGAGGTGAAGCCAGTGGACTTTCTGGGGGAGGGGGGCTGTCACGAGACACCAGGGGACTATATAGGGGAGGGAGGGGCCACTAGACACCAGGGAACTGTATAGGGGAGGGAGGGGGCCACTAGACACCAGGGAACTGTATAGGGGAGGGAGGGGGCCAATAGACACCAGGGAACTGTATAGGGCGGGAGGGGGCCACTAGACACCAGGGAACTGTATAGGGGAGGGAGGGGGCCACTAGACACCAGGGAACTGTATAGGGGAGGGAGAGGGGCCACTAGACACCAGGGAACTGTATAATAGAGGGAGGGGGGTCACTAGACACCAGGGAACTGTATAGGGGAGGGCGTACATCAAAAAAGGGCGTCGGGGAAAAAAGGGCGCGTGGTGTAAACGATAAGCAGTATTATCGTTTATAAAAATATTGTGTAGAATTTCGTTTACAAATAGTGTTTTAAGAATTTATAAATCATTAAATAATGTGTATGAAATCGGCAATTCTTAAAACGTTATTCTTCCCTGTTTCTAAACTTAAACTTATAATTACGTTTGTTAAAAAAACAGTAATATTTGTTTAAAAATTATAATTATATATTGTTATGAATAATCTTGATTTATCGTTTATTATTATAATAAAATGTGAAAATATTGTTTATAACAATGATATTAATATACGGTATATTTTGTGAATAATAATGTTTTACAAACAGTAAGGGTTAAAATGTTAAATAATGTTTTAATTAAACAGGATAAATATGTTTAGTATTTTTATAAACGTTATTCGTCACGGGCTCATTTTCTAAACGTAAATCACCACAAGCACAGTTATAAAACATTAAAAATCTCCGGGCGCCGTTTGTAAAACGTTAATAATCTCCGGCGCCCTTTTTTCCCTGTTCGGCGCCCATTAAACGATATTTATAATGGGAGTGAATGGGGCGCCCTTTTTGTCCACTTGTCTCATGCGCCCAAATCTCCTGCTTCCTAGGGGAGGAGGGGGCCACTAAACACCAGGGAACTGTATAGTGGAGGGAGGGAAGCCACTAGACACCAGGGAACTGTATAGGGAAGGGAGGGAAGCCACTAGACACCAGGGAACTGTAACGGGGAGAGATGCATATCATTGATTATCCCAGCTGGCAAGGAGAGGAAAGACCAGGACCGCATGGTGGACAGGTAAGATTTGGCTGCATGACCCAGGGGGGCGGGGACTGGGGACAGGCGCACACCGAAGATTTCATGTTGAAATCAATTAAAAATCTGTGTATAGTATTAAGCTGGGAATACACAGGTCGATCCGGCGGCCGATCAGCCGCCGGATCGACCCTAGCCGCATCCTAGCTCGTGCGCGCGGATCGATTGCCGCTCGTCCCCGCCGGCGCTTCCTTATCAGCGCTCGATTCCCTGCCATTGTCCGCCGGCGGGGATTGAGTGGGCGCGGGTCGAGCGGCTTGATCGGGCCAGCTGAATATTATCAGCTGGCGAGATCAGCTGGTCGATACACGGTACAGAAACGTACCGTGTATCCCCAGCATTAGGAGGGATTTGAGCAGATAGATCCCTCTCTGATTAGATAATGGTCGGAGCGGGACTTATCTGTTGGCCACAGCAACCAATGTATGGCCGGCTCAAAGTCCTCATCTTTAAGTTGTAGTTAGGCTAGCGGTCCATCTAGTCGGAAAGTTTTTGCTAACTCTTTGTTTCCAGGCGCTGCTACAGCTATTCCTGTTCAGTAAGCCAGCACCTATGCAGTAAGGAGACTTTGGGCAAAACTCCTTAAAGTGGACCAGAACTCTTGCACAGGACACAAGGAAAACATAACAAAAATGCACCTGGTAAGTGATTAAAAGTTTAGCCTGTGTAATTCCCCGTAATTTGTGTCGAATCACTAGTTGTAATTTGATCCCTCCCCTGTGTCACATGACTAACTATGGCAGATCAGCAGATAAGCCCATTTGAAAGCACAGGATGCTAACAATATGTCTGCTTCCATAAATCAGGAAGTAGAAACTGTAGATTTATTTTAGGATTTGGATCAGCTGTAACAAAGACATGTTTTTTGTTTAAAGGTTATTAATGCTGTTGTATATCTTTTAGAGCAGCTCCACTTTAAAGAGAACCAGAGATGAAGCACCCTCATGTATTTTACCTTATAAATCAGTGGAAACATGACAGTAAACACCTAACCTGCTCTTTGTTTCATTGTTCTCTGTTTAATCTGACTGTTATCACCTCTGATAAGAATCCCCGACTGAGCACTCAGTCTAGCTTTGCTACGGAAAGATTATAGCTGAGTCTGTCTTCGCTGGTGTCTTTTCAAGCCCAAGCCTGCCCCCTTGTGGCTCTGCTATAATGACTCAGCTATAATTATTCCCTGCAAAGCCAGACTGAATGCTCAGTCCGGGATTCTTATCTCAGCTGATAACAGACACTTTTAGCAGTGAGGATGAAACAGAGAGCAAGGTAAGTGTTTTCTCTAATGTTCTTACTGATATATATGGTAAAATACACAAGGGTGCTTTATCTCTGATTCCCTTTAACACTGCTAGTGCCTACTGAGCGCGCTCCAGTGGCTGCAGATCTGGCGATTTGAATCCACGGGGAGAAAACCGGGATATGATTGTTCTGTGTCTTCTTTCCTGTTTTTTGTTTTGTTTTACTGTAAACAGCAGAAATCAGGCCTTGGTGTTGGCAAATCACAAAGTCCCCACACTTGCTCTGTACTCGCTTATCCCAGAAAGCAAAAAGAAAAAACCATCTGAAAGTTCCTCCTCACATAAGTTACACTCGCATGGGTTTAGCAATAACATTGACATTTACACTTGTAGGCGAGAACTTAAAAGTTATTCAGATATTTATCATTTTCTTGCTGTAAGCTATCATCTAATTACTAATCGTTAGAGTCTCGCTACATTGTAATGCGTTCTCGCCGTTTTCAGCTTCCGGACTATTATACTGAATCATTTTTAAATTCGTTCAATTAAACAAAACAATTAAACTATCTATAATTCAGTTGGGCTGAGTTTCCTCCTTCAGAAATCTCACAGGCCTAAAAATGACTCCTCTACATAATGGGAATTTCATGGTTTCTATGGGCTTATCTCAAGTCCTCATTACACAACCAGTACTTCCAGATATAGCGTCGCAATGTACCTTAAGGTGGCCATACACTGATAGATTTGCAGCAGATTCCACCATCAGATAGATTTCTGTCAGATGCCTGTCAGGTCGAATCTGATCTGATGTGTGCCACACACTAGGAACAGATTTCCAATAGATTTCATTCTGAAATCTATTGGAAACCTATTGAAAATCAATGTAAAGGCATTACTGCACCCAGTGGCGTAACTAGAACTCATTGGGCCCCCCTGCGAAACTTTGGATGGGGGCCCCCCTTGACCCTACTGAACACTGAATAGGGACTGTCTGCAAATCTGTGTACGATTCCTTATCAGTAGCTGAGCAGATGCAGTCATTAGAAAAAAATTGTAGAGAGCAGACTTTTTTTCTCCATACCCTTAGTTGTCAGTCTCTAAGGGCAGGGAAAAAAAACCTCCTCCCCCCCACGGGGCCCCCTGCAGCTTCTGGGCCCCCCTGCAGCTGCATCCCTTGCAGGGTCTGTTGTTATGCCCCTGACTGCACCATTAGATCCAATGCAACTCTATGGGACATCGATCTGCTGCCAGCAGCAGATCGACCTAGATCTTCCATCCTGTCAGATAGATCAAATCGATGGAAATCAATCAAAATCGGCCGCAAATCGATCGAATGGGGAATTTGATAGAATTGATTTCTGATCGATCGATAACCGAAATCGACCAGTGTATGGGCCCTTTTAGTATACTCTGCTGTATACTAACCAGGAGCTCGCTAGATCCAAATATCTGCAACTTTGTTTATGGTCATCACAGAGATAATGGCCTCAACTCACTAAGTGCTGTTCGGTAAAATAATTTAGATCAGTAAAATACTCCATTTGGTATTTTACACTTTTTTTTCCCAAAATCACTAAGATTTCCCTCATGCGGTAGAAGTTTGGTTATTTACCGAACAAACATGCTTGAATTCACTAAGCCCTGTTCGGTAAAGGATCGTCCACACGTCGGATTTTCGCAAACGACCCAAGCGGATTGCTCAAGTCCAGTCTTATCAGCTGAACGACAGACTGTACACACGCCCGATTTGACGTGCAAACGACCGTTCCTTCAAACGTCCAAACGATGGGTCGTTTGCTAAAATCCGACATGTGTATGTGCCTTACGTCTCACCAGCTGTGGAGCAGGTCAGAACGCAAACGTTTTCTCGCATCGAAACGTGGCAATTTGCGGAAATAAGTGGTAGGTGGAATGCGGTAATTAGTATACTCAGATCTGGTCCTGAAGGTGGATGTATGAAGTCACAGAGTCCCTGAGGACTATTAGAGCTCAGCAGCCTCTTCCATCTCATTGTAATTATGGCTACACAATACATTATGATAAAGCCGGCATATTTCTCCCTCTCTGGTATTTCCCACAGGCCCGTTTGCCTGTACATTATAAAGCGGCACTTTACTAGATTATAATGTTGTGTTATTGTAAATAAATGACATGGCAGATAATCGTCTTCCCGAGAAACAAATGAATAATTGACAAGCGCTGTATTTGCTGATGACTTAATCCCTCTGAGCCTCGTCAGGAGTCGGTGAAGGCCGAGTGGACAATGACAGAGCTGCAATGCAACTTCCTGATTAACCATGGTGAGTATTATTCCATGTGCAGCGTCCCGGGCCCAGCAACAATACCGCTCTCCTCCGGGGCTTACAGTGACCCGCAGCTACACCCAGCAACAATGCCGCTCTCCTCCGGGGCTTACAGTGACCCGCAGCTACACCCAGCAACAATGCCGTTCTCCTCTGGGGCTTACAGTGACCCCCAGCTACACCCAGCAACAATGCCGCTCTCCTCCGGGGCTTACAGTGACCCGCAGCTACACCCAGCAACAATGCCGCTCTCCTCCGGGGCTTACAGTGACCTCAGCTACACCCTGCAACAATGCTGCTCTCCTCCAGGGCTTACAGTGACCCGCAGCTACACCCAGCAACAATGCCGTTCTCCTCCGGGGCTTACAGTGACCCGCAGCTACACCCTGCAGCAATGCCGCTCTCCTCCAGGGCTTACAGTGACCTCAGCTACACCCTGCAACAATGCCGCTCTCCTCCGGGGCTTACAGTGACCTCAGCTACACCCTGCAACAATGCCGCTCTCCTCCGGGGCTTACAGTGACCTCAACTACACCCAGCAACAATGCCGCTCTCCTCCGGGGCTTACAGTGACCTCAGCTACACCCTGCAACAATGCCGCTCTCCTCCGGGGCTTACAGTGACCTCAACTACACCCAGCAACAATGCCGCTCTCCTCCGGGGCTTACAGTGACCTCAGCTACACCTTGCAGCAATGCCGTTCTCCTCCGGGGCTTACAGTAGGCTGACCATGTGTCCTCTTTTGCCCGGACAGGTCCACTTTTTCAGACCTGTCCAGGCTGTCCTCCCGGATATTTGATCTGTCCGGAGAGCCGAACACACTTGCAGAGATCCATTGAGGCTGAGATGAGCCGAACACTGCGAGTCAGTGGCAGAAGAACAGCTTGCAGAGATCCATTGAGGCTGAGATGAGCCGAACACTGTGAGCCAGAGACAGAAGAACTGCTTGCAGAGATCCACTGAGGCTGAGATGAGTCGAATACAGCGAGCCCAAGGCAGAAGAACCATTTGCAGAGATTCTCTGCAAACGGTTCTTCTGCTGCTTGGGCTCGCAGTGTTCGGCTCATCTCAGCCTCAGTGGATCTCTGCAAGTGGTTCTTCTGTCGCTGGCTCACAGTGTTTGGCTCATCTCAGCCTCAGTGGATCTTCTCTCTCTGCAAGCTGTTATTCTGCAGCTTGGGCTCCCAGTGTTCGGCTCATCTCATTCAGCTCCTGACTCAAACGGCTCTTCCTCGGGCTAGGCAGTGAGTCAATCCCTTCCTGCTGCTCTGCTCCACCTCCAGCCGCCCCCATCCACTGAGACAGAGCAAATTGCAGAGCAGAGGGGTGGAGACAGCCAGAGACAGCCTGAGTTCAGTGGGACTCACGCTGGGCTGATCACTGGTGCTGTTTGTGTGTGACCTGTGGGAGCAGCTCAGCAGCACAGCCTGAGCCCTGAGTTCAGTCTGTCAGTGTCAGTGAATTGATTCAAGTCACGCTGGTGCTGTGTGGCCAGCCTGTGGGAGCATAAGGGCCTGAGTTAGCAGTGAAGTCACTCTGCTGTGTGGCCAGCCTGTGGGAGCATAAGGGCCTGAGTTAGCAGTGAAGTCACTCTGCTGTGTGGCCAGCCTGTGGGAGCATAAGGGCCTGAGTTAGCAGTGAAGTCACTCTGCTGTGTGGGCGGCCTGTGGAAGCATAAGGGCCTGAGTTAGCAGTGAAGTCACTCTGCTGTGTGGGCGGCCTGTGGGAGCATAAAGGCCTGAGTTAGCAGTGAAGTCACTCTGCTGTGTGGCCAGCCTGTGGGAGCATAAGGGCCTGAGTTGTTAGCAGTGAAGTCACTGCTGTGTGGCCAGCCTGTGGGAGCATAAGGGCCTGAGTTGTTAGCAGTGAAATCACTGCTGTGTGGCCAGCCTGTGGTAGCATAAGGGCCTGAGTTAGCAGTGAAGTCACTGCTGTGTGGCCAGCCTGTGGGAGCATAAGGGCCTGAGTTAGCAGTGAAGTCACTCTGCTGTGTGGGCGGCCTGTGGGAGCATAAGGGCCTGAGTTAGCAGTGAAGTCACTGCTGTGTGGCCAGCCTGTGGGAGCATAAGGGCCTGAGTTAGCAGTGAAGTCACTCTGCTGTGTGGGCGGCCTGTGGGAGCATAAGGGCCTGAGTTAGCAGTGAAGTCACTGCTGTGTGGCCAGCCTGTGGGAGCATAAAGGCCTGAGTTAGCAGTGAAGTCACTCTGCTGTGTGGCCAGCCTGTGGGAGCATAAAGGCCTGAGATTCTAAGCTATACTGGGGCCATATTCCTATCTAACCTATACTGGGGCCATATTCCTATCTAACCTATACTGCGGACATATACCTTGTCCGCACATTTGTGGGGAAATCTGCTGCCAATCTCATTGCATTTTGTGGGAAATTCTTCTGTGAATCTGATTGCATTTTGTGGTTGGCCGGCCCTCCACCATGTGGTCTGGAAAAAAAAACCATCCCTCCATGCCCACGAAGTTGAACAGCACACTGCTAAGGTCTTGTATATTTGGCCCCACCCATGACCACGCCCACATGCTGATGTGATCGTCCTCTTTTTTGGAAATCAAAATATGGTCACCCTAGCTTACAGTGACCCCCAGCTACACCCTGCAACAATGCCGCTCTCCTCCGGGGCTTACAGTGACCTCAGCTACACCCTGCAACAATGCTGCTCTCCTCCAGGGCTTACAGTGACCCGCAGCTACACCCTGCAGCAATGCCGCTCTCCTCCGGAGCTTACAGTGACCTCAGCTACACCCTGCAACAATGCCGCTCTCCTCCTGGGCTTACAGTGACCTCAGCTACACCCTGCAACAATGCCGCTCTCCTCCGGGGCTTACAGTGACCTCAACTACACCCAGGAACAATGCCGCTCTCCTCCGGGGCTTACAGTGACCCGCAGCTACACCCTGCAACAATACCGCTCTCCTCCGGGGCTTACAGTGACCCGCAGCTACACCCAGCAACAATGCCGCTCTCCTCCGGGGCTTACAGTGACCCGCAGCTACACCCAGCAACAATGCCGTTCTCCTCCGGGGCTTACAGTGACCCGCAGCTACACCCAGCAACAATGCCGCTCTCCTCCGGGGCTTACAGTGACCTCAGCTACACCCTGCAACAATGCCGCTCTCCTCCAGGGCTTACAGTGACCTCAGCTACACCCTGCAGCAATGCCGCTCTCCTCCGGGGCTTACAGTGACCCTCAGCTACACCCTGCAACAATGCCGCTCTCCTCCGGGGCTTACAGTGACTAGTGTTGGGCGAACAGTGTTCGCCACTGTTCGGGTTCTGCAGAACATCACCCTGTTCGGGTGATGTTCGAGTTCGGCCGAACACCTGACGGTGCTCGGCCAAACCGTTCGGCCACATGGCCGAACTAAGAGCGCATGGCCGAACGTTCCCCGAACGTTCGGCTAGCGCTGTGATTGGCCGAACGGGTCACGTGGTTCGGACCCGAACGCGCTCTGATTGGCCGAACGGTCACGTGGTTCGGGTAAATAAATACCCGAACCACGTCATATCTCCGCCATTTGTCTGTGGGTTTAGCTTTGGGTAGGCAGGCAGGGTAGTTCGCGCTCCAGCCACGCTAGCCAGGGTCCCCCCCAGTCATTGTGTGTCGCAGCTGGGAACAGTAGTACACCGCTCGCTCAGCCACACTATATATAGCATTGTTTACTGCCACTGTGTACCTCGCTCAGCCACACTATATAGCATTCTGTGTACTGTTCTGTGTCTGCTGGGAACAGTAGTACACCGCTCGTTCAGCCACACTATATAGCATTCTGTGTACTGTTCTGTGTCTGCTGGGAACAGTAGTACACCGCTCGTTCAGCCACACTATATAGCATTCTGTGTACTGTTCTGTGTCTGCTGGGAACAGTAGTACACCGCTCGTTCAGCCACACTATATAGCATTCTGTGTACTGTTCTGTGTCTGCTGGGAACAGTAGTACACCGCTCGTTCAGCCACACTATATAGCATTCTGTGTACTGTTCTGTGTCTGCTGGGAATAGTGGTACACCGCTCGTTCAGCCACACTATATAGCATTCTGTGTACTGTTCTGTGTCTGCTGGGAACAGTAGTACACCGCTCGTTCAGCCACACTATATAGCATTCTGTGTACTGTTCTGTGTCTGCTGGGAACAGTAGTACACCGCTCGTTCAGCCACACTATATAGCATTCTGTGTACTGTTCTGTGTCTGCTGGGAATAGTGGTACACCGCTCGTTCAGCCACACTATATAGCATTCTGTGTACTGTTCTGTGTCTGCTGGGAATAGTGGTACACCGCTCGTTCAGCCACACTATATAGCATTCTGTGTACTGTTCTGTGTCTGCTGGGAACAGTAGTACACCGCTCGTTCAGCCACACTATATAGCATTCTGTGTACTGTTCTGTGTCTGCTGGGAATAGTGGTACACCGCTCGTTCAGCCACACTATATAGCATTCTGTGTACTGTTCTGTGTCTGCTGGGAACAGTAGTACACCGCTCGTTCAGCCACACTATATAGCATTCTGTGTACTGTTCTGTGTCTGCTGGGAACAGTAGTACACCGCTCGTTCAGCCACACTATATAGCATTCTGTGTACTGTTCTGTGTCTGCTGGGAATAGTGGTACACCGCTCGTTCAGCCACACTATATAGCATTCTGTGTACTGTTCTGTGTCTGCTGGGAACAGTAGTACACCGCTCGTTCAGCCACACTATATAGCATTCTGTGTACTGTTCTGTGTCTGCTGGGAATAGTGGTACACCGCTCGTTCAGCCACACTATATAGCATTCTGTGTACTGTTCTGTGTCTGCTGGGAATAGTGGTACACCGCTCGTTCAGCCACACTATATAGCATTCTGTGTACTGTTCTGTGTCTGCTGGGAACAGTAGTACACCGCTCGTTCAGCCACACTATATAGCATTCTGTGTACTGTTCTGTGTCTGCTGGGAATAGTGGTACACCGCTCGTTCAGCCACACTATATAGCATTCTGTGTACTGTTCTGTGTCTGCTGGGAATAGTGGTACACCGCTCGTTCAGCCACACTATATAGCATTCTGTGTACTGTTCTGTGTCTGCTGGGAATAGTAGTACACCGCTCGTTCAGCCACACTATATAGCATTCTGTGTACTGTTCTGTGTCTGCTGGGAATAGTGGTACACCGCTCGTTCAGCCACACTATATAGCATTCTGTGTACTGTTCTGTGTCTGCTGGGAACAGTAGTACACCGCTCGTTCAGCCACACTATATAGCATTCTGTGTACTGTTCTGTGTCTGCTGGGAATAGTGGTACACCGCTCGTTCAGCCACACTATATAGCATTCTGTGTACTGTTCTGTGTCTGCTGGGAATAGTGGTACACCGCTCGTTCAGCCACACTATATAGCATTCTGTGTACTGTTCTGTGTCTGCTGGGAACAGTAGTACACCGCTCGTTCAGCCACACTATATAGCATTCTGTGTACTGTTCTGTGTCTGCTGGGAATAGTGGTACACCGCTCGTTCAGCCACACTATATAGCATTCTGTGTACTGTTCTGTGTCTGCTGGGAACAGTAGTACACCGCTCGTTCAGCCACACTATATAGCATTCTGTGTACTGTTCTGTGTCTGCTGGGAATAGTGGTACACCGCTCGTTCAGCCACACTATATAGCATTCTGTGTACTGTTCTGTGTCTGCTGGGAACAGTAGTACACCGCTCGTTCAGCCACACTATATAGCATTCTGTGTACTGTTCTGTGTCTGCTGGGAACAGTAGTACACCGCTCGTTCAGCCACACTATATAGCATTCTGTGTACTGTTCTGTGTCTGCTGGGAATAGTGGTACACCGCTCACCCGCCACTGTATAGCATTGTGCTCTGTGTCGCTGCTGGGAATAGTGGTACACCGCTCACCCGTCACTGTATAGCATTGTGCTCTGTGTCGCTGCTGGGAATAGTGGTACTGTATAGCATTTCTGTACTGCCACTGTACTGCTGCCAGTCAGCGTGTACTGTAAGGATAAGTGAAATGAGGAAGAAATCCGGTGAAAGAGGGAGGGGCAAGGGAAGAGGTGTTTCCCCTGACGGTTCACGTACAGGCCACAGGGGAGCACCCAAGAAAACCCACTCAATACCGCCCATGTTGTCCAGGACAACAACCCTCACAAATCCAAAAGAACAGGACCAGATAATTACTTGGATGACCTCTCAAGCGTCCAGCAGTGGGTTAAGCAGCACCAGCACATCACGCACGAGGTCCGAGTCCTCAGCCAGTTACAAGGAGCCAGTGGGCACAAAGCTGACACAACCGGCAGCGACACCACGCACACAACTGCCAGATAACCAGTCCGATGAATTACCTCAGGACACAATGGGGTATTCGCAGGAGCTATTCCCAGCCCAACAAACTTCCACCTTTCAAAGGTCAATGGAGGAACAGCCAGAAATGTTGTGCCTGGATTCACAACCGTTAACTGTGGGAAATGCACCGCGCACTGAAATACAAGGCGAGTCCGAAGAGGACTCGGAAACCCAAATCCCAGAGCAATTTGGGCAGGAGGGGTTGCAATTGCAGGAGGTCGGCCGACAAGATCTGGAAGACGACGTTGGAGTGTGCTGCGCAGAGGTTGTTGTGGGGAGCTCTACTCCACGGCGGCGGCCCACAATGACATATGACGAGTTTGAGGAGATGGAAGAGGAGGGTATGGACAATGTGGACAGAGACCCAGATTTTGTTTGTGAACGAGAACATCGCCGTCGTAGCAGCAGCACAGATGAGTCTGTTGAAGAACCCACTGCTGCACGAGCTCGCCTTGTGCCACAAGGTAGGCGGCGCGCAATTTCAGGCACCACAAGCGTGGAAGTTCAAGTGAGAGGCAAAAGAGGAGCAAACAGAAATCGCCAGCAAGGAGGCAGGTGCTCCAAAGTCTGGGCTTTCTTTGAAGACTGCACTGAGGATGTTACCATGGCGATTTGCAAGGTGTGCAAGACCCGCCTGAGCAGGGGGAAAAGTATTAACAACCTCTCCACCACCAGCATGAGCCGTCACATGCTATCCAAACATCCCACTCTTTGGGCAAACGCGTCAGGACAGGGTACCAGAAACAACACTGCCTCCCTTGGGTTCACCAGACCCGCCTCAGCAGCAGCAGTAGCCCAGCCATTGCGTGGTTCACAACATTCACAAACATCAGACGACGCTGACACTGTCACTTTCCGGAGTAGTGCTCTTGAGGTCTCCCAGTGTTCTTCAAACACAACAACCAACAGCCCTTCCGTGTGCAGCGCTACGGTTCAGTTGTCTGTGTCGGAGATGTTTGAGCGCAAGAGGAAATTGCCAGCAAATGACCCCCGGGCCGTGGCAGTAACAGCCAGCATAGCCAAGCTTCTGGCCTGCGAAATGCTGCCATATCGATTGGTGGAGACAAACAGCTTCAAGGGCATGATGTCAGTGGCCATCCCACGTTACGTGGTTCCCAGCCGCTACCACTTTGCACGCTCTGCAGTGCCTGAGTTGCATGAGCACGTGGTCAGCAAAATAACCCGAAGCTTGAAGAATGCCGTTGCCTGCAAGGTTCACCTCACCACTGACACCTGGACGAGTGCGTTCGGCCAGGGTCGATACATCTCCCTTACCGCGCACTGGATGAACCTTGTGGAGCCTGGCAGCGATTCCTCACCTGCTACGGCACGGGTGTTGCCCACGCCACAAACAGCTGCACCGCCGTCCCTCACACTGGATAACAGCAGCACCTACCTCTCTGACTCCTTCTCCTCCAACGCATCTCAAAGCTGTACCTCATCCGGAAACGCTAACCCAGCAGCAGTAGGATCGTGGAAGCAGTGCAGCACAGCTGTTGGCATGCGTCAGCAAGCGTTGCTGAAGCTAATCTGCCTTGGGGATAAGCAGCACACAGGGGAGGAAATTTGGAAGGGAATAAAGGAACAGACGGATTTGTGGCTGGCACCGCTGGACCTGAAACCGGGCATGGTTGTGTGTGATAATGGGAGTAATCTCATTCGCGCTTTAAGGTTGGCTAAGCTGACACACATCCCTTGCCTGGCGCACGTGATGAACCTAGTAGTTCAGCGGTTCCTGAGGACATACCCAGGCGTGGCCGATCTTCTGTTGAAGGTGCGTCGAGTGGCCAAACATTGTAGAACTTCCAGTACTGCTTCGGGGGCACTCGCCAAGATGCAGGAGCGCTTCAATCTCCCCCACCATCGCTTGCTGTGTGATGTCCCTACGCGCTGGAATTCTACGCTGCACATGCTAGCCCGCTTTTGCGAGCAGAAGAGTGCAGTGGTCCAGTACATGACGGCGCAGTACCGAGGCGCATCCGGCCAGCTGCCAAGCTTCTGTGGAACCGATTGGGCCAACATGTTGGACCTCTGCCAAGTCCTCCAAAATTTTGAGCAATCCACGTTGCTTGTGAGCAGTGACAACTCTTCAGTCAGCATTACCATACCACTGCTGTGTTTACTGAAGAGGTCGATGTTAAAAATCAAGGAAACAGCTGTCATGATGCAACTGGGGGAATCTGAAGGAGAAAACGATCAGCGTGATGGTACCAACATCAGGCCATCCGCCTCAGGGAACGCTGGCCCCAGCAGCTATGACGAAGAAGAGGAGGAGGAACAGCTGGAGTTGGAGCAGGAGTTTCATGCCACCACTGACGAGGGCCAGAGCGGTGCACGTTGGACTTCCACAATTCAACGCGAATGGTCAGCAGAAGCAGACCAGGAGGAAGGTGACGACTATGATGCATCACAACAACTATCACAACGCTCACAAGAGGATGATGAGGATTCTGGTGGGACTCTGGCACACATGGCTCAATTCATGCTAGACTGCATTGAACGTGACCCACGCATTGTGCGCATTCTGGACAACACCAATTACTGGGTTTATACCCTTCTGGATCCACGGTACAAACACAATGTTCCAAAACTGCTTGAAGAAAGAGTCAGACAGGTCAAAATGGAAGAATACCAGCAGGCCCTTGTGGAGACTTTAGAGAGGAGATTGACATCCTCCCCCTCCTCTAGCCAGTTGTACGCAGACAGACTGACTTCCGCAAACCCAGGACGACCAGGAGGGCAGCAAACAACGCAAGCCGCAGCTAGTACCCAAAAGGGAATGGTATCGGCAGTGTCCTTGGAGTGGGAAAATTTTCTGACACCCATGCAGCAGCAGCCCACTGAACAGCAAGCGTGCAGATCCACCTCCAACACCGATCGCCTGGAGAAGATGGTCAAGGACTACATGTCAGATGACGTAGCTGTGTCTAACAATCCATCTGCACCCTTCAACTATTGGGTATCGAAGCTAGACACCTTGCACGAACTGGCAATGTACGCAATAGAGGTGCTGGCTTGCCCGGCAGCGAGCGTTATGTCGGAACGCTGTTTCAGTGCTGCCGGAGGCATCGTCACAGATCGGCGTATCCGCCTCTCCACAGAAAATGCAGACCGTCTGACTCAAATTAAAATGAATCAATCCTGGATTGGAAACGACTACGCAACACTCCAGGACCCCAACCAAGTAACATGACCAATGAACATCTGGGATGGTTTAGCGTTTCCGGTCCCTGTTTATTGAACCTCTCATCTGTATTACACTTATGACTGCATGGCGGCAAAAAGCATTGCTATATCCGCACGCTTTTTGTCCTCATGCAAGGCCTGTGTTGTTGTGTCTCAAAAAGCTTGGCCTTCTCCTCCTGCGCCTGCTCCTGTTCCATCACGTCTGCTGCTGCTGGGTTAGCATTTCCAGTCCCTGTTTATTGAACCTCTCATCTGTATTACATTTATGACTGCATGGCGGCAAAAAGCATTGCTATATCCGCACGCTTTTTGTCCTCATGCAAGGCCTGGGTTGCGTCTCAAAAAGCGTGGCCTTCTCCTCCTGCGCCTCCTCCTGTTCCATCATGTGTGCTGCTGCTGGGTTAGCGTTTCCAGTCTCTGTTTATTGAACCTCTCATCTGTATTACATTTATGACTGCATGGCGGCAAAAAGCATTGCTATATCCGCACGCTTTTTGTCCTCATGCAAGGCCTGGGTTGTTGTGTCTCAAAGCGTGGCCTTCTCCTCCTGCGCCTCCTCCTGTTCCATCACGTGTGCTCTGTGCTGCTGCTGGGTTAGCGTTACCGGTCCCTGTTTATGGAACCTCTTCTCTTTATTACATTTATGACTGCATGGCGGCAAAAAGCATTGCTGCTATATCCGCACGCTTCTTGTCCTCATGCAAGGCCTGGGTTGTTGTGTCTCAAAAAGCGTGGCCTTCTCCTCCTGCGCCTCCTCCTGTTCCATCACGTGTGCTCTGTGCTGCTGCTGGGTTAGCGTTACCGGTCCCTGTTTATTGAACCTCTTATCTTTATTACATTTATGACTGCATGGCGGTAAAAAGCATGCTATCCGCACGCTTCTTGTCCTCATGCAAGGCCTGGGTTGTTGTGTCTCAAAAAGCGTGGCCTTCTCCTCCTGCGCCTCCTAAAGTTCCATCACGTGTGCTGCTGCTGCTGCTGGGTTAGCGTTACCGGTCCCTGTTTATTGAACCTCTTATCTTTATTACATTTATGACTGCCTGGCGGTAAAAACCATGTTACCTGTGCAAAGAAACATGACATTTTCAGCATTTAAAAGACAATTTTTCCTTTGAAACTTTACAATCAATTTTCTCAAAAACTATAAGCTCTTTTTGCTAAATTTTTTTTTCCTCTTGTACCCACTCCCAAGGTGCACATACCCTGTAAATTTGGGGTATGTAGCATGTAAGGAGGCTTTACAAAGCACAAAAGTTCGGGTCCCCATTGACTTCCATTATGTTCGGAGTTCGGGTCGAACACCCGAACATCGCGGCCATGTTCGGCCTGTTCGGCCCGAACCCGAACATCTAGATGTTCGCCCAACACTAACAGTGACCTCAGCTACACCCTGCAACAATGCTGCTCTCCTCCGGGGCTTACAGTGACCTCATCTACACCCTGCAACAATGCCCCTCTCCTCCAGGGCTTACTGTGACCTCAGCTACACCCTGCAACAATGCCGCTCTCCTCCGGGGCTTACTGTGACCTCAGCTACACCCTGCAACAATGCCGCTCTCCTCCGGGGCTTACAGTGACCTCAGCTACACCCTGCAGCAATGCCGCTCCCCTCCGGGGCTTACAGTGACCTCAGCTACACCCTGCAGCAATGCCGCTCCCCTCCGGGGCTTACAGTGACCCTCAGCTACACCCTGCAACAATGCCGCTCTCCTCCGGAGCTTACAGTGACCCTCAGCTACACCCTGCAACAATGCCACTTTCCTCCGGGGCTTACTGTGACCCTCAGCTACACCCTGCAACAATGCCGCTCTCCTCCGGGGCTTACAGTGACCTCAGCTACACCCTGCAACAATGCCGCTCTCCTCCAGGGCTTACAGTGACCTCAGCTACACCCTGCAACAATGCCGCTCTCCTCCGGGGCTTACAGTGACCTCAGCTACACCCAGCAACAATGCCGCTCTCCTCCGAGGCTTACAGTGACCTCAGCTACACCCTGCAACAATGCCGCTCTCCTACGGGGCTTACAGTGACCTTAGCTACACCCTGCAGCAATGCCGCTCTCCTCCGGGGCTTACAGTGACCTCAGCTACACCCTGCAGCAATGCCGCTCTCCTCCGTGGCTTACAGTGACCTCAGCTACACCCTGCAGCAATGCCGCTCTCCTCCGGGGCTTACAGTGACCTCAGCTACACCCTGCAGCAATGCCGCTCTCCTCCGGGGCTTACAGTGACCTCAGCTACACCCTGCAACAATGCCGCTCTCCTCCGGGGCTTACAGTGACCCCCAGCTACACCCTGCAACAATGCCGCTCTCCTCCGGGGCTTACAGTGACCCCCAGCTACACCCTGCAACAATGCCGCTCTCCTCCGGGGCTTACAGTGACCCTCAGCTACACCCAGCAACAATGCCGCTCTCCTCCGGGGCTTACAGTGACCTCAGCTACACCCAGCAACAATGCCGCTCTCCTCCGGGGCTTACAGTGACCTCAGCTACACCCTGCAGCAATGCCGCTCCCCTCCGGGGCTTACAGTGACCTCAGCTACACCCTGCAACAATGCCGCTCTCTTCCGGGGCATACAGTGACCTCAGCTACACCCTGCAACAATGCCGCTCTCTTCCGGGGCATACAGTGACCTCAGCTACACCCTGCAGCAATGCCGCTCTCCTCCGGGGCTTACAGTGACCTCAGCTACACCCAGCAACAATGCCGCTCTCCTCCGGGGCTTACAGTGACCTCAGCTACACCCTGCAGCAATGCCGCTCCACTCCGGGGCTTACAGTGACCTCAGCTACACCCTGCAACAATGCCGCTCTCCTCCGGGGCTTACAGTGACCTCAGCTACACCCTGCAACAATGCCGCTCTCTTCCGGGGCATACAGTGACCTCAGCTACACCCTGCAGCAATGCCGCTCTCCTCCGGGGCTTACAGTGACCTCAGCTACACCCTGCAACAATGCCGCTCTCCTCCGGGGCTTACAGTGACCTCAGCTACACCCTGCAACAATGCCGCTCTCCTCCGGGGCTTACAGTGACCTCAGCTACACCCTGCAACAATGCCGCTCTCCTCCGGGGCTTACAGTGACCTCAGCTACACCCTGCAACAATGCCGCTCCCCTCCGGGGCTTACAGTGACCTCAGCTACACCCTGCAGCAATGCCGCTCCCCTCCGGGGCTTACAGTGACCTCAGCTACACCCTGCAACAATGCCGCTCTCCTCCGGGGCTTACAGTGACCTCAGCTACACCCTGCAGCAATGCCGCTCCCCTCCGGGGGCTTACAGTGACCCTCAGCTACACCCTGCAACAATGCCGCTCTCCTCCGGGGCTTACAGTGACCCCCACCTACACCCTGCAACAATGCCGCTCTCCTCCGGGGCTTACAGTGACCTCAGCTACACCCTGCAGCAATGCCGCTCTCCTCCGGGGCTTACAGTGACCTCAGCTACACTCTGCAGCAATGCCGCTCTCCTCCGGGGCTTACAGTGACCTCAGCTACACCCTGCAACAATGCCGCTCTCCTCCGGGGCTTACAGTGACCCTCAGCTACACCCTGCAGCAATGCCGCTCTCCTCCGGGGCTTACAGTGACCTCAGCTACACTCTGCAGCAATGCCGCTCTCCTCCGGGGCTTACAGTGACCCTCAGCTACACCCTGCAGCAATGCCGCTCTCCTCCGGGGCTTACAGTGACCCTCAGCTACACCCTGCAACAATGCCGCTCTCCTCCGGGCTTACAGTGACCTCAGCTACACCCTGCAGCAATGCCGCTCTCCTCCGAGGCTTACAGTGACCTCAGCTACACCCAGCAACAATGCCGCTCTCCTCCGGGGCTTACAGTGACCTCAGCTACACCCAGCAACAATGCCGCTCTCCTCCGGGGTTTACTGTGACCTCAGCTACACCCTGCAACAATGCTGCTCTCCTCTGGGGCTTACAGTGACCTCAGCTACACCCTGCAACAATGCCGCTCCCCTCCGGGGCTTACAGTGACCTCAGCTACACCCTGCAACAATGCCGCTCTCCTCCGGGGCTTACTGTGACCTCAGCTACACCCTGCAACAATGCCGCTCTCCTCCGGGGCTTACAGTGACCTCAGCTACACCCTGCAGCAATGCCGCTCTCCTCCGGGGCTTATAGTGACCCTCAGCTACACCCTGCAACAATGCCGCTCTCCTCCGGGGCTTACAGTGACCTCAGCTACACCCTGCAACAATGCCGCTCCCCTCCGGGGCTTACAGTGACCCTCAGCTACACCCTGCAGCAATGCCGCTCTCCTCCGGGGCTTATAGTGACCTCAGCTACACCCTGCAGCAATGCCGCTCTCCACCAGGGCTTACATTGACCTCAGCTACACCCTGCAACAATGCCGCTCTCCTCCGGGGCTTACAGTGACCTCAGCTACACCCAGCAACAATGCCGCTCTCCTCCGGGGCTTATAGTGACCTCAGCTACACCCTGCAACAATGCCGCTCTCCTCCGGGGCTTACAATGACCTCAGCTACACCCTGCAACAATGCCGCTCTCCTCCGGGCTTACAGTGACCTCAGCTACACCCTGCAACAATGCCGCTCTCCCCCGGGGCTTACAGTGACCTCAGCTACACCCTGCAACAATGCCGCTCTCCTCCGGAGCTTACAGTGACCTCAGCTACACCATGCAGCAATGCCGCTCCCCTCCGGGGCTTACAGTGACCCCAGCTACACCCTGCAACAATGCCGCTCTCCTCCGGGGCTTACAGTGACCTCAGCTACACCCTGCAACAATGCCGCTCTCCTCCGGGGCTTACAGTGACCTCAGCTACACCCTGCAACAATGCCGCTCTCCTCCAGGGCTTACAGTGACCTCAGCTACACCCTGCAACAATGCCGCTCTCCTCCGGGGCTTACAGTGACCTCAGCTACACCCTGCAACAATGCCGCTCTCCTCCAGGGCTTACAGTGACCTCAGCTACACCCTGCAACAATGCCGCTCTCCTCCGGGGCTTATAGTGACCCTAAGCTACACCCTGCAACAATGCCGCTTTCCTCCGGGGCTTACTGTGACCCTCAGCTACACCCTGCAACAATGCCGCTCTCCTCCGGGGCTTACAGTGACCTCAGCTACACCCTGCAACAATGCCGCTCGCCTCCGGGGCTTACAGTGACCTCAGCTACACCCTGCAACAATGCCGCTCTCCTCCGGGGCTTACAGTGACCCTCAGCTACACCCTGCAACAATGCCGCTCTCCTCCGGGGCTTACAGTGACCTCAGCTACACCCTGCAACAATGCCGCTCCCCTCCGGGGCTTACAGTGACCTCAGCTACACCCTGCAGCAATGCCGCTCTCCTCCGGGGCTTACAGTGACCTCAGCTACACCCTGCAACAATGCCGCTCTCCTCCGGGGCTTACAGTGACCTCAGCTACACCCTGCAACAATGCCGCTCTCCTCCGGGGCTTACAGTGACCTCAGCTACACCCTGCAGCAATGCCGCTCCCCTCCGGGGCTTACAGTGACCTCAGCTACACCCTGCAACAATGCCGCTCTCCTCCGGGGCTTACAGTGACCTCAGCTACACTCTGCAGCAATGCCGCTCTCCTCCGGGGCTTACAGTGACCTCAGCTACACCCTGCAACAATGCCGCTCTCCTCCGGGGCTTACAGTAACCATTAGCTACACCCTGCAACAATGCCGCTCTCCTCCGGGGCTTACAGTGACCTCAGCTACACCCTGCAACAATGCCGCTCCCCTCCGGGGCTTACAGTGACCTCAGCTACACCCTGCAACAATGCCGCTCTCCTCCGGGGCTTACTGTGACCTCAGCTACACCCTGCAACAATGCCGCTCTCCTCCGGGGCTTACAGTGACCTCAGCTACACCCTGCAACAATGCCGCTCTCCTCCAGGGCTTACAGTGACCTCAGCTACACCCTGCAACAATGCCGCTCTCCTCCGGGGCTTACAGTGACCTCAGCTACACCCAGCAACAATGCCGCTCTCCTCCGAGGCTTACAGTGACCTCAGCTACACCCTGCAACAATGCCGCTCTCCTACGGGGCTTACAGTGACCTTAGCTACACCCTGCAGCAATGCCGCTCTCCTCCGGGGCTTACAGTGACCTCAGCTACACCCTGCAGCAATGCCGCTCTCCTCCGTGGCTTACAGTGACCTCAGCTACACCCTGCAGCAATGCCGCTCTCCTCCGGGGCTTACAGTGACCTCAGCTACACCCTGCAGCAATGCCGCTCTCCTCCGGGGCTTACAGTGACCTCAGCTACACCCTGCAACAATGCCGCTCTCCTCCGGGGCTTACAGTGACCCCCAGCTACACCCTGCAACAATGCCGCTCTCCTCCGGGGCTTACAGTGACCCCCAGCTACACCCTGCAACAATGCCGCTCTCCTCCGGGGCTTACAGTGACCCTCAGCTACACCCAGCAACAATGCCGCTCTCCTCCGGGGCTTACAGTGACCTCAGCTACACCCAGCAACAATGCCGCTCTCCTCCGGGGCTTACAGTGACCTCAGCTACACCCTGCAGCAATGCCGCTCCCCTCCGGGGCTTACAGTGACCTCAGCTACACCCTGCAACAATGCCGCTCTCTTCCGGGGCATACAGTGACCTCAGCTACACCCTGCAACAATGCCGCTCTCTTCCGGGGCATACAGTGACCTCAGCTACACCCTGCAGCAATGCCGCTCTCCTCCGGGGCTTACAGTGACCTCAGCTACACCCAGCAACAATGCCGCTCTCCTCCGGGGCTTACAGTGACCTCAGCTACACCCTGCAGCAATGCCGCTCCACTCCGGGGCTTACAGTGACCTCAGCTACACCCTGCAACAATGCCGCTCTCCTCCGGGGCTTACAGTGACCTCAGCTACACCCTGCAACAATGCCGCTCTCTTCCGGGGCATACAGTGACCTCAGCTACACCCTGCAGCAATGCCGCTCTCCTCCGGGGCTTACAGTGACCTCAGCTACACCCTGCAACAATGCCGCTCTCCTCCGGGGCTTACAGTGACCTCAGCTACACCCTGCAACAATGCCGCTCTCCTCCGGGGCTTACAGTGACCTCAGCTACACCCTGCAACAATGCCGCTCTCCTCCGGGGCTTACAGTGACCTCAGCTACACCCTGCAACAATGCCGCTCCCCTCCGGGGCTTACAGTGACCTCAGCTACACCCTGCAGCAATGCCGCTCCCCTCCGGGGCTTACAGTGACCTCAGCTACACCCTGCAACAATGCCGCTCTCCTCCGGGGCTTACAGTGACCTCAGCTACACCCTGCAGCAATGCCGCTCCCCTCCGGGGGCTTACAGTGACCCTCAGCTACACCCTGCAACAATGCCGCTCTCCTCCGGGGCTTACAGTGACCCCCACCTACACCCTGCAACAATGCCGCTCTCCTCCGGGGCTTACAGTGACCTCAGCTACACCCTGCAGCAATGCCGCTCTCCTCCGGGGCTTACAGTGACCTCAGCTACACTCTGCAGCAATGCCGCTCTCCTCCGGGGCTTACAGTGACCTCAGCTACACCCTGCAACAATGCCGCTCTCCTCCGGGGCTTACAGTGACCCTCAGCTACACCCTGCAGCAATGCCGCTCTCCTCCGGGGCTTACAGTGACCTCAGCTACACTCTGCAGCAATGCCGCTCTCCTCCGGGGCTTACAGTGACCCTCAGCTACACCCTGCAGCAATGCCGCTCTCCTCCGGGGCTTACAGTGACCCTCAGCTACACCCTGCAACAATGCCGCTCTCCTCCGGGCTTACAGTGACCTCAGCTACACCCTGCAGCAATGCCGCTCTCCTCCGAGGCTTACAGTGACCTCAGCTACACCCAGCAACAATGCCGCTCTCCTCCGGGGCTTACAGTGACCTCAGCTACACCCAGCAACAATGCCGCTCTCCTCCGGGGTTTACTGTGACCTCAGCTACACCCTGTAACAATGCTGCTCTCCTCTGGGGCTTACAGTGACCTCAGCTACACCCTGCAACAATGCCGCTCCCCTCCGGGGCTTACAGTGACCTCAGCTACACCCTGCAACAATGCCGCTCTCCTCCGGGGCTTACTGTGACCTCAGCTACACCCTGCAACAATGCCGCTCTCCTCCGGGGCTTACAGTGACCTCAGCTACACCCTGCAGCAATGCCGCTCTCCTCCGGGGCTTATAGTGACCCTCAGCTACACCCTGCAACAATGCCGCTCTCCTCCGGGGCTTACAGTGACCTCAGCTACACCCTGCAACAATGCCGCTCCCCTCCGGGGCTTACAGTGACCCTCAGCTACACCCTGCAGCAATGCCGCTCTCCTCCGGGGCTTATAGTGACCTCAGCTACACCCTGCAGCAATGCCGCTCTCCACCAGGGCTTACATTGACCTCAGCTACACCCTGCAACAATGCCGCTCTCCTCCGGGGCTTACAGTGACCTCAGCTACACCCAGCAACAATGCCGCTCTCCTCCGGGGCTTATAGTGACCTCAGCTACACCCTGCAACAATGCCGCTCTCCTCCGGGGCTTACAATGACCTCAGCTACACCCTGCAACAATGCCGCTCTCCTCCGGGCTTACAGTGACCTCAGCTACACCCTGCAACAATGCCGCTCTCCCCCGGGGCTTACAGTGACCTCAGCTACACCCTGCAACAATGCCGCTCTCCTCCGGAGCTTACAGTGACCTCAGCTACACCATGCAGCAATGCCGCTCCCCTCCGGGGCTTACAGTGACCCCAGCTACACCCTGCAACAATGCCGCTCTCCTCCGGGGCTTACAGTGACCTCAGCTACACCCTGCAACAATGCCGCTCTCCTCCGGGGCTTACAGTGACCTCAGCTACACCCTGCAACAATGCCGCTCTCCTCCAGGGCTTACAGTGACCTCAGCTACACCCTGCAACAATGCCGCTCTCCTCCGGGGCTTACAGTGACCTCAGCTACACCCTGCAACAATGCCGCTCTCCTCCAGGGCTTACAGTGACCTCAGCTACACCCTGCAACAATGCCGCTCTCCTCCGGGGCTTATAGTGACCCTAAGCTACACCCTGCAACAATGCCGCTTTCCTCCGGGGCTTACTGTGACCCTCAGCTACACCCTGCAACAATGCCGCTCTCCTCCGGGGCTTACAGTGACCTCAGCTACACCCTGCAACAATGCCGCTCGCCTCCGGGGCTTACAGTGACCTCAGCTACACCCTGCAACAATGCCGCTCTCCTCCGGGGCTTACAGTGACCCTCAGCTACACCCTGCAACAATGCCGCTCTCCTCCGGGGCTTACAGTGACCTCAGCTACACCCTGCAACAATGCCGCTCCCCTCCGGGGCTTACAGTGACCTCAGCTACACCCTGCAGCAATGCCGCTCTCCTCCGGGGCTTACAGTGACCTCAGCTACACCCTGCAACAATGCCGCTCTCCTCCGGGGCTTACAGTGACCTCAGCTACACCCTGCAACAATGCCGCTCTCCTCCGGGGCTTACAGTGACCTCAGCTACACCCTGCAGCAATGCCGCTCCCCTCCGGGGCTTACAGTGACCTCAGCTACACCCTGCAACAATGCCGCTCTCCTCCGGGGCTTACAGTGACCTCAGCTACACTCTGCAGCAATGCCGCTCTCCTCCGGGGCTTACAGTGACCTCAGCTACACCCTGCAACAATGCCGCTCTCCTCCGGGGCTTACAGTAACCATTAGCTACACCCTGCAACAATGCCGCTCTCCTCCGGGGCTTACAGTGACCTCAGCTACACCCTGCAACAATGCCGCTCCCCTCCGGGGCTTACAGTGACCTCAGCTACACCCTGCAACAATGCCGCTCTCCTCCGGGGCTTACTGTGACCTCAGCTACACCCTGCAACAATGCCGCTCTCCTCCGGGGCTTATAGTGACCCTCAGCTCCACCCTGCAACAATGCCGCTCTCCTCCGGGGCTTACAGTGACCTCAGCTACACCCTGCAACAATGCCGCTCCCCTCCGGGGCTTACAGTGACCCTCAGCTACACCCTGCAGCAATGCCGCTCTCCTCCGGGGCTTATAGTGACCTCAGCTACACCCTGCAGCAATGCCGCTCTCCACCAGGGCTTACATTGACCTCAGCTACACCCTGCAACAATGCCGCTCTCCTCCGGGGCTTACAGTGACCTCAGCTACACCCAGCAACAATGCCGCTCTCCTCCGGGGCTTATAGTGACCTCAGCTACACCCTGCAACAATGCCGCTCTCCTCCGGGGCTTACAGTGACCTCAGCTACACCCTGCAACAATGCCGCTCTCCTCCGGGCTTACAGTGACCTCAGCTACACCCTGCAACAATGCCGCTCTCCCCCGGGGCTTACAGTGACCTCAGCTACACCCTGCAACAATGCCGCTCTCCTCCGGAGCTTACAGTGACCTCAGCTACACCATGCAGCAATGCCGCTCCCCTCCGGGGCTTACAGTGACCCCAGCTACACCCTGCAACAATGCCGCTCTCCTCCGGGGCTTACAGTGACCTCAGCTACACCCTGCAACAATGCCGCTCTCCTCCGGGGCTTACAGTGACCTCAGCTACACCCTGCAACAATGCCGCTCTCCTCCAGGGCTTACAGTGACCTCAGCTACACCCTGCAACAATGCCGCTCTCCTCCGGGGCTTACAGTGACCTCAGCTACACCCTGCAGCAATGCCGCTCCCCTCCGGGGCTTACAGTGACCTCAGCTACACCCTGCAGCAATGCCGCTCCCCTCCGGGGCTTACAGTGACCCTCAGCTACACCCTGCAACAATGCCGCTCTCCTCCGGGGCTTATAGTGACCCTCAGCTACACCCTGCAACAATGCCGCTTTCCTCCGGGGCTTACTGTGACCCTCAGCTACACCCTGCAACAATGCCGCTCTCCTCCGGGGCTTACAGTGACCTCAGCTACACCCTGCAACAATGCCGCTCGCCTCCGGGGCTTACAGTGACCTCAGCTACACCCTGCAACAATGCCGCTCTCCTCCGGGGCTTACAGTGACCCTCAGCTACACCCTGCAACAATGCCGCTCTCCTCCGGGGCTTACAGTGACCTCAGCTACACCCTGCAGCAATGCCGCTCTCCTCCGGGGCTTACAGTGACCTCAGCTACACCCTGCAACAATGCCGCTCTCCTCCGGGGCTTACAGTGACCTCAGCTACACCCTGCAACAATGCCGCTCTCCTCCGGGGCTTACAGTGACCTCAGCTACACCCTGCAGCAATGCCGCTCCCCTCCGGGGCTTACAGTGACCTCAGCTACACCCTGCAGCAATGCCGCTCTCCTCCGGGGCTTACAGTGACCTCAGCTACACCCTGCAGCAATGCTGCTCTCCTCCGGGGCTTACTGTGACCTCAGCTACACCCTGCAGCAATGCTGCTCTCCTCCGGGGCTTACAGTGACCCTCAGCTACACCCTGCAACAATGCTGCTCTCTTCCGGAGCTTACAGTGACCTTAGCTACACCCTGCAACAATGCCGCTCTCCTCCGGGGCTTACAGTGACCTCAGCTACACCCTGCAGCAATGCCGCTCCCCTCCGGGGCTTACAGTGACCTCAGCTACACCCTGCAGCAATGCCGCTCTCCTCTGGGGCTTACTGTGACCTCAGCTACACCCTGCAACAATGCCGCTCTCCTCCGGGGCTTACAGTGACCTCAGCTACACCCTGCAACAATGCCGCTCTCTTCCGGGGCATACAGTGACCTCAGCTACACCCTGCAACAATGCCGCTCTCTTCCGGGGCATACAGTGACCTCAGCTACACCCTGCAACAATGCCGCTCTCCTCCGGGGCTTACAGTGACCTCAGCTACACCCTGCAACAATGCCGCTCTCTTCCGGGGCATACAGTGACCTCAGCTACACCCTGCAACAATGCCGCTCTCCTCCGGGGCTTACAGTGACCTCAGCTACACCCTGCAACAATGCCGCTCTCTTCCGGGGCATACAGTGACCTCAGCTACACCCTGCAGCAATGCCGCTCTCCTCCGGGGGTTACAGTCACCTCAGCTACACCCTGCAGCAATGCCGCTCCCCTCCGGGGCTTACAGTGACCTCAGCTACACCCTGCAGCAATGCCGCTCTCCTCCGGGGCTTACAGTGACCTCAGCTACACCCTGCAACAATGCTGCTCTCCTCTAGGGCTTACAGTGACCTCAGCTACACCCTGCAGCAATGCTGCTCTCCTCCGGGGCTTACAGTGACCTCAGCTACACCCTGCAACAATGCTGCTCTCCTCCGGGCTTACAGTGACCTCAGCTACACCCTGCAGCAATGCTGCTCTCCTCCGGGGCTTACAGTGACCTCAGCTACACCCTGCAGCAATGCCGCTCTCCTCCGAGGCTTACAGTGACCTCAGCTACACCCTGCAACAATGCCGCTCTCCTCCGGGGCTTACAGTGACCTCAGCTACACTCTGCAGCAATGCCGCTCTCCTCCGGGGCTTACTGTGACCCTCAGCTACACCCTGCAACAATGCCGCTCTCCTCCGGGGCTTACAGTGACCTCAGCTACACCCTGCAACAATGCCGCTCTCCTCCGGGGCTTACAGTGACCTCAGCTACACCCTGCAGCAATGCCGCTCTCCTCCGGGGCTTACAGTGACCTCAGCTACACCCTGCAGCAATGCCGCTCTCCTCCGGGGCTTATAGTGACTCTCAGTTAAATGCTGCAATGTCCTGAGCACACCTTGATAAACAACATCATTACCGACTACCTACAGTGAAAACTGCTGCACAAATCTCCAGCAGCTGCCCACAAACATTTCAGCTGGGATTTTCCAATGGTACTTTGGAACACATCTATGAATGAACACATCTATGCAACATCGAGCAATCTTATCACATTTATTCATGGGGAGGCTTGAGAGGGTGGGACTTCTTCCTGACACTAGTAGACTTCCTGCTGACATTAGAAGACTTTCTCTTGACACTAGGAGACTTCTTACTGACACTGGGAGAATTACTACTCACACTGGGAGACATCCTCCTGACACTAGGAGACTTTCTCTTTACACTAGAAGAGTTCCTCTTGACACCAGGAGACTTTCTCTTGACACTGGGAGAATTCCTCCTGACACAACGAGACTTCCTCCTGGCACTAGTAGACTTCCTACTGACACTGGGAGACTTCCTCCTGACACTGGGAGACTTCCCCCTGACACTGGGAGACTTTCCCCTGACACTGGGAGACTTTCCCCTGACACTGGGAGACTTCCTCCTGACATTAGGATACTCCCACCTGAGATATTCTTGGCAACATTGGTACTTCTACTGTGTGTCTGAAATAAAAATACATTGTCATGAAATTTACACTGGTAAAGGTAAGTTTTGATGGGCGACTCCTGGCAGCTGTGCAGGAAGTTCAGCGCCAGGATCCACTGATTCCTGCATTGAAAAGAATGGCAGCATTCATTTCAATGCCTTTGCACCATGCTTGATTTTCAGAGAGGCTGCAAGTAGCTTCTTCCATCAGGTGCGTTTGCAATTCCTTGTGCGGTTCACCTCAAAGAAAAGGAATGGATTTCTCCTGGGAAAGGGGGTATCAGCCACTGATTGGGATGAAACTCAATCCTGGTTTACAGTTCCTCTTTATTAATTTATTTTTATTTATTTATCTTCCTTTCTTCTTCAGCACGCTGTAGAGCCAGGGCCAAGTTTTGCATCATAGTCTATATTAATTTAATTAGTATTGAGCAAAGTTACGTTAAATTAGATATCAGAAGAGAGAAATAGGGAGAAAAAGGAGAGGAAAGAAGAAAAAAGAACACAGAAGAGGAAATATGTACAGAAATTCATCCAGAACAGCAGAATCTCACTGGCACGACCACCATAAAACTTCAGACCCTTTGCAATAGACAGCTTCCCATTGATATTAAATGTATTTCAAGGCTATTCTGCCTATATATATATATTTATGTTGGCAGAACAGTTCCTCTTAGGACACCACTTCATTCTGGTAACCTGTCACCTGGTGCTATTTGTGCGCTGATTTAACCTGAAGCTGCTCTGGGCCCCAGGGGCGTAACAATAGTATAGACCCTGCAAGGGATGCAGCCGCAGGGGGCCCAAAAGCAGCAGGGGGAGACATTTTTTTTTCTAATGACTGCATCTGCTCGGCCACTGATAAGGAATCATACAAAGTTTTTCAGACAAGGATTTCTAGACTGTCCCTATTCAGTGTTCAGAGGGCCTTGTGTACAGCACTTTTCTACCCCCAGCCTCTCTACCCCTCCCCAAATGCTATGTCCTGTAGTGATGACTGAGGAGTCTGGTTACAGAGAAAAATAACCTGTGCAGAAAGCAGGGGCGGGGATTGGTGGTAGGGGGCCCCATCCAAAATTTCGCAGAGGGGCCCAGTAATTTCTAGCTACGCCTCTGCTGGGCCCGATTGTCTCCACACCTCTGAATTCAGGCCTAAGAACCCTTTTCCGCTACCCTGCATTATGAGATCTGATCCCGATTACTTAAGGATCGCAAAACGCAGGGTGCAGTAAAACGAATGGAAATGACAGTGGTGATACCCTTAGTGCGATACGACTGCGTCGCGATTTTGGCCCGAGCGCAATCGCCATCCTGCCGCATTTGGGCGCTAGTATACTGAGTATAGAAGCTCAATCGCAATCGTGGGAAATGGTTTGAAACGTGACGGCGTTTCAAAGTGGAAAAGAGTCCCACAGGTCAAAATAACAAATAAATACATCATCCTCAAACTCTGCGCCTGACTCGATAAATTCTGATCAGACGGAATGTGCAGCCAGCAGCAGCGATCGCCCTGCAGTGCTGTATGCTGAAACACAGGGAATTCAGCCAGCGTTTGTCGCCCCCTAGTGACGCATCATGGAGTTGCCACAATCTCTTTCCATATTTGATCCTTTTATGCTACCTATACATTATTCAAATTTTAACCTCTTGAGGACCACAAGTTTATACCCCCTTATGCTGGGGATACACGGTACGTTTGTGTACCGTGTATCGACCAGCTGATAATATTCAGCTGGCCCGATCATGCCGCTCGACCCGCGCCCGCTCGATTCCCGCCCGCGGACAATGGCAGGGAATCGAGCGGTGATAAGGAAGCGCCGGCGGGGACGAGCGGCAATCGATCCACGCGGACGAGCGGGGACACGGCTGGGGTTGATCCAGCGGCTAATCGGCCGCCGGATCGACCCGTGTATTCCCGGCATTAGTGGCCAGTCGATTGGTTTACAGTTCAGCACTTTGCCACTTTAACGATTTATTGCTCGTCATACAACTTACCACCCGAATGAATTTAGCTCCTTTTCTTGCCACTAGTAGAACTTTTTGGGGTGGTCTCTGATTGCTGCTGCTGTTTATTTTTTTAATTAAAAAGAATTTGTAAAAATAAAATATCCTATTTTTTTTTATTTCCCTCCCTCCCCCCTAAATTGGCCCTAGACTGCGATCCTACAACACTATACTATCCTCACATCAGCCTAGGAGAGAGGGATTAGATTGTGAGCCACTTCTGGGGACAGCTAAGTGACATGGGAGTCCCCTGTACAGCGCTGCGCTAGATCGCAGCGCTGTACAAAATCTAAAACACAAAAGGGTGGGAGAGCCCTGTCCTTGCAAGCTTGCAATCTAAAGGAACACTGGGGGGGGGGGGGGGGGGGGAGGCAAGAGGTGGGGTAGTATACAATATTCATGCCTAGAGGCAGTGTGGTTTAGGTTATCTGGTAGGAGTACAACTTGGCTAGAGGCCAACAGGTGAACTGGCCTAAGGTAGAGCGTATGCTTGACGGATAAAGTACGTTTTAAGGGCACGTTTAAAGATATCAAAGGTTGGGGAGTGACGGGTGTGTTGTGTTAGGGCATTCCAGAGGAGGGGTGAAGCACGTAATAAGTCTTGAATATGTAAATGAGAGAAGATGATTCTAGAGGACAAAAGAAACTCATGTGCAGATCTGACATTGCGGTTGGGTTGGTATCTGGAAACTAGTGAGGAGATGTACCGGAGAGAGATTGTGGAGAGCTTTGTAGATTAGGGTTAGGAGTTTGAATTGGATCTTCTGGGTAATTGGCAGCCAGTGAAGAGCTTGGCAGAGAGGAGCAGCAGAGGAAGAGCAAGAGGAGAGATGAATGAGACGAGCAACCGAGTTCAGTACAGATTGGAGCGGTGCCAGTCAATTAGTTGATAGTCCACTAAGTAGTATATTACAATAGTCCAAGCGAGATATAATAAGAGCATGTACTAACATTTTAGTCATGTCCTGAGTGAGAAAAACTCAGATGCAAGACATGTTTTTGAGTTGTATAGGAGAGAACAGAGGCGCCAAAAGAATAAAAGGGGTTTTAAAGGAGCTTAAAAGCCAAAACTTAGTAATTAGAGGAGGCAGTGGTGGACTTACCCCCTCCAGGTCAGGATAATCTCCCCACCTGCCTTTACAGTGGTTGCCTATTGGTGACCCATGCTTGTGAGTATAACAACTATTATTCTTTGTCATTACCACCTTTGTCAATACATACTACACTATTGGGGCTCTTGGTGTTCCTCTGTTTATCTCGTT
This sequence comes from Hyperolius riggenbachi, assembly GCF_040937935.1. Lineage (NCBI taxonomy): Eukaryota > Metazoa > Chordata > Amphibia > Anura > Hyperoliidae > Hyperolius > Hyperolius riggenbachi. Next base: position 384,654,515 of record NC_090651.1, on the reverse strand, counting down.
TGCATGTTTTTGAGTTGGAGATGGCAGGAGCTGGTTAGGGAGTGAATGTGAGGAATAAAAGAGAGAGAGGAGTCGAATATCACCCCCAAGCACCATGCTTTGGGAACTGAAGTTATGGGAGTGTTATTAACATTTATAGTAACTTCAGGCAGAGAGGTGGACAGAGACGGTGGAAAAATGTATTAGTTCTGTTTTACTTATATTGGGGTTAAGTTATCACGCGTGTGTGTACGCCTGCATTAATTTTAGTGCTTGTACAGCTAAGCGTTATGTAGATATATGGGTCGCGTTGACGCGCGCAAAACTTTATGTGCATTACAACACGCGTTACGCATAGCACGACCGTGCTATGCATTAGCACAGTTTAGTGAATCAACCCCTTTGAGTTTGAAGAAGCAAGAGGACACGAAGGAGGATATAGCAGACAAGCAGCCAGGAACACGTGTGAGGAGGGAGTTGAGATCTGGGGCTGAGAGGTACAGCTGTGTTTCCTCTGCATATAGATATTAAAGTGATCCTTAAAGAGACACTGAAGCGAAAAAAAATTATGATATTATAATTTGTATGTGTAGTACAGCTAAGAAATAAAACATTAAGATCAGATACATCAGTCTAATTGTTTCCAGTACAGGAAGAGTTGAGAAACTCCAGTTGTTATCTCTATGCAAACAAGCCATTAAGCTCTCCGACTAAGTTAGTGGTGGAGAGGGCTGTTATCTGACTTTTATTATTTCAACTGTTCCTGGACTATTTACTTTTCCTCTGCTAGAGAAGAGGTCATTACTTCACAGACTGCTCTGAAAGACTCATTTTGAATGCTGAGTGTTGTGTAATCTGCACATATTATAGAATGATGCAATGTTAGAAAAAACACTATGTACCTGAAAATAAAAGTATGAGAATATTTTATTTGCTGCTAATCTTCTAGTAATTATTCATAGTACACAACCAATTCACTATATCATATTTTTTTTCGCTTCAGTGTCTCTTTAAGTCTGGTAAAAAAAAATTAGTTTTACTCACCTGGGGCTTCCCTCAGCCGCCTGCAGCCGATCGGTGCCCTCGCCGCCTCGCCCTGATCCTCCTGGCCGCAATAGCACCATAGTGGGCGATATTTTGGCTGGGAACGCGGAGAATGACTCGCATTCCCATGCCTGTTGGGTACTGATGGCGAAACCGGAATCGGTCGCCGTCGGGTCCAGGAGGATCAGAGCGAGGCGGCGAGGGCACCGATCGGCTGCAGGGGGCTGAGGGAAGCCCCAGGTGAGTAAAACTCATTTTTTTTACCAGACTTAAGGATCACTTTAACCACTTTGTTCTATCTGGATGGATATATCCGTCCATATAGACTATGCAGCTCCTGCTGCCTGAGGCGCGTGATCGCGCGCGCTCCCGCCGCCTGCCGTTAGCCCCTGATCACTGAATGGGAATATACTTCCCATTCATGATCTAAGTCCCCCCCCCCCAAGAAAAACCGAAGGTCTCTTATCAGAGGCCGCGGTTTTTCTGCAAAAAAGTTCCCTGTCCTCTTTCTAGTTCCTGGAAGCGTGATCCATCTTGTGGCCAAATTGTAAACTGCACCCACATACATTTTTTTATTAAATAATTACATTACTTTACATTTAAAATTAGCTGTTTACCTCCCACACCAAAAATTACCCAAACACATTTTTTAATAAAAAAAAATAAAAATTACAATTAAAAAAAAAAAAAATTTACCTTAGGGTCTGAACTTTTTAAATATGCATGTCAAGAGCGTATATTATTATATTTTTTTAAATTATAGGCTTGTAAATAGTGATGGACGCAAATTGAAAAAATGCACCTTTTATTTCTAAATAAAATATTGGCGCCATAAATTGTGATAAGACATAATTTAAATGTTGTAATAACCGGGACAAATGGGCAAATAAAATACATAGGTTTTCATTACGGTAGCATATATTAATTTCAATCTATAATGGCCAAAATCTGAGAAATAATGAATTTTTGCATTTCTTTCTTAATCTTCCTGTTAAAACGGATTTAAAAAAATAATTCTTAGCAAAATGTATCACCAAAAGAAAGCCTAATTAGTGGCGAAAAAAACAAGATATAGATCAATTAATTGTGATAATTAGTGATAAAGTTATTGGCGAATGAATGGGAGGTGAAAGTTGCTCGGATGCATAAGGTGAACAACACTGTAGGCTGAAGTGGTTAAAGCCCAAATGAGTTGATGAAGTTGCCAAGACCGTGCATGTAGATGGAAAAGAGGAGGCAGCCAAGGACAGTGTCTGCATGGGTTTCCTCCAGGCACTCCGGTTTCCTCACACATTCCAAAAACATACAAAGGCTTCCCGATACATAAACATATGACTAGGGCAGGGATTAGATTGGAAGCTCCTCCGAGGGACAGATAAGTGACAAGACAATATACTCTGAGTGGCCACAAGCATCATCACTGCCCCCCTCATGTCACAGGCAGCGTCACACCTTACTGCAGCCTAGCAATATGCCCCATGGTGCAGAGGATACAGGTGCACATAGCTGGCTCAGAGTTCTGCCACGGGCTGCAGGGTATCTGATATGATCTTATTGCTGAAGATAAATGGCCAGTAAAAAAAAAGTGTTATATTTTTTAGGCTTCAGACTTTCTTTAAAGAGACACTGAAGTGAAAAAAAAATGATGATATTATGATTTGTATGTGTAGCACAGCTAAGAAATAAAACATTAAGATAAGATACATCAGTCTAATTGTTTCCAGTACAGGAAGAGTTAAGAAACTCCAGTTGTTATCTCTATACAAAAAAGCCATTAAGCTCTACGACTTTCAAAGTGGTGGAGAGGGCTGTTTTCTGACTTTTATTATCTCAACTGTTCCTGGACTATTTACTTTTCCTCTGCCAGAGGAGAGGTCATTACTTCACAGCCTGCTCTGAAAGAATCATTTTGAATGCTGAGTGTTGTGTAATCTGCACATATTTTAGGATGATGCAATGTTAGAAAAAACACTATATACCTTAAAAAAAAATATGGGAATATTTTATTTGCTGCTAATCTTCTAGTAATTATTCATAGTACACAACCAATTCATTATATCATATAATTTTTTTCGCTTCAGTGTCTCTTTAAGGCCTCTTGCACACTACATGCGATTCCGATTTTTTATCGATTTTCTCATGCAATTCCAATTTCTGACTTTTAATCGGTACTGCATGCTGCGTTTTTTTCTGAATTTTTCTTTTAAAAACATCCAGGGAAAATCGGAAACGCAAATTGGATTTGCAGTGTGCAGGGCCAGGGAGCCTCAGGCCGGGTTCACACCTGGCCTGTGCACTTGCAGTGTGATGCCCTGCCCCTTCACATTGCAGAAACCGTCAGTCATATGACCCTGCGGTGGAGTGGACAGGAAGTGCATCACTGGGATTCCCAGGTCTTCCTGTTCCGCGCATGCTTGCCGCATATCTGCCACCAATGTGTTTAAAATGTCTGCGTTGCCCATTGACTTACATTACTTTGCCGTGTTGCTGCGGAGTTACCACAGTAACATGCTGTTGACCTTGTGTCGGCTTGATGCCCGATTGGGCATTTCTGGCGCAATGTGACGCGGTAAGTGAGCGAGGCCACATTGCCGTGCATTCCCACTGTGTACCCTGCGGCAACACAGGGCAACGCAACACAGAATTCCAATGCAAGTGTAAAAGAGGCCTGAAGGGAATACGGAGGCTGCCATATTTATTTCCTGTTAAACAATACCGGTTGCCTGGCAGCCCTGCTGGTCTATTTGGCTGCAGTAGTGTCTGAATCACACCAGAAACAAGCATGCAGCTTATCTTGTCAGAGCTGACAATGTCAGAAACAGCTGATCTGCTGCATGCTTGTTCAGGGGCTATGGCTGAAAGTATTAGAGGCAGAGAGATCAGCAGGATAGCCAGGCAACCGGTATTGTTTAAAAGGAAATGAATATGGCAGCCTCCACATACCTCTCACTTATAGATCTCTAACATTATAGAATAATAGTTGCTGGCTGTAGCACGCATATTATGAACCTTTATTTACATTTTATTATAAATTCACGGCATTGTATCATTTTTGTTTGTTGTTCTGTCCGCAGACCCTGAAACCACACAACACTGAGGAAACTGGAATTATTCATGTTCTGGGGTTTAGAAATAGCCCGGGGGAGCCCCTCTACACCGCGGATCAATAACCGTCCCAAAAGACGACTGCAGCCAACCAGCCGATGCTCTATGTAGCTTCCACCGTAATATTCAGAATAACTCAAGCTGTAAATTCTTTCATACAATCTGGGATTAACATACTGAGGTCAGCATTTCTCTCCCAGAATCCTTTGCAGCTCAGAGAGGTCAGTGCAGGGCGGGAATCATGTGCACTTTCCATAAATTATGGAGCAGATAGTAGTTGCTGCTCGGGTCACCCCTGACATGGAGCTCTGCGTTCCTGGGAGTTTGGGCGATTTGAACGCTGCTGGCATCTATAGAGCAACAAGAGGTGCTACAAAATACAGGACTTGTTTTGCTGTTTGCATGTTATGAGCGGTGAACGACCAGGAGGCTGGACAGCGCCGGGGTCCCTGGTGCCCCCGCAGAGAGGTTAGCGGGAGGGTCATAATTACCTGAGAGGAACAGCAGAAATCAGAATGCTGCTTTATTATCAATCATTTCATGGCGTTATGAACTATGCTTCGCCAAAAAGAAAAAAAATTCAAGACGTACCTGACAAGTTGCCAACTTCTATGAGACAGGAGCAAGAATTTCCTACTGCACTTCCCCTCAAAAATGGGACCCTGTGTAAGGCCTCTTGCCCACTACATGCGATTCCAATTGTTTCTATACGATCCGATTTTTCATTCCGATTTAAAAAAGTACTGCATGCTGTTACGTTTTTTTCATCGGAATCAAAGAAAAAAAAATTGGAATCGCCTGTGGCAATTTTCAATCCACGTAAAACCAGGAATTTATCTTAAAGGAGCTATCAGGCTTTTCAAAGAAAATAAGTGCGACTTACCCGGAGCTTCCTCCAGCCCCAAGCTCCCAGCATGTCCCTCGCCGCAGCTCTGCCGTCAGCCGTTTGCCGCCGCTGCCTCCCGCTCCCCGGCGATGACGTCAGGCCGACCTGGAGGTTGGCCTGTACTGCGCCTCAGCGAGCGACACTGTCAATCACCACCACGTGGACTGGAGCGTACTGCGTCAGAGCTCTCCATGACTTTCAAAGTCGCAGAGCTCAATAGCTATTTGCATAGATAACAACTGGCGTTTCTTAACTCTTCCTGCACTGGAAACAAATATTAGACTCTGCTCCTAATGTTTTATTTCTTAGCTGTACTACACAACTAATTCATTATATCATAATTTTTTTTTCGCTTTAAAGTCTCTTTAATGATGTAATAACTGGGACAAATGGGCAAATAAAATACATAGGTTTTAATTATGGTAGCATGTATTATTTTAAAGCTATAATGGCCGAAAACTAAGAAATTATGATTTTTTTTCCATTGTTTTTTTAATCTTCCTGCTAAAATGCATTTAGAAAAAAATAATTCATAGCAAAATGTACCACCCAAAGAAAGCCTAATTGGTGGCGGAAAAAACAAGATATAGATCAATTCATTGTGATAATTAGTGATAACGTTATTGGCGAATGAATGGGAGGTGAAAATTGCTCTGATGCATGAGGTGAAAAACGACTGAGGGATGAAATGGTTAATCACCACCTTGGGTGAGAATCTATAATGTGTGAGAACTCCGCCCCCCACCATCACCGCAAAGTCCTACAAATATCTTTAGCAACGTCTGAAGACCAACCACCTCCCAAGTGCATTGATCTCCCAATCGGTGATTGTCCGCCAGAAGCCAAACCGTGATGTAATATTGAAAAATCGATTTAAACTATTGATTGGACAGAAGATATCCATGGGAACTTCATGAAAGCCCTATTTAGGATTATGGCTAGATAAGCACACTGCTTTTGACTTCAGTCGGTAGAACTTGTTGTGCTGTAAATTCTTGGAATCCTTTGACCTCTCTCTACTAGCGGAAAATATAGAAACTGAAAGCAGAAGTCCTCTGTTATGGTCTCACACTGCCTCCTAGTGACAAGTGGCCATAAATACATATTATAGAAGTACTAATTAGAAGCAGGAAAATGTAACAAATAAGAATTAAAAAAAATGCTAAAATAAATTGGCTTGGAGTATTTCAAGCTTATAAATAAACAGGCTGCTAAAGGGTTAAGCACAACTTTCCAAAGCTGAAGAGAGACGAGCTGTAAGATGCACGACAATCGGTGTCAGGTGTAGAGATGGGCTGAACGGTTCGCCGGCGAACGGTTCCCGGCGAACTTCGGTGGTTCGCGTTCGCCTCCCGCAGGCGAACGTTTTCGGAAGTTCGGTTCGCCCCACAATGCACTATGAGGGTCAACTTTGACCCTCTACATCACAGTCAGCAGGCCCAGTGTAGCCAATTAGGCTACACTAGCCCCTGGAGCCCCCCCCCCCCCCCCCTTATATAAGGCAGGCAGCGGCGGCCATTACGGCCACTCGTGTGCCTGCATTAGAGAGAGTAGGGCGAGCTGCTGTCTGTCTCTCATAGGGAAAGATTAGTTAGGCTTAGCTTTTCCTGGCTGCATACCTGTTCAGTGATCCTGCCACTGCATTCCAGTTCTGTGAACCCACCCACCACTGCATACCTGTTCAGTGATCCTGCCACTGCATACCTGTTCTGTGAACCCACCACTGCATACCTGTTCTGTGATCCTGCCACTGCATACCTGTTCTGTGAACCCACCCACCACTGCATACCTGTTCAGTGATCCTGCCACTGCATACCTGTTCTGTGAACCCACCACTGCATACCTGTTCTGTGAACCCACCCACCACTGCATACCTGTTCAGTGATCCTGCCACTGCATACCTGTTCTGTGAACCCACCACTGCATACCTGTTCTGTGATCCTGCCACTGCATACCTGTTCTGTGAACCCACCCACCACTGCATACCTGTTCAGTGATCCTGCCACTGCATACCTGTTCTGTGAACCCACCACTGCATACCTGTTCTGTGAACCCACCCACCACTGCATACCTGTTCAGTGATCCTGCCACTGCATACCTGTTCTGTGAACCCACCCACCACTGCATACCTGTTCAGTGATCCTGCCACTGCATACCTGTTCTGTGAACCCACCCACCACTGCATACCTGTTCAGTGATCCTGCCACTGCATACCTGTTCTGTGAATCCACCACTGCATACCTGTTCTGTGAACCCACCCACCACTGCATACCTGTTCAGTGATCCTGCCACTGCATACCTGTTCTGTGAACCCACCACTGCATACCTGTTCTGTGAACCCACCACTGCATACCTGTTCTGTTCAGTGGACCCGCCACTGCATACCTGTTCTGTTCAGTGGACCCGCCACTGTATACCTGTTTAGTGAACCCGCCACTGCATACCTGTTCTGTTCAGTGAACAGTTTGGTGTGTCAGTGTGAAGCAGTACCTTAATTACACTACCTGATTGATGTATACACATGCAAGATGTTTTAAAGCACTTTAGGCCTGTCATTTAGCATTCAATATGATTTCTGCCCTTAAAACGCTGCTTTGCGTCAAATCCAGATTTTTCCCGGGGACTTTTGGCATGTATCCCACTCCGCCATGCCCCCCTCCAGGTGTTAGACCCCTTGAAACATCTTTTCCATCACTTTTGTGGCCAGCATAATTATTTTTTTTTTTCAAAGTTCGCATCCCCATTGAAGTCTATTGCGGTTCGCGAACTTTAACGCGAACCGAACCTTCCGCGGAAGTTCGCGAACCCGGTTCGCGAACCTAAAATCGGAGGTTCGGCCCAACTCTAGTCAGGTGGATAGAAAGTGCAGATTATTTTTATCACTAGCCAATCGTGTTGCTGTATTCCATGGCTTCTACATTTATCACACATCCATCATACATGGCCGGTCTGCTCTGTTGCCTGTAATCCGGCTTTCTATACGGCAGGCAGAGCTCATCTCCTTCTTCCATATAGATCTGTCATCAGCAATTTCCCTCATCCAGAATCTAGCTGTTCATTTCCTGCCTGGAAGAAGCAGCGTGAATACAGCTCCGGCGAGGAAATACTGACGCTACATACTGCATGCTGGGATGGCTGGAGACCGGGAACCAATCCACTGTACAAGAACTGAATAACTATTAAAGCAACCTGAACTGAAAATTAAGTCAGACTAGAAATACACACATCATACTTACCTCCCGTGTAGTCTACTCCTCAATCTCTGGTAATCTAATGTACCAGAACACCAATTTCCATCAGAAACGCCCTGTATTGAGCCACATCCATCTAAAAAATGGCGCCTGTGAATAATGGCGCATGGTGTTGCCGCTAATCCGTTTGCTGCTTATCGCTATTTAACGTTAAAGCCTTATTGTTATTTAGCGTTAAAGCCTTATTGTTATTTAGCGTTAAAGCCTTATTGTTATTTAGCGTTAACACACAGAATCCTCTCTGTACCTATCCCTAACCCCTAAACCCCCCGGTGGTGCCTAACCCTAACCACCTCCCTGGTGGTGCCTAACCCTAACCACCCCCCTGGTGGTGCCTAACCCTAAGACCTACCCCCAGTGGTGCCTAACCCTAACCTCCCCCCTGGTGGTGCCTAACCCTAACCACTCCCCTGGTGGTGCCTAACCCTAAGACCCCCCTGGTGGTGCCTAACCCTAACCTTGACAGTGTTACATTAAATCCATTCACTGTTTTGCAGTTAAATAACTTCTGCAGTTTGGCTTATGTAGGGCTCTATTGATAAATAACGTTAGTGTGTGCCACTATTGATAAATAACGTTAGTGTGTGCCACTATTGATAAATAGCGTTAGTGTGTGCCACTATTGATAAATAACGTTAGTGTGTGCCACTATTGATAAATAACGTTAGTGTGTGCCGTTTTTCTTCTTTTTTCCCTGTGCGCCATTATTGTGCAGTACTAACGATAAATAGCAATAAGCGTATCTTTTTAATGAATGCGGCACCATTTGTATGCATAGGCACTGTGCGGCATTATTCACTGATCCCGTATTGAGCCATATGTTTCCACAGAAGTTAGCGTGTTCCAGAGGCCGTGCAGGGCCTTTTTCACGCCTTGATAAAGTGGGACCCTGCGCGGCCCCCAAAAACAATTGTCGGCTAACTTCTGTGGAAAGGAAACATATGGCTCAGTAAAGAGCGTGTTTGATGGAAATTGGTGTGCTGATACATTGGATTTCCTGCTACGGAAGAGGCATTGCCTATGCCTCAGCATCAAGCACCCTACTGTTTTATGATGGAGAGCCCATCCACAACCATTGTATCCTACTCCTCAATCTCTTTCTCCTCTCCTGCGTCCTGTTTGTCCTCTGTGATCAATGGAATTTTCTGTCCTCCATTTTAAAAATGGCCGTTACCCCATAACAACTTCCTGGTCAGCACACTGTTAAACTGTAATATCACCCACTTGAGACATAGGGAAACATGGACATTACCTTGCTCATCAGTTGTCTTTTCAGTTATAACTGACAGCAACTGAAATATAACTGACAGCAACTGAAATATAACTGACAGCAATTGGTATATTTCAGTTCTGACCAGAGCTGGAATGAATCGTTGTAAGAAGAAAATGGTGAGCTTCTGAGAGGAACTGACGGTGAGGTGAGTATGTAATATTAATTTGCAGCTACATCACATATTTACTTTAAATAATTTTACTTGGTTCATTGTCACTTTAAGTGCGCCTGAACTGACATTTTCCTTTTGAAGTGAACCGGTCAGAAAAAAAAAGTTTCAAAAATGATACTTACCTCAGTATTGGGAAGCCTGTGGATGATCCATTCTTTTCCTTGGTCCTCTGTGACCATACCCTCTAGCTGGGAGGCGGAGCCTCTTCTTCCTCATGGCTGCACCCCCATAATGCCTGACTGCACTCCACACAGATCCAGCAGAGCGAGCTCCGCCCACGCACAGAGGGAGGTACACAGACGGGAGCGCCGCTTAGACAATCTTTTCCTAATCTGTTTAGGGGGACCCAGCCTTGGAACGGGTGTTAGGAGATCACTGATCACTTTCCTCTACCGAGATAAAAATCTATTATTTTAAATTTTTAGATGTAATTGGAAACTTTTACAGAGAGTCTGAGTCAAACCTAAAGGGGGGAAAAATGAGATACTTACCTAGGACGTGGGAGATCTCTGGATACTCCAGAGGGATCCTGTGTCCTCCTAGAGACCACCGCTGCTGCCCAGGACTCCTTTGAAGAGCAGGGCTGTGCTGCACCCGCATGAGCATGACCTCACAGTCACATGGAGTCACATGCACGAAGAAGGACGTGGCCATATCCGAGAATCTCTTGTGTGATATGTTCCAGGAGTCCGCGTGTGGTAACGGGGGGGCAGTACTTGGCTATCGTAATTTTATATATAATTTTGCCTCAGGTACACTTTAAAGGGGAACTTCAGCCTAAACAAACATACTGTCATTAAGTTACATTAGATATGTAAACAAAGATAGGTAATATAATCTCTTAAAAGAACAGGCACATGTTTGTTTTTTCATGGGGGCAGCCATCTTTTTGGTTGGAAGGAGGTGACAGGAAGCATGAGACAGAGTTTCAACTGTCCTGTGTCCTGATCACCCCCCCCCCACCCCCAGCTGCACGCGCTAGGCAACGAGAACAACATCAGAAATCCCATCATGCTTTGCACAGCAACAGGAGAAAAATGCAGATTTATTTGATGGGGCGGAGCTTAGCTTCTGTGCAGCTAAAAATGAGGCTTGGGTAAGAAAAACAAAGTTCTGATGCTGTGAAACTGTTAAAGAAACACCAAGCCTTTTCAGTGCTGCTGAGTAGATTTTTAGTCTGGAGTTTCACTTTAACCCTTCCTGTGACTATCAGTTGACTTCTTCTGGCGATGATCTCATTGCCTGAATGGGCACCTATGCACTGCACATGCGCTGATTCCCAGTCTCTGCCCTCTCTGATTCTGTTATGCTCGAGTCTAGATTCCACCTGCCTCTAGAGCAGGCCTGGGGAAAGTTTACGCGACCCGCATGCTGCGGTCCACGGGTTTCATTACTAAAGTACTTTCCCACCTCCCTACCAACGGCGTCACGTGACGCCCTGTGGCCATGGAGACGGGAAGCTGGAATTGGTGATTAGGTGAGTGTTAACCCACGCTTATCACCTGCTTGCGTCTCTGCAGGGAAGGAGGGGGGAGGAGAGGAATCTGGACGGATTTACAGTGCATGCTGGCCGGATACAGCGTAGTTTGGCAAGCGCTACTCTAGAATCAACATAGGGCTTAATTTACTAAAGATAGTGCTTTAGTACTTTACAGACCCCAACCTGGGAGCCTCTAAAGAGTCTGGGGCCCTGGGCAGTTGCCTAAGTTACCCTTATGGAAGCACTGGCCCTGTACAGGTGAGCTCAGTTAAAGGACATCTGAATCAAGGAGTATATGGAGGCTGCCATATTTATTTCCTATTAACCAATACTAGTTGCAGTTGCCTGGCATCCCTGCTGGTTGCTTTGGCTACAGTAGTGTCTGAATCACACCAGAAAAAAAGCATGCAGCTAATCTTGTCAGATCTGACAATAATGTCAGAAACCCCTAATCTGCTGCATGCTTGTTCAGGGGCTATGGCTGAAAGTATTAGAGGCAAGGATCAGCAGGACAGCCAGGCAACTGGTATTGCTTGAAAATAAATAAATATGGCAGCCTCCACATACCTCTCACTTTAGTTGTCCTTTAACCTCCTTGCCGGTCTAAAAAATCCGGCAAGGAGGCAGCGCCGCACTTTTTTTTTTTTTTTTTGTTAAATCATGTAGCGAGCCCAGGGCTCGCTACATGATAGCCGCTGAGCGGCGGCATCCCCCTACCTACTCCGATCGCCTTCGGCGATCAGAGTATGCAAGAAATCCCGTTGAGAACGGGATTTCTTGCAGGGCTTCCCTGGTCGCCATGGCGACCGGGCGGGATGACGTCACCGACGTCAGAGGGAACCCCGATCCGCCCCTTAGCGCTGCCTGGCACTGATTGGCCAGGCTGCGCAGGGGTCTGGGGCGGGGGGGGGCGGCTCGGCGGGTAGCGGCGAATCGGCGGCGAGCGGCGGCGATCGCAAGTTACAAGCAGCTAGCAAAGTGCTAGCTGCTTGTAACAAAAAAAAAAATTATGCAAATCGGCCCAGCGGGGCCTGAGAAATCCTCCTGCGCAGGTTACCCCGAACTGTGTTCGGGATAACCGGCAAGGAGGTTAAAGAGAATCTGTATTGTTAAAATCGCACAAAAGTAAACATACCAGTGCGTTAGGGGACATCTCCTATTACCCTCTGTCACAATTTCGCCGCTCCTCGCCGCATTAAAAGTGGTTAAAAACAGTTTTAAAAAGTTTGTTTATAAACAAACAAAATGGCCACCAAAACAGGAAGTAGGTTGATGTACAGTATGTCCACACATAGAAAATACATCCATACACAAGCAGGCTGTATACAGCATTCCTTTTGAATCTCAAGAGATCATTTGTGTGTTTCTTTCCCCCTGTTTTCATGCACTGAAGTTTCAGGCTGCTCGTTTCTTCCTGCAAACAGCTTTGCCCTTGTCTGTAATTCCTCAGTATGTGAAAGCCCAGCCAGCTCAGAGGACGATTTATCCAGCTTGTAAAAGATAAGAGAGAAGAGAGAAGCTGCTCTAATCTAAATAATACACAGGCAGTGTGCAGAGAGGGGCCAGGAAGGGGGAGTTCATAGCAGAACCACAACACTGAAGAACTTGGCAGCCTTCCAGACACAGGCCGACAAGTCTGACAGGGGAAAGATACATTGATTTATTACAGAGACTGTGATAGCAGAAAGTGCTGCAGTAAGCCAGAACACATTAGAATAGCTTTTGGAACTTGTAGGATGATGAAAAACAGGATGCAATTTTTGTTACGGAGTCTCTTTAAGTACTGTAGGATGAACAACACCACAAGGACCAAAAGCAACCCCAATATACAGTACAGTGTTAATAATGTAATAGTGACACCTACAGGCTAGAGGCAGAAACAACACAGTAGGTAAAAAACAACAATAGTCCCTATCTTCCTATCTGCACAGAAGTAAGAATTGTATGTTGTGCAGTAGACTTGCCCATTATAATTAGGGGAGTAATGAGGGCACAGAAATCATTTTCTGCTCAGCTTGAGAGAGGAGACGCCGCCGTCGCAGTTCATTAGAAGCCCGGAGATTCTTTTTTTTCTATATTTTTGTTACCATGACACAGATCTCCCTTCTCAATCCGGTAAACTGTAGAATGCCGCGTTAAGCTTGCGGTGCGGCGGTCTCCGAAGTGTTCAAGGGTAACCGGGGAGGAAAATATTATTCTACATCACGTATTTCTTTACCCAAAACAAGAGCAGCCACCATGCAAAAGCCAATGTCCCGGCTCTTCAGAGGAAATGAAAGCCAAATATAACTGTAATCTTCCTCTCCAAATACAGAAGCATCAGAGCGCGGTAACTGGCAGCGCGGCAGGCAGGCCGCCAGGTGATCACACAGCGGAATTCAAATGAAGGAGGCAGAGGAGAGATTTACAAAGAGGCCCATGATGACTCATCCGCCGCACAAAGCCACGCGGGTTATATTAGGAATGGGGGGGAGTGTTCCGCATCATATTCAGCACGCATCCAAACCACCAAGCCGACCTTATCAAGACCACCGCCGCGAAAACTGCACCAGCGACCCAAAGCTGCTCATTTTATGTAGCCGCTGATTACATTTTACTAACGCTAGTTTTGGCAAATCACACTGAGGTTTATCAGCAAGCTTATCATACGGCAGTGCTGCGTATCTGGGAGTTTGTCATGTGATCACTAATTGCCGCTGATAAAGGGGAATAAACATAGCAGGGGTGCTCTGCTTGCTATAACTGAATTGCTGTTGTTTATCCCCTGCTTATTGCCTGAAGAAGTGGGCTGTGCCCGCGAAACGCGTTGCATCTTTGGGGTATTTTCAATAAATGTGTATATCTATATATTTACAGTCCTTGGTGTCTGCTTTAATGGAGGCGAGTCCACCACTTCCTCCCAGCAATTTTTTAAAAATTGTATGTACTTTTATCCTTCTGGCGCCTCTGTTCACCTACCAATATAGTTGAGTCCACCCCAGGTGGAGGGGTGATCTACCCCCTTTCTTCCTATCTACAGAGAGCGACTTCTTAATCCTGAGTGAGGGCAGGTCTAATCTCCTCACCTGCCTAATGAGTGGTTACCTAGGTGGTAACCCGTGTTTGTGAGTATTACCATCTCACTGTTTCATTTATCCAATCAATTTTGACATACTACACCATATTGGGCTCTCGATTTCTCTTCAACTATAGCAGGGATATATATATATATATATATATATATATATATATATATATATATATATATATATTTTTTTTTTTTTTTTTTTTTTTTTTTCTTTTCCAGGATTGGGTGTGACTGTACGCAGAGAAGGGAAGGTTTTCCTCACTTTACAAGTTTCCTAAACTCATTTGATATAATAGAAGGGAAAAATGATTTCCTAGAAGAAAACTTAGCAGAAAACCTGAATTGTATCAGGCTCAAGGAGAGATTAACCACTTCACCACTGAGGGGTTTTACCCCCTGAGCACCAGAGCAATTTTCACCTTTCAGCGCTCCTTCCATTCATTCGTCTATAACTTTATCATTACTTATCGCAATGAAATGAACTATATCTTGTTTTTTTCGCCACCTTTTAAGCTTTCTTTAGGTGGGACATTATGCCAAGAATTATTTTATTCTAAATGTGTTTTAATGGGAAAATAGGAAAAATATGGGAAAAAATTATTATTTCTCAGGTTTCGGCCATTATACTTTTTAAATAATGCATGCTACTGTAATTAAAACCAATGAAATGTATTTGCCCATTTGTCCCGGTTATAAAACCGTTTAAATTATGTCCTTATCACAATGTTTGGCGCCAATATTTTATTTGGAAATAAAGGTGCATTTTTTTCAGTTTTGCATCCATCCCTAATTACAAACCCGTAGTTTATAACGTAACAGTGTTATACCCTCTTGACATAAATATTTAAACAGTTCAGTCCCTAAGGTAACTATTTATGTATTTTTTTATTGTATTTTTTTTTTTTTTATTACAAAAAAAAAATAAAATTGGGGAGTGTGGGAGGTAATGAGTTAATTTAATGCGTAAAACTAATGTATTTATATATGTAAAATGCTTTAGGGTGTAGTTTTACTATTTGGCCACAAGATGGCCACAGTGAGTCTTTGTTCATGCGACCTGTAAGCATCCGGAAGGGCGCTTACAGGAAGCACTACGAGGCTGGAAAAATCACAATGATTGTGCTGTTTCTCATAGAAGCAGCAGATCATTGCGGGGCTTAGATCCACGAACGGGAATGGATTTTCCCGTTCATTGATCTCCGGGCGAGCGGGCGGCGGTATGCACGAGTGGCGGGAGCGTGCGCACGAGCGGCGGGAGCGCGGACAGCGGCGGTAGCGCGGGAGGTACGGATTTCTCCGTCCCTTGGTTTTATAAGGGTGGAAAAAAGGAACGGAGAAATCCATACCGTGGGGAGTAAAGTGGTTAAACACGAGTTAAGTCATTGGAGAGATATACTGTTCTCCCTGCATGGAGTTTGTATGTTCTCCCTGCGTGGTGTTTGCATGTTCTCCCTGCGTGGAGTTTGCATGTTCTCCCTGCGTGGAGTTTGCATGTTCTCCCTGCGTGGTGTTTGCATGTTCTCCCTGCGTGGAGTTTGCATGTTCTCCCTGCGTGGAGTTTGCATGTTCTCCCTGCGTGGAGTTTGCATGTTCTCCCTGCGTGGAGTTTGCATGTTCTCCCTGCGTGGCGTTTGCATGTTCTCCCTGCATGGCGTTTGCATGTTCTCCCTGCATGGCGTTTGTATGTTCTCCCTGCATGGAGTTTGTATGTTCTCCCTATGCCTGCCCATCCCTTGTTACAGATGCAGCAGAACACAGGGCTGTACAGCAGGGATCTCACTTCATCACTTCTATTCCAGACCTACAGATGAGAAGCAGATCTCTGAGATGTATTAGACTTGGTGCTTCAGGTTCCTGTACAGTGCAGGAGGGAACAGGCTGTACGGGGCAGGAGGGAACGGGCCGTACGGGGCAGGAGGGGAACGGGCCGTACGGGGCAGGAGGGGAACAGGCCGTACAGCGCAGGAGAGGAACAGGCCGTACGGCGCAGGAGGGAAACGGCCGTACGGCGCGGGAAGGAACAGGCCGTACGGCGCAGGAGGGAACAGGCCGTACGGCGCAGGAGGGAACAGGCCGTACGGCGCAGGAGGGAACAGGCTGTACGGCGCAGAGCTCTCCTGCAGTCTATTCACAGCTGCTGAGAAGAACTAATTAGACACTTTAATCTGGCTAAACAACCACAATACAGACCAGCAACTACATGTGGAATAAAGGACTTTCTATTCTTTGCTGTGCACAAGTTCAGTTCCTCTTTAAAGCGGACCTGAACTCCAAACTTCCTCTCTGCTCTAGAAGATACACAACAGCATAATAACCTTTAGGCTGGTTTCACAGTGGGACGTTACAGGCGCACGTTAGAGCAGCCTGTAACGCAGCCCACCGCACAGTAATGAAAAATCAATGGGGCTGTTCACAGTGCGGACGTTGCATTACATTGTAACGCTGCGTCACAAGACAACGTACTGCATGCAGTACTTTATACGCGGCTGAGCCGCGTTAGACTGCTTGCACATGCTCAGTAATGTTGTGGAGGAGCGGAGAGCGGCCAGGCACATGGCTAATTAATATGCACTGCACGTTATGACGTGCAGTGTTTACTTCCTGGAGCAGCCGCTCTGTGCGGCGATTGGCCGGCGGGACCACGTGATGCCGCATGCGTACAAGAGTGCGCATCACGGCATCACTGACGCCAGAGTGAGCTGCACAACGCGGCTCACTCTGACGTCCAGATCCAGCACCACCAGGCGTTGAGTTAGGGGGACGTTATGCGACCTTAACGCCCCCTCTAACGCAACGTCCTGGTGTGAAATTAGCCTTAAAGAAAAACATTTCTTTGTTACAGCTGATACAAATCCTGCATTAAACCTGCAGTGTGTCTCCTTCCTGCTTTCATGGAAGCAGACATATTGTTAACATCCTGTGCTTTCAAATTAAGCCTCTCTCCCGTGGCAGTCAGCTGACACAGCTGAGAGATCAAATTACAACTTGTGATTAGTCACAGAGGAAGGGGAAATTAAACAAGCTGAACTCTCCAAATACACACAGGGTGCATTTCTCTGTGTTCGGAAGAGTTCAGTATTTCATACAGTAGGAGGCGCCCTTTGATTGTAGACGTATGTAGAATATAAATTTAGAATCAAACAAGTAAGAATTCAAGGTCTTACCTGAATTATGAGGACTCATAAACCGATAAATAGTTTATTAAGCACTGGACAACGCGTTTCGCAACCTGTCGCTTCCTCAGGTCAAATAAAGTGCTTATACCAGCAGTTAAAAGCCTTGTTTGATTTGAAATTTATACACCACATAAGTCTACAACCAAAGGGCTCCTCCTACTGTATGAAATACTGAAATCTTTACCCCACTTACCAGGGGTTGCGGCCCCATTCCTACATAGGGCACTTTTTTCCAGGAGCAAGTGACCTACAAGTCCGAGTGGAGACGGTACTTCTTCACATGCATTATTGTGGTTGCCTTGAAAAGCAACCTACACTTGTGAGTATAACATGCTTATCGCATCGACCAAATACTGTGACGATATCATGCAATATTGGGCTCCCGGTGTCCCTGTGGGTTTTTGTAATTTTTCATTAGTCCGGTCCTTTGGAAGAGTTCAGCTCCACTTTAAATAAACCGTCTGTGCAGGTGTTGAACATGAATGTTATCGCCTAATAACTATTTTACTAACCTTTACTAACCCGTTATTTAATCTTTTATTTCCGTTTCCAAGGCCTCAGCCGCAGCAGACCGCAATCCCCGCTGAGCGAGGCGTTAACTTTATTATTAATCATCATTTTCAGTCAATGTTTTAAAAACGGACAGATCGGCTGATCAATAGGCAAGCAAGCGCTTCATCCGGGGCGCTAAAAATCCACTCTTTCCCTTTCCTGAGGGACGCGTGAACAGCCCGAGATTTTATTAAACGCAGTATTGAATCATGGAAGGGGAAAGGCCCAACAAATAAAACTCCAATCCGTGCTAGTCAAATAGTCAAGGCCCCTGCGGTGTAAAAGTTTATTGGGCCGCGATAAAGCAGCAGCGCTCGCAATGACAGCTTCTGCATGTAAACCAACACTTCCAGCAACAGCGGTTACATTTAAAGGGCAGAAAAATAAACTCAATCTATTCCTGGCTTAGTAACCCTGTAAGGCCCTGTCAGTGTGCAGTTAGCAGTGACAGTTGGAATGGTCGCAGTTTTTAGGATTAATGGCCACACACCATGCAATCTTTTTATTTTGATTTGATTCAAGCATTTAGATCTTATTTTCCGATTGATCGGAAGTTTCGAATCTTCGAGGTACCACAAACATATTTTTGAGATTGACGCAATTTCGGGATAAAAGATCGTAAACTTCGAAAAAATTGGCTGGTTAGAAAAAAGTGAATAAATAAAGTTTGGTATGTACTGAATAGTTATCAGTTTTTTTTCTGGTTGAATACAATTTCACAATCCATCACACACACCATACAATTCTTGATAAAATTGGTCTAAATTTTCCAACATGTCCAATCTCAATAAAAAAAAAAAAAAAAAAAAAACGGGAAATGAGTAAAAGCTTTAAATTTTTTGTGACATGCATCGAATTTATCAAATTGGTGTAAAATTTGATCTTTTAACTGTATAGTGTATGGCCACCTTTACGGCTGGTTCAATCAAACGGATGCTTGCCAGCGTCCATTCTCCTCATTTAACTCTGCACTGAAATAAATGGCAGGGTTCATCTCAATGCATTTCCATCGATTGTGCAAAAGTCACAATCTAAATTCTGGCGACTGTTGCATTTGGCAGTTCTGTGTCCCTTTATAGGGCACTTTCAATAACAAAGTGCCCGCTTCCCCCGTCCATCCCACCTTACTCCCCCCTCTGCTCTCTCTCCAAATCGCTGCTCCCAGCACTACTCCAGCTAGCATGTCACGCTAGCTTTATACTGGAGCGCACACGCTGGGAAGGGAGGAGCCGGGGGAGTGTCCGTACTTCTGCCGTCATGGTGCGATGGCAGGAGGGAAGATTATAGGACATACTGCGCATGCGCAGCATGTCCAGGTCAGGAGTCAGGAGAGTCGGCCGGTACCGGCAGCTGTGGGAGCCGAGCGGGGGCTGAAGGCAGGGAGCGACGAGAATGTCCTTTTTCCCCAACCCATTGCAGCATTTATTTTACTTATTTAAGACTCCTTTCACAATATGAAGATTATATTATCGCATTTTTCAGATCCTCATGACCATAAGACTCACCTAGGTTTAGAAGGGAAAAAAATATACATATACTAAATCTGGTGCATCCATGGTGAAGGGGCATCTTGTGGATTATGCCCCCTTTGTACCTCATGCCCCCTTTTACCTCTTGTGTCTCCCCTGTGTGTCCCCTCCTCAATGCCCCTTTGTGTCCCCCTTGTGTCCCCCTCTATGCCCCTTTGTGTCCTCTGTTTGGCCCATGTCCTCCTCTGCATGGGCACAGTACAGGGAGTCCCCGGCATTGCAGTGGATTGGAGGTTGGTATTGGCAGCGTTCACAAGTCAGGAACTCCCTGCATTTGGACTTTTTGGGGAGAAAAGGGGATTCTTATAGTCCAAAAAATACAGTATGTAATAACTGACCCATAGCTCACAACTATCCCTCCTCATTTGCCCCTCTTTCAGGACTTTCTCCCCCTTTCAGGACTGATGTACTGATTTATGAAAATAGATCTACCGAAAAATGTGTTTTATTGAATCTAAACTTCATTTCCATCCTTTAAATTGATATATTTCTTACTTCCAAATGTTAATATGAAGGAAAATGAACCAGGATAGAAAGGACCAGTGTGGTCTGAATTATAAAACAACATATTTTTCTCATGAAATCTTTATAGTGTGCGTGACTAGGGGGATGTCAGGGGCGTGGTTAGGTGTGGCAGGGGTGTGGCTTAGGTGTCCCTCTTTCTGATCTCAAAAAGTTGGGAGGTATGCTGACCGGATCAGGTAGCCGCAACCTCCGCCGCTCCTGTGGTGTGCTATCCTTTACATTTGGTTTTATTGCCTCTGCTCATTGAGAGTCTCTCAAGTGTCCCAGAGCTAAAATACAGGAACTACTGATGGTTTTTGTTCCTCTCCCCGCTGTGCTCAGGATCTGCTCTCTTCCAGTGAAGTTTTATGTCTGTAATTTATCAGTAAGGATTAGGGCTAGTTCATATGGGCAGTATTGCCGGGCCCAGCCTCATGACACAGGCCCAAACTCAAAGGAAACTGTCACTTGCATACCTGAATGTTTAACGCTTTCAGGCAGAAAGGAGAAAACAATTGTCTGCTTGGCCCTGTACATACACGTCTATCTCATCATGTCACCTCATTGAAGACCTATTTAGACACCTGCAGTAACTGCTCTGGCCACACCCCCAGCAGAAAATCCCCAGACTGCAGCTAAAGGATGGTTTACATTGCTTCACGGTCGCTGCAGAGAAGATACCATGCAGCACAATCTCTATTCCAGCAGAATGCCTGGAGAAGGAAGTTATCATTCAGTGCTTCTCTGATTGGCTGCTCCTGTTTTAGCATAAAACATCAGCCAATCAGAAGCACCCTTTGCTTTGGCGTCGTGGACATTAGCAAAGCCTGTGGAGCATCCGTAGCCTTCTTCAACTGACGCAAATATGAAACATTTATTTGTGAACGCTTTAGCTGCACACACTCAGGACTTGATCCGCTAGGCAACAGTTCAGGGCTGAGTGCTGTACAGACACCTTGCTAGCCTGGAGGCTACTGCCACATGCTGTTGCTATGGAGCAGGGACAATACGTGGAGCATGAAAGAGCAGTAAGGAGGAGAACAGTACCCTCAGCCTGCATGTCGCTAAGACATTCCAGCACTCTATAGCTTGGCGTTGTATCAGGGACGTTCATAAACTGCTGTACACCCACTAGCTTCTCAGCAGAGGCGCTTTGACCTAGAACCTTCCGTCGTGTGCGCAAGGCTTCAGACTAAACGGTATGCCAGGCCCCAGTGTATCAGGAGGGACTGCAATAGCTTAGGTTAAACTGTAATAAATGTATACAATTGTATTAAACCAAGTAACAGATCTCTTTATCTCTCCTTTAATCCATCTCCTCTATCCGTTAATCCAGAACATGAACACAGTGTGCCTATTCTTTTATTTCCTGTAACTCCAAGTGACACAGAAATACAGAGTACAGTGCAGACAGCAGTGATGTCACATTGTGGAGGGTATCTTCCTCTATGGGACTGGGGGGGTTTTCTGATGCCCTGGCCTGATCAAGATCTGAAGTATCTTATTTAAAGGAAAACTGAAGTGAGAGGTATATGGAGGCTGCCATATTTGTTTCCCGTTAAACTATACCAGTTGCCTGGCAGCCCTGCTGATCTATTTGGCTGCAGTAGTGTGTGAATAACACCAGAAACAAGCATGGCTGTGTGGCTCATATTGTGGTAAAACCCCTCCCACAGTGTGATGTCAGGACCATGGTCCTGACAGTTTGCTGCCTATGCATTGCATTGTGGGAAATACTGCTTATATGTCATCACCCTGTGTGCATAGGTATAATCTATAAAAAAAAACGTTTTAGCCTATCGCATTGTTAGGGGGTGTGGTTATATAGATAATGGCAGTTGGTCTAGATTTTTTTCATGACTGCCAGTAGTAAAGATGACCTGCAGACTCATGGTGGACCAAACACCACAAACAAGTTACACAGTGAAAATCATTTCTTGACCGCTCATCTATATATATTTTTTTAAAACCTCTCACTTTGCACTGTATTGATTTTTTTGATTCCCCCTTTTCACTAAAGCTCCTCCTTAAAGAGGAGCTGTCAGCCATACTAGCTCAGAAAAACACATATATAAGTAGATAAATACTTGCTCTACTTACATAACATATGTCTTGCACTGGCCACATTTTGATTTTAGTGATTTTTCTACAGTTAAAAAAAAGAGAAATTCCTTCTTAGCATTTCCCATTTCAACTGTGGCTATTTTGAAGCCAATCCTGATGTCATTTCCTCCCTTACTCTCCTCTGCCTGATTGTGTATGCATTGCCCGCCCTTCACTATAGACAGTGCGTTGTTTCAGCATGAGAAATATTGGCCAATCAGAGAGGAACAGAGGTGTGGGAGGGAAAACAGGAGGGAAAGAGGCTTCAGCCAATCAGGCTGCATTAGTTAAGTCTGAGGGGGAAGTAGAGAAGCAAAAAAAGACAACCCAGCATGCCCTGCAACTTTGTGTGACAATCTACCAAATAAGAGCCAGGTAAACTGGGGAATGATCATTTATTAACAAGAAAAGTAATTGTGATTTTAGCGATTGCCTGGTTAGCATCCTTATTACTTGTTTACCAGATAAAAATAAATTTTTGATTTTATGCCCCAAAGTTACTCTTTAAAGGGGCACAACCACGAAAAACTGTAAAATTTACAATATGTGCAAACATATACAAATAAGAAGTACCGTACATTTTTCCAGAGTAAAATGAGCCATAAATTACTTTTCTCCTATGTTGCTGTCACTTACAGTAGGCAGTAGAAATCTGACAGAAGTGACAGGTTTTGGACTAGCCCATCTCTACATAGGGGATTCTCAGCATGGCTGTTATTCTTTATAAAGATATTCCCTAAAAAGGATTTAACCTTCTTAGCGGTAACCCCGTAAGCCGCCGCAGAGGATATCTCAGCCCCTGGTGAGATATCCTGGCCCCTGCTGTACACGCAGCTAGCACTCTGCTAGCCAGCGTACACCTTGATCGCCGCCGCGATCGCCTACACGCAGCTGCCCGGAAGTCATCGGTCCGGACAGCGCTAAGGGCTGGATCGGAGGCGTCTGACGTCAGGACGTCGGCTGACGTCATTCCGATCGTTGCCATGGTGACAGGAAAAGCCAAACCGGAACGAGTTATATACGCTTTCCCTGTTTGCTATTGATGCCGGCGACGGATCGCACTAGAGGGACACATGCGCCCTCTAGTGTTGTTTCATGTAGATACCACTCTTGGTAGCTTTACATGAAACAAAAAAAATAAATGTATTTCTTCCTATTTGTCAGAATTAATTAACCGCCAGGAGGGTTAAACAATGATGCTGGCCGGCTTCCCTGCTCCCTACACAGTTTTTTGGCAGTTGGACAGAGCAACGGCCATTCACTAAGTGCTTTTGAAAAAAAATATATCCCTGAGAATCCCCTATAAAGAGATGGACTAGTTCAAAACGTGTCACTTCTGTCAGATTTCTACTACCTACTGTAAGTGACAGCAACATAGGAGAAAAGTAATTCATGGCTCATTTTACTCTGGGGAAAAAAAATGTACTTATTTGTGTATGTTTGCACATATTTTAAATTGAGGCAGCAATTCTGACATTTCAGCTCAATGAGTCAATATAATAATTATGCCACCTAACGTAATAGATCTGAGACAAGACTCATGGGATAGGACTTCCCTCCCCCCACAAATTATGTTATATACTTTTAAAAAGTAAAAAAAACAACAACAACAAAACAAAAAAACTTTCCATTCATTATAAAGGACATTCAGTCACAGGTGCAGTGAGGACACCAGATCATTAAATAAATGGATAAGGGGGGGGGGGGGGGGCGCCCGAGGATAATCATGTAGGCAGTGCACTCTTAAAGTGGGTGTGGCTGTAAGCTGGTTGGTTCACACTGCAAAGGCTTTTTGTAAGAGTTTGTGATATGAAAAGCTCTTGCTATGTGGGTGTTCTCACCTAAGGGATGTGATTTTATAACAATCTCCCAGAGCATTGCAAGAGCTTTACAAATCAGCAGCGCTTAGAAAGCTCTTGCAGTGTGAACCAGGTCTGAGGCAAGCTTTCATTATAATAGCCCCCATGCTTGGAAGCCATGCATCCCTGTACTATGCTGTCCTGTTACACGCCACCATCCCCTGCATCTCCCGTTACCGAGGCCACCCTCGTGCCTCCATCTATAATGCCTCTGCCCATTCCTGTATACACCATGCCTCACTTCAGTCTCTATATACATTATTGTACCGCCACCATTATCTCTTCACATTCAGTGCCTTTCCATGCAGTATAGTGTCCCCTATTGAGTGTCACTTAAAGCGGAATATAACCCTGCATTTCAACTTTGCTCTAAACTAAAACATTATTTACAGTATATTATATGCAACCAGCATTTTTTTTTTTACTAGACCAGCATTGGAAGGGTTACACAGGGCTTTAAAGTTCCTTTAGATTTCTGCAGACTCATCCTAAGCTGAAAAGAGATACATTTTGTTTACAGAAATGTATCTAAGTGTTGAATGTGACTCATCTCTCTGACTGAGAAGGAGCTTGGAGGACTGCCAAAGAGTGTGTAACTGTTTATCAATAGATACATAGAATGTAACAATCTGAACCTCTGCATATCTCTCCACAGAACTTGAAACGTCTGTGTTTAACCCTTCCAATGCTGGTCTAGTAAAAAAAATGCTTTTTGCATATAATATGCTGTAAATAATGTTTTAGAGCAAAGTTGAAATGCAGGGTTATATTCCGCTTTAAATAAAAACCAAGTAGGGGGAATGCGTTACTGGATCTGATCATTTCGAATAGACCAGATAATGTATCAAATGTGCAGGTTCAAGAACATTTGGGTAATAGTGATCACAACATGATAACGTTTGATCTGGTGACTGATAGGCCACGGGGCAGCGGGACCACTAAAACTATGAATTTTAGAAAAGCAAAGTTCAATCAAATCAGGCAGGCACTAAGTTTGGTGAACTGGGATAATATACTACAAGGGGAGGACACTGAAGGGAAATGGCAAGCTTTTAAACGTATTCTCAATCAATATTGTAGTATGTATATCCCATATGGAAACAAAATGTCTAGGAATAAAAAAAGGCCTCTATGGATGAATAGAAAGGTTAAAGATAAAATGAAGAGGAAAAAGAATGCCTATAAGGTCCTAAAACAGGAGGGGACCGAGGCTGCACTAAGCAATTATAAGGAGTGCAATAAAAATTGTAAAAAAGAAATTAGGCTGGCAAAGATCGAAGCTGAAAATCAAATCGCTAGGGATATCAAATCTAACCCAAAAAAGTTTTACAAGTACATCAACTCTAAAAAAAGAAAGGTTGACTGTATAGGACTCCTAAAGGATGAGGGTGGGAACTCAATGGTGGATGACCAAGGTAAGGCAGAGTTATTAAATGCTTTCTTTGCTTCTGTCTTTACAAAGGAAACAGCACTGTTGCAAATTACAGAGGCGGAAGAGTCTCAATCTTCTAACTGTAATATTAAATACTTAACGCAGGAAGAAGTAAAGGCAAGACTAAATAAATTAAAAATAGACAAGGCACCTGGCCCGGATGGCATGCATCCTCGGGTCCTAAGGGAATTAAGTTCAGTTATAGATAAACCCCTTTATCTTATCTTTTGTGACTCTCTTGCAACTGGCAGAGTCCCAGTGGATTGGCGTACAGCCCACGTTTTCCCATTATTTAAGAAGGGCAAAAAATCAGATCCAGGAAATTATAGACCTGTAAGCTTAACATCAGTTGTATGCAAACTATTTGAGGGGTTACTAAGAGATACTATACATGACTTCATAGTAGAAAATAATCTTATTTCTCAGCATCAACATGGGTTTACTAAAGACAGGTACTGTTTGACTAACATGCTCAGCTTTTATGAGGTAGTGAATGCTAATATGGATATTGGGAATGCTGTAGATGTGATATACTTGGACTTTGCAAAGGCCTTCGACACTGTTCCCCACAAAAGTCTGGTGCAAAAGATGAGGATGCAAGGACTGGGGAAGAGTCTGTGTGCATGGATAGGGAACTGGCTAATCGACAGAAAACAAAGAGTTGTGGTCAATGGATCATACTCAAAATGGGAGACTGTTAGCAGTGGGGTCCCACAGGGGTCTGTACTGGGTCCAGTGCTCTTCAATTTATTTATTAATGACCTAGTGGATACAGTAGTGAGCAATGTTGCTATTTTTGCAGATGATACAAAATTGTGCAGAATCATCAACTCTAAGGAAGATAGTGTTATATTGCAACAGGATCTGGATAGGATGGCTATATGGGCACATACATGGCAGATGAAATTCAATGTTGACAAATGTAAAGTCATGCATTTTGGTCGTACCAATGGTCTAACACCATACAAAATAAATGGGATACAGTTGGGGACATCAAACTTGGAGAAGGACTTAGGAGTACTCATCGACAACAAGTTAAATAATCGTACTCAATGCCAAGCCGCTGCAGCTAAAGCTAACAAAATTTTGGGATGCATTAAAAGGGAAATAAAAACTCGAGATGCTAGCATAATATTGCCCCTGTTTAACTCTCTAGTAAGGCCACATCTGGAATATGGAATTCAGTTCTGGGCACCACATTACAAAAAAGATATTGCAGTTTTAGAGCAGGTGCAGAGACGAGCAACAAAATTGATACGTGGGATGGAAGGTCTCACTTACCAAGAAAGGTTAGATAAACTGGGTTTATTTAGTCTAGAGAAAAGACGCCTTAGAGGAGATCTAATTAACATGTATAAATACATCAGAGGGCAATATAATAGCTTGGCGGATGAGCTTTTTGTCCCTAGGCCTTCTCAAAGGACTAGAGGACATGATCTGCGCATGGAGGAAAAACGTTTTAGCCATTTATTTAGGAAAGGGTTCTTTACAGTAAGAGTGATTAAGATGTGGAATGCATTGCCACAGGAAGTCGTTATGGCAAACTCTATACCTGCATTTAAAGGGGGCTTAGATGCTTTCCTTGCGTTGAATGACATCCATGGCTACAATTACTAGGTAATGCCAATGATGTTAATCCAGGGATTTTATGATCAACAGGGATATGTGAGGGAGCAGGCTGGAGTTGTACTTTGTACTGGTTGAACTCGATGGACGTATGTCTTTTTTCAACCAAAGTAACTATGTAACTATGTAACTATGTATTCCCAGCTAGGGCTTCAAGAATATAATGGTCAGTGATCTGACAAAACACTTTATAGCACAGTATACTGAAATCAATTCATATACAGCAGTTTACAGTTAATGATGCTAACACACAATTCATACAAAATGATGTACATGTGAAATGATCTTCTCAAAGTTCAAAAGATTCAAACACACCACATCCACCTCACTGCCGTGAACAAAAATAGCCTCAACAATCGTCCCGTCTCCCCCACTTTTTGATTTGATGAGTTTAAATTTTTTTTAACAGTTTCTCAACCAATTGTCATATTTTTGCATATATCTTCTCAGATTGCTTTGCGCAGGGCAGAGAGCTGGTGGACAGGAGTGCAGTGTGTTTGATTATTTTATAATCTGGGAATATCAATTCTCATGTGCATATCATTTGTATGAAGTGTGTACTAGCATTACTAAGGGCTCGTTCCCACTGTTGCGACGCGATTTCGGCCGCATTCCGACGCTTGTAAAAACGCATGCGGATGAGTTTCCGCATGCGTTTTTACCCGCGATTTCGCATGCGATTTTTAACCATGACACTGCCAGGGCTAAATAAAATTGAAAAAGGTGCGAAATCGCACGCGAAATCGCGGGTAAAAACGCATGTAACAAACGCATGCGTTTTTACTATTAAATACATTAGCGGCGATTCGCACGGATTCCCGACGCAGGCGAAATCGTTGGCTCTTTTGTGCGTTTTTTTACCGCTGAAAAAAACGCACCTCAACAACGCTACAGTGGAAACAGGCCCATCCACTTGCATTACATGTGCGAATCTGCATGCGTTGGACGCATGCAGATTCGCGATAGTGGGAACGAGCCCTAACTAACCTGCAGTATACACGTTTCTTTCAGTATACTAATAAAGTCATTGCACAGATCACCATCGTTACCTTCCTGAAGCGCTAATTGGGAACCTGTATATGTTAATTCATTTTGTTGTGTTTAGGGATGCCCATATCCCATTTTAGTGAATGATTAGTTCATGCAAGTTCAGGGTTATTTCACCTCCCCTTCTTGTTGTGTTTGCTCATTATTTGTGTATAATTAGCTGTGTGCTTTTTAAAGGAACTTAATAAAATATAAGTTTTAACATCAGAGATTACTTGGTAATCAAATGCTTGTTGAATGTCATAAAACCAGGTAACTAGCCGTCCAGCTGCCAGTTAACTAACTGGCAATTCCTCCATCTAATTCGGCCCCTGCTAAGTTTTTTGTTCAAGCCCACAAATTTCTGGTTCCCGTGGTACTACATTTCTTTCAGTGCATTTTAGAATCTTTACTCCTAAATTCAAGTAGTATGCACCATTCTCTATAGAACTAGCAAAAACACAACAACAAAAACAAAAGAAACAATGTGTGAATGCAAACCAGTTTATGGTTGCTACAATATTACCTGGTAGTACAGACCAGGTAAGCCATACAAAAAAAAAACAAAAAGTTGAAGGACATATATTCTATCCATTGTGTACGAGGCACCTCCAGGCAAACGTATACTACTGTGAGAACTGATGAACACTGGTTTCAGTAGGGTTATGTGGGACCATTACTAACACATTAGGTCTGCTGTAAGATCAGTACGGTCACATAGGACCATTACTGACAATACAGGTCGACTAGATGATCAGTAGGGTCAATGTAGGACCATTACTGACACTACAGGTCTGTTATATGATCAGTAGGGTCATTTAGGACCATTACTGACACTACAGGTTGGTTATATGATCAGTAGGGTCATTTAGGACCATTACTGACACTACAGGTCTGCTTTACTATCAGTAGGGTCATGTAGGACCATTACTGACACTACAGGTCTGCTTTACCATCAGTAGGGTCATGTAGGGCCATTACAGCAGGTGGATCCACTGGTTTACCACAAGCACCATCAATGAATGGCTCATGGCCATATCTCTAAACCATACGTAGGTCCAGCCATGAGAGTTCACTCAAAATGAAAAACTCCCTTCAAGGTGTTCCTGAGAACTGACCAGGTAAACACGGAGGAGGAATCAGTCAGTTGGCGGGTTTAATGGGGGTTTTATCCCCTGAAGTCGTCACACCTCCCCCCTGGCATGTTGGATGTAATGCTCATGCAACTCCCCTTCTAGCTTGAAGCAGGCCCCACATTCGATGCACTTGTAGTCCTCCTCCTGCCACTTATCCGGTTCCTTACGGTGAGTTCTCAGGTGCCGCCGGTAATTGGAGGCTTGGCTGAAGCGCTTTTCGCACTGGTCGCATGGAAAAGGTCTCTTACCCACGTGGATCGCCCAATGGCGCTGATAGTTAGACCGCTGGTTAAAGCTCTTGCCACAATCCTGGCACTTGTAGGGCTTTTCACCCGTATGAACGCGCTGGTGTCGCTTATAGCGGGAGGAGAAGAAGAAGGTCTTTCCGCAGACTGGGCAAGGGAAAGGCTTCCGGGACACATGCAGGTTCTTGTGCTTCTCGAAGGTGCTCCTGGCCCGGAAGCCTTGCCCGCAGTCCTGGCACTGGTAGGGTTTAGGATCCTCATGGACCCACTGGTGAACACGCAGGGTCTCGAGCTGAGTGAACGCCTGGGGGCAGTCTGGGCACTGGTAAGGACGCTCCCCTGTGTGAATGCGAATGTGCCGTGACAGTTTTCCTGAGCTGGTGAAAGACTTGCTGCACCACACGCACACCCAGTCCTTGCGGTGAGACTGCTGGTGCTTCCGGAACGCCTTATGGTTGGGCAGCTGCTTGCCGCACGGTGAACACTGGTACCCTCGCTTGCCGGTGTGCTGCTGTTCGTGATGGCGGTGTAGTGCCAAGAGCCACCAGAACCGGCGCCCGCAGTGAGAGCAGCAGTAGGGCTTTCCATCTCCTCCTCCTGAGGCACCTGCGCGGGCGAGGTCACAGTACTTGCAGGTGTAGGAGAGGTCATCGGTGTGATTGCGACAGTGAAGCTTGTAAGCACGAAGCGTGTGGAAAGTCCGTCCGCAGTCAGGACAAGGGGGCGGCGGGCATTCTCCTGAGGTGTCCGAATGACTCCTTAATAGTTCTGAAATAAAGATATACAGATCAGCAATAGGAAAGCTATAAAAAAAACCAAAAAAAACAAAACTACCAAAAGACAAAAACTAGTTACACTTTGTGTGAAAGAGCTGCCAATGGGCAACATGGCTACAACAAAGCGGATATAAACACTTTCCTAGCAGAAAATGGCTTCTGAGAGCAAGAAAGAGGTAAAAAAGGGGAATTTCTTATCAGTGAGGGTCACACTGTAGTCACTTCCTGTCTGAGTCAGGACTGAGTCAGCCACTTACATACCTGATATTTAACTCTTTCAGGCAGAGAAAGAAAAAAAGGAACACATCATAGTTATCTGTGTGCTAGGCACTGTACATACACATGTCTATCTCATTATGTCACATTTCAGTTGTGGTATCCTTTAAGCACTTAGGCTAGTTGGGGCTGCAAACACTGGTCCACATGACAGCCAGGGGCCCCCAGTCTCTCTCACTGGCTGGGGCCCCCAAACCACCATGCGATGCCCAGAGGGAAGTGCGGGTGGGCCCTGGACCTCTCACTCCCAGGGTATTCACCCCCACTGCCTCTAAACTGAATGCCAACTGCAACAAACACAATTTGCTCACTCCCAGCGAAAGCACTGTCCTACCTTTATCTGGTCAGCAGGGGCCAGTCAGCCAATCATGGGGTACTGTCATACACCCTTTGCCTGCTCTACCAAATGTGGTACAGCAGTCAAAGGGTGTGACAGTATGCCTGATTGGCTGACTGGCGCCTGCTGACCGGATAAAGGTAGAAAAGTGCTTTAGCTGGAAGCGAGCAAATTGCTAGTTGGGGTTGCCCAATTTCGAGGCACACAGCCCTGGGGTATACATTTAAAAGTGCCGGTACTTACTTTGAGCGTGAGATCTTGCTGATAGAAGAATATCAGTACCATTTGAGATATTCTACTATAGCCAGTTTCCGATAGAAGACCATCGGTAATATTAACGGTACTGTACTATCCCATCCTCACACCTTTAACTTCAGGAAATTGCGGCAGTCTTGAACACATGCGTGGTGCATTGAACAACTTCCTCAGCTGTCAATCAACTGAAAAATTGGACTGGTTTTGTTAAATAAAAAAAAAAAAATTATAACGCGCGTGTGTGTGGCTTGGGGCGGAGCAGTTCATCTATGTGGGATTGGCAAGTGACTGGGGAAATACTACATAGCCATTAAAGAGGAACTCCAGTGAAAATAATGTAATAAAAAAAGTGCTTCATTTTTACAATAATTATGTATACATGATTTAGTCAGTGTTTGCCCATTGTAAAATCTTTCCTCTCCCTGATTTACACTCTGACATTTATCACCTGGTGACATTTTTACTGCTGGCAGGTGATGTCACTGGAAAGAGATGCGGCTTGCTTTTTTGGCAGTTGGAAACAGCAATTTCCCACAATGCAATGAGGTTCACAAGACAGGAAACTGCCAGGAGTACCATGGTCCTGACAGTTTCCTGTGGGAGGGGTTTCACCACAATATCAGCCATACAGCGCCCCCTGATGATCTGTTTGAGAAAAGGAATAGATTTCTCGTGGGGAAAAGGGGATATCAGCTACTGATTGGGATGAAGGTCAATTCTTGGTGACTGGTTCTCTTTAAGTACACTGCAGTGCAGCCTGTATTGTGTTTTCTGTACAGGGAGGCTGATCAGCATCTTCAGCGTACACAGCGGGCGTCTATTAAAGCAACATCAAGCTTCCTTCCAGTAATTAGAGCGGAATTCTTTAACCTGAACGGCGTAAACGCAAATTTCAGGTGACATCATTACCCAGGATAATTTTTATAAACAAAGACATCAATTATTTAAAGCGATGCCTGTGTCTAAATGGCGCTGTGGTGAGCGAGGCGGTCCCTCCGCTGAGATCTGCAGTCAGGCGGAATAGATCAGTCGATAATCACAACAGATTGCAGAAATGCTCATCAGAATGTGCAAAGCAAAGGGAGACAGAATACATTAATGCTAATTAAAGATTATATTTATATTTCCTATACTGCACACCAGAGGCCACGGAAGCCCACATAAGCCCTAGTGTAGCTAAGGGACTACAAATACCAGCATGTTCTGCTGAAGAAGGCATATGTTCAAAGGATGCCCGAGGCAACATGCATAATGATGAGATAAACATGTGTATGTACAGTGCAAAGCATTAATAACCAGGCTGTTCATCTGTTATTTTGCTGCCTGGGCATGGAAGGCATGTCGGTAGTACCTTGTTGAGAAAATAGCACCCGTGTGCCCATGGCCTATCAGTGCAGCAGGTAGCAGTGAGGCAGGTTCTGTGCACGGCCTATCACTGTAACAGGCAGCAGTGACGCAGGTTCTGTGCTCGGCCTATCAGTACAGCAGGCAGCAGTGTTGCAGGTTCTGTGCACGGCCTATCAGCGCAGCAGGCAGCAGTGAGGCAGGTTCTGTGCACGGCCTATCAGTACAGCAGACAGCAGTGACGCAGGTTCTGTGCACGGCCTACCAGTACAGCAGGCAGCAGTGAAGCATGTTCTGTGCTCGGCCTATCAGTACAGCAGTGACGCAAGTTCTGTACACGGCCTATCTGTACAGCAGAGTTGCAGGTTCTGTGCTCGGCCTATCAGTACAGCAGGCAGCAGTGACGCAGGTTCTGTGCCCGGCCTATGAGTACAGCAGGCAGCAGTGACGCAGGTTCTGTGCACGGCCTATCAGTGCAGCAGGCAGCAGTGATGCAGGTTCTGTGCTCGGCCTATCAGCGCAGCAGGCAGCAGTGAGGCAGGTTCTGTGCTCGGCCTATCAGTACAGCAGGCAGCAGTGACGCAGGTTCTGTGCACGGCCTATCAGTACAGCAGGCAGCAGTGAAGCATGTTCTGTGCTCGGCCTATCAGTACAGCAGTGACGCAAGTTCTGTACACGGCCTATCTGTACAGCAGAGTTGCAGGTTCTGTGCTCGGCCTATCAGTACAGCAGGCAGCAGTGACGCAGGTTCTGTGCCCGGCCTATGAGTACAGCAGGCAGCAGTGACGCAGGTTCTGTCCTCGGCCGATCAGTGCAGCAGGCAGCAGTGACGCAGGTTCTGTGCATGGCCTATCAGTACAGGCAGCAGTGACGCAGGTTCTGTGCACGGCCTATCAGTACAGCAGACAGCAGTGATGCGGGTTCTGTGCTCGGCCTATCAGTACAGCAGACAGCAGTGATGCGGGTTCTGTGCTCGGCCTATCAGTACAGCAGGCAGCAGTGATGCAGGTTCTGTGCATGGCCCATCAGTGCAGCAGGCAGCAGTGATGCAGGTTCTGTGCCCGGGCTATCAGTACAGCAGGCAGCAGTGAAGCATGTTCTGTGCTCGGCCTATCAGTACAGCAGTGACGCAGGTTCTGTGCACGGCCTATCAGTACAGACAGCAGTGACGCAGGTTCTGTACGCGGCCTATCTGTACAGCAGAGTTGCAGGTTCTGTGCTCGGCCTATCAGTACAGCAGGCAGCAGTGACGCAGGTTCTGTGCTCAGCCTATCAGTACAGCAGAGAGCAGTGATGGAGGTTCTGTCCTCGGCCTATCAGTGCAGCAGGCAGCAGTGACGCAGGTTCTGTGCTCGGCCTATCAGTACAGGCAGCAGTGACGCAGGTTCTGTGCTCGGCCTATCAGTACAGGCAGCAGTGACGCAGGTTCTGTGCACGGCCTATCAGTACAGCAGACAGCAGTGATGCGGGTTCTGTGCTCGGCCTATCAGTACAGCAGGCAGCAGTGATGCAGGTTCTGTCCTCGGCCTATCAGTGCAGCAGGCAGCAGTGACGCAGGTTCTGTGCTCGGCCTATCAGTACAGGCAGCAGTGACGCAGGTTCTGTGCACGGCCATCAGTACAGCAGACAGCAGTGATGCGGGTTCTGTGCTCGGCCTATCAGTACAGCAGACAGCAGTGATGCGGGTTCTGTGCTCGGCCTATCAGTACAGCAGGCAGCAGTGATGCAGGTTCTGTGCATGGCCCATCAGTGCAGCAGGCAGCAGTGATGCAGGTTCTGTGCCCGGGCTATCAGTACAGCAGGCAGCAGTGAAGCATGTTCTGTGCTCGGCCTATCAGTACAGGCAGCAGTGACGCAGGTTCTGTGCACGGCCTATCAGTACAGCAGACAGCAGTGATGCGGGTTCTGTGCTCGGCCTATCAGTACAGCAGGCAGCAGTGATGCAGGTTCTGTGCACGGCCTATCAGTACAGACATCAGTGATGTAGGTTCTGTACACGTTACCTGACATATCTTCAGGTTCCTCCACTTTCTTCTTCCAGCACGACTTTGATGGTTTCTCCAGCGACAACCCTGCAGCGTCATGGTGCCGGAGGCGGACCTAGAAAACAATGATTGCTCATTAGAAATCACGTCCCAACGGGCCTCAAATGACCGAAGGTGATAGGCTATCTGGGCACTAATATAAAGCCCACAATTTAATCCAGTACCAGAATATCTTAAAGAGGAACTTAGAGTCATCAGGCAAGTTCAAAAAAAATAAGTGGTACTTACCGGGGGCTTCCTCCAGCCTCAAGCTCCCAGCATGTCCCTCGCCGCTGCTCTGCCCGCAGCCGTTCGCCGCAGCTCCATCCTGGTCCCCAGCGATGACGTCAGAGCGACCTCCAGGTCGCTCTGTACTGCACCTGCGCGAGCGGCGCTGTCAATCACCGCCACGTGGGCCGGAGTGGACTGTGCAGGCGC
The DNA here is from genome assembly GCF_040937935.1 of Hyperolius riggenbachi. NCBI lineage: Eukaryota > Metazoa > Chordata > Amphibia > Anura > Hyperoliidae > Hyperolius > Hyperolius riggenbachi. The sequence goes on along the minus strand of NC_090651.1, from coordinate 384,619,620 downwards.
AGAACTACTACCACCTGCGCAGTCCGCTCCGGCCCACGCGGCGGTGATTGACAGCGCCACTCGCACAGGCGCTGTACAGAGTGGCATCCAGGTCGCTCTGACATCGCCGGGGACCGGGTCGGAGCTGCAACGAACGGTTGCGGGGAGAGCTGCGGCGAGGGACATGCTGGGAGCTTGGGGCTGGAGGAAGCCCCCGGTAAGTACCACTTATTTTCTTTGAATTTGCCTGATGACTCCTTTAAGCCTAAACAAACATACTGTCATTAAGTTATATTAGTTATGTTAATTTAAATAGATAGGTAATATAATCTTGTACCTGCCCTGTTTTAAAAGAGCAGGCAAATGTTTGATTTCATGAGGGCAGCCATCTTTTTGGTTGAAAGGAGGTGACAGTGAGCATGAGACACAGTTCCAACTGTCCTGTGTGCTGATCACCCCTCCCAGTTGCTAGGCAACGTGAACAACACAGGAAATCCCATCATGCTTTGCACCACATCAGGGAAAAAAAGCCCTGGCAGTTTTCTTTGATGGGTGGAGCTTAGCTAAAAATGCAGCTAAAAATGATGCTTTGGTAAGAAAAACAAAGTTTTAATGCTGTGAAACTGTAAAAAAAAAAAACACCAAGCCTTTACAGTGCTGCTGAGTAGATTTTTAGTCCGGAGGTTCACTTTAATGTAACAGTATCCACAACTGTGAATATTTACCCTCACCTTCTGCAACAGCTGACAACTAATGTTTAGCAGTTTGTTGTTGGCCCCCTTTCCACTGAGACGGCTGGTATTGCAAAAGTAATGCGTGGGGGGGGGGGGGGGGTGGTTGGGGGGGAACTGGTAGCACAACGCTAGCGATTTTTACATCGCTAGGGCGGACACTTTAACATAGGAATTGTGGGTAGGTATTTCCCGCTACCGCGATTCGATTTTTTACAAAGCGCAATTGCTTTTGGGAGCGATTCTGAGAGCGATATTGCAATGCAAGTGCATTGTGTATGTAAAGTCGCAATCGCTTAACTACATTCATGGAAAATCACAATCGGTGGCATTTAGCGATTGTGATTGCTAGTGGGAAAGGGCCCTTAGACTTTATTTCACTCCCAGAAAACCCAAAGGCAGGAAAAATGCTGCATGCACTGTTTTTGGCTAAAGCAGGACTGTTCAACTGGTGGCCTGCGGATCAGAAGTGGCCCCCAGGCAGCACTCACTTGCCTGGACTAATTTTGTGTCAGGCCCCCTACTCTGGCAGGCCCACTGTTGGTTTGTGCTTGGCTCCTCCCCCAAAGCAAAGATATGGATGCTCTGCCCCCTCCAGCATAAAAGTCAGATGCTAGACACACACCCTTGCCCATCAAGTTAGACAGCACTGGGCCCAACTTGGGTACTTACCTCAGTAGAGGGAAGCCTTAGGATGAACAGCGGCTTCCTCCATCCCGCTCCTCCTCGCCATTATTCGGTCATCTGTAAATATATGGGCTCACTCTTACTGGCGAGATGAGTTCCACAATCTTTCACAACAAGGACCATGAGATTGCTCAACAAATATTTACAGAACACAGGAATAAATGTGGGGACTTAAATAGTTATCTTAGAGACAATTTTTTTTTAAGATGTATGTCATGAAGGTATAGTACTGTTATTTTTCAAATAAAAGGTTTGTAAGTAGTGATATATTATTAAAAAAAAAAAAAAAAAAAGACGGAAAAAATACACCTTTATTTCCAAATATATTGTCGCCATACGGACATCATTTAAACATTGTAATAACCAGGACAAATGGGCAAATACAGTGTAATGGTTCTATCAACAGTGGCATATTCATTTTAAAACTAGAATAGCTGAAAACTGAGAAATTATTTGTTTCAGTATTTTCACCATTATTCCTGTTAAAATGCATATAAGAAAATAAATGCTTAGCAAAAAGTACCACCCAAAGAAAGCAAAATGTGTGGCGAAAAAAAAATAAAAACAATGTACAGATCTCATTTAGGTGTGATAATAAGTGATGAAAATATTGGTAAATGAACGGTAGGCGTGCTGAAATGTGAACATTTCTCTGGTCTACAAGGGGACCACAACCTGTAGTGGTCAGGTGGGTGTAGGATATCCTATCCTCTATTATCGTCAGGAATGGAGATTGACACTAATCGCTTGGATCTCTCCAACCCTGCTGTAGAAATCACTGCTAAAAATAAAGATTTTAAAGTCAAGAATCAGACAAGGGCTCAAACAGAGATCGGGTCAGAGCCGTTAGAACAGTATATAAACCCAAAGAGGGAAATGTAGGCTTGGACGGGACTGTCTTACAGGAATCTTTTAAAAAAAACAAGTGACAGCCATGCTAACCTAGAAATAAAAAAAACATATGTAGATGAATACTAGTTCTACTTATATAACACATGTATTGCACTGTCCACACTACGATTCCTGTGAATTTTATAAAGGAAAAGCAGAGAATCCTATTCTAGGCAGTTTCCATCTTGGTTACCTTTGAATAAGGCTAATCCTGACATTTCCTCCCTCACTCTTTTCTCCTCTTGCTAATTGTGTATTCGTTACCCGCCCTCCTCCCAGAGTCTTTAGACACTCCCACTGAGGTCTATATTAGGAAGCAGTCTTGTGTCATTAGAAGGAGGAGGAAATAAAAGGAAGAGGAGGAATATATAGATAAAAAGGCCCCCAGCATGCAACTGTTTTGCCAGCCGATGGCAATGGCAATTAAAGGGCCAGCGCTCCTAAAGTATGTGATAACTACAAACCATAACAGCAGAAAAAGTTTTGAATGCAAGATTAGCATTTTTGTCACTTAGTACACTCAGAACAGTTACTGTTTAAATTTGATTTTTATGGTGACAATCTCGCTTTAACCAGAGTATCTGATGCAATAGAGGTGTTAAATAATCCTTCCACACCCTGTGATAAATAAATGAGATATAACTTTATCGGAGAGAATTTGGTTTAAAAGTATTCTCCTCTCTCCAGGCTTTCCAGAACCGGTACAAGTGGCAAAAAGGCTTCATATAAGATGAAGACAATGGCCTCAATTCACTAAGATCATGCTGGAGATAATAAGGCAAGGTGAGAGTTATCTTATCTCTTCATTCCTTAATGCTGGGAATACACGGTTCGTTTTTGCCTTCGTTTAAACCTTCGTTTCGATTGTGCCTTTTGTCCTTTTCGATCCCGAAATAATCGGTCATATAGTTAATATCACCACCCACGGTTTCGTTTTTTTTTTCGATTCTGATGGTTTCGTTTTTCCAATGATCGAAGGCTGCAAAGAAACGAAAATCCCTTTTTACAGGGACGGACTAGCATAAACGAATATATAATCGATCTGAACAGCCATCAAGCCTACCAATGGCTCGATTAGATGGATAAAGAGAGATAATATCAAACATGTTCGATCACTAGTCGTTCGTTTTTGGGGTCTATTAATCGAAACTATAATGAGATTATGACTATTTTCACATACGTTTTCAACACTCGATTCGTTTACCGAACGAATCGAAGGTTTAAACGAAGGCAAAAACGAACCGTGTATTCCCAGCATAAGTTACCTCATCTGTAGTTAATTTACCTCCTCTGTAGTTATTTTCACATGCAGCTAATTAACAGCCGGTCTTTAACTCTGGAGTTTTTTTAAGGATTGGAGAGTTAACTTAAAGACAGAAGAGGTAACTTTAGGTTTGCCTGAGGTAAAATGTTTCCTGAATACTACATGCCTTATCACCATGGTAACAACTCTAGAAACGTTATTAAAGACAGGAGATAAGCTTAGTGAATTGAGGCCAATTTCTTTTTACAAAATACCCCGCTTGGTTAACATGGTGGGTCATTTCTTGTGCACAATATCCTGTAAAGACATGAGAAAGTAGCCCTCAGAAACCTCTCCCATATGTGTGCTCAGCAACAGCGTGCCAAGCGATAGCCTCAGGGCCTACTCCACTAGCGGTATTCGGAATCTTGTCCGCACCCAGAGAGGGAGAGTGTCAGCCATGGCACCTTGAGGCCACAATCTACTATGGGTGAACCTGGCCACCCATCATACTTTCTAGTGTGCACATTTGACTCTCCCCTCCTGCTTTAGCATCCCTTGTGCACCATCATTGACCGCACACATCCAGGGGAAGCGAATTGGCGCAATCACTTCCAGTGGAAATCTGTGCCGACACGAGGGCCGCCGCCATGCTAGGCTGGCATCCAGGGGTCCGGTGGCTGGAAACAGGCGCCCGGCAGCGATACTATACACCAAAGCACCGGGTGCCACAGACCACTAACACACCATACTTCCTTCTGGGATTCACCTGCCAGGCTGCCCCTGGATTGGTGGGACAGCAGCCGCATTTGCCCTAGGACCCCCGACAGCCCAATAGGTAGATTACTTCTTTCTATCCCAAGGGATAGGAAAGCACTGAGGTGTGGAAGTGGTCTAAACTGTTATGTGCTTCCTGTTCCTCAGATAGGAGGAGCAGTCTCATGGTCCTGAAGGACAAGTGGAGGGCTCGTTGACGCTTGACCAGCTTCGGTGGAAAAAGTTGAGCCTGACTGGGTCTATGCTACTGCCCCACGCCGTCTGCAAAGTAGCACGTACCGGATCGGCCACGGCTGTTTTCACCAAAGCCCAAGCGGATCCGCGCTACTGTGCTAGTGTGGCCGTGCTTCAGAGATTCCTGATTGCAAACTGCTTGGTGGAGAAAAATGGGGAAGCCACATGAAGACTGGGAGGTTAGCCCCTCCTGAGGCAAGTATCTGTTTTTTCCATCCACCAACCTCACAGATTTACTAAAAACATTGAATTGCACCAGTGGAAAAAGGCACAGGAAACAAAAAGATATCGACCAAACCAGCAAATCACGTGTGATCTTACAATCGCCAACAGTGTTCTAGTTACAGGCCCAAGATGCAATGGTCTCTGAGGAGACCCTCAACTTCCTGTTGGGTCTCCTGGTAGAGGAAGTGAGGGAAATTTGTCACCAACTGTGACATAAAATGAAAAAATAAATAGGTTTTCCGGGTTTCCCTTCCATACAAGACAAAAGCAAGATCTTGTCTCAGCTTTTCTTGTGCGCTTTGATCTGAAAATGACCAAAGTATGGAGTAAACCTGCAATTATACGACAGATCCGCCTCTGAAGAAGCAATTCACATTAAGTGGCTTTGTTCGTCTTTATTAGAGCAGTCTGGCTGTTCGGAGGGGTTAAACCCGCGTCTCACTTCTCTGACAATCCGAACACGCAGCACATTGTCACTGGGGAGCACCGTAAACGAGGGACCTTCAGGGGTAACACGCCTGCAGCCGTACACCATGTCCTGATACACCGCGAGCACGCTTCATACACACCACCGGCCAATACCAGGCACCTGCTGCCACCGGCCAGCCGCACAGATATATATGTGGATATATACCCAGGAGGAAAGGAGACTCCACAGGGATCAAAAAGGAGAGACATCAGCCTTACTGGAAGGCAACTGCTGCCAGGCACCCCCCCCCCCCCACACACACACACACACAATCCCCCACCACCACTCCTCTTTATATAACAAACAGGTTTGTCGCCCAGAGATTAGGAAAAACCTGAAGAGGCCACAAGATGCTAAAAAGAAGCTAACAGAAACAAAACATAACTACCCGTAGTTCTAAAAAAACTCACAATATCTTTACGGATACATATAAAATCACCGCCGGGAGACTTAGGCGCAGGATACAGCCGGTAAATGGCTCCCCCTGCTCCTGCACAAGTCCTGGCGGCGTTAATTACTATTCCCCCTCCAGGCCGCCATGGATGGTGGAGAATGATGTAATTCGGCTTCCAGCGATTGCTGGAGGCCGATTTATTGCGTTTTAAATGCAACTTCAGCTGCGTCTTCTGATGGCGCTAAAGTTACTCCCTGTGCGCTGCTATAGATGTAATTCCTATTACGGCCTATGGTGGCGCCGGCTGCGCCCAGATCTCCTGCACTGGAATTAAAGTGCTCGATCTTTATAACTGTCCAAAATCTCTCTCTGATAGGGATGGTCAATGACATGCAAATAAATGTGAGCTGATGCAGTACCATGCAAATGTACGCAGCTTGAAAATGAACCAATAAATGCTGCTGAGGTCAAATTTGATTGGTACTTTTTCAAGCTGCCTACATTTGCTTACAAATTTTGCATAATCATTATTTAACTCGAAATTATTTGTGTCTCGTTGACCATCCCCACTCTGATTGCTTCACAACGGGAAGGCCTAGCCCACCGGGACAGGCCAGGGCCGTAGCCCACAGGGACAGGCCAGGGCCGTGAGGCCTAGCCCACAGGGACAGGCCAGGGCCGTGAGGCCTAGCCCACAGGGACAGGCCAGGGCCGTGAGGCCTAGCCCACAGGGACAGGCCAGGGCCGTGAGGCCTAGCCCACAGGGACAGGCCAGGGCCGTGAGGCCTAGCCCACAGGGACAGGCCAGGGCCGTGAGGCCTAGCCTACTTTGGAACAAAAGCAAATAGAATAAGGAGAAGGGAAACAAGTTGTTATTAAACCCTATACCAGACAATTTCCGCTTTAAGAGCATCTTTATCAGTCCAGAATTTTTCCAGCCAGAAATAATAATCAGATTCCAGCCCGACATGATAACAAGCACTATAGTGTGAGGTGACAGACTGTCCAGGGACACAAACACCATAATTGGTACTTTCTCTGAATAACATTCACCCAGATGCTTGTTTATGCATTGTTGCTTCGTCTGCATTCTTTTCTGAAGCTAGTCCGCCTTGTTTGCACTTCAATGGATCTGCGTGCCGTGCAGAGAACGTTCCGCCAGCACTTCCTCCAGAGAGGTCAACTCATTTCTCAGACTTTATGGAAATGTATACATCTGCTACGTGGTTAGGAAACAATCAAATGCAGTTACTGCTGCATACCTCCCAACTGTCCCTCTTTTGGAGGGACAGTCGCTCTTTAGGAGCCCTGTCCCTCTTTCCTCATTTGTCCCTCTTTCAGGACTGTGTCCCTCTTTCTATGTAAATATATTGATTTCTCCACTAAAAAAAAAAAAGTGTTTGACTCTAAAAACTTTATTTCCATTTTTTAACCATGTAAGGGCCACAGTGGAAAACCCCTTTAAAGGCTAATTTTTGGGAAAATGGCCATTGCAACTTTAAGGCCAAGCTGCAGGGCCGCACAGCACACAAGTGATTCCTCCGCCCTTTTCTCTGTTGGTGGGGTCAGATCGCCCCCCCCCCCCCCCCCGGATGTTTGTTTGTTTATTTTTTAACTAAATGTTTTTTTTTTTTAATTAAATTTTGCTATTTTTTATTTTATTTTGATATATTAGGCCCGGTTCACATTAGCGGTGGCCGTCCGGAATCGCCGTGCCGGAGCCGGACCGCTTGCAGAACGGACGGAACGGACGCACGGCAATAGCAATGAAAGCCTATGCGTCCGTTCACATGCGTCCGTTCTGCCGGACCGGAGCCGGACCGGATCCGGACCGGATCCGGCGTCCGTTCCAACATGCGCTATTTTTTGGTCCGGCTCCTCCGGCAGCCGTATCCGGAGCGGAGCCGGACTGCACCATCCGGCCAATACAAAGCAATGAGAGCCGGAGAGCGCACAACACACTGGCTACAAAAACCGGACGTTCTACCCCACTTCCTATGCATTTTGGATGGGGACCACATGGGCCCAGCGTTCAAAGAGTGGGGCGGCAGCGATTTCATGCTGGAGCTCGTTTTGGCAGCAACATGTCTGATGTCTGATAACGAGGAGGCGAACAACAGGAAGGAGAGAATTCCCAGGTTTACGAGTAAAAAATGCCTGGATCCATGGTCCCAACTGCAGTCTCTGTATCCACGGATGGTCTCCACACGTCCACCTGTCTCCAACAATGACCCCAGACCCTTCTGCTGACCTCCCAGACCCCAGGTATTTACAGGATGGTATCTCCTTAAGAAACCGGATCCCGACCGCAACCGTGTTCACACCGCACGGAAACCGGATGCAAACGGACCGGATCCGGATAGGAACCGTACGGATCAGGTCCGGTCCGGCTCCGGTGCGGTCCGGACATCCGGTGCGGTTTTGACAAAACCGCAAGTGTGAACGGGGCCTTACCCCCTCCCTCCCCCCACCAGCCAATCCACGTGATTAGCTGTCCTAGGCTTCAGCCTATGACAGCCGAGACACAGAAGGGGACAGCCGTGTCACACGGCTGTCCCCAGTACAGCGCTGCTGCTGATCACAGCGCTATACTATGTAATTAGACGGCGGTTTCGCCATCTAAGTCTCCTGAGCGGCACTCGCCGCTCGGAGACTGAAGGAGGGGCAGAGCTCCGCCCCCCGAGCAGGAGGTGCGCTTGCAACTGCAGCCCCAGGACTTGACTAGGCGGTACTGGGGCTGCTGCCGTGGCCACGCCCATCGGTGTTAGGCAGTCTCCAGATTAAATTGATATATTACTACCCGTATTTTTCGGAGCATAAGACGCACCTAGGTTTAGAGGGCAGAAATCAGGGGGGGAAAAATGATACCAAACCTAGTCCATCCATGATGCAGGGGCGTCTTGTGAGCTCCCAGCCATATGCAAGTACAGTTAAGTTGTCCTGTTCCCTAAGTAAATGGCTAATAAGTACAAGAGTGGCAACTGTCAATATGATGCATTAGGGGACATTAATCAAACAAGGCTGCAACATACAATCTGCTTTGCTAGTGCAGATAAAGCATGGTCTCCAACTTACCATCCATTGTGAGAAAAATGTAAAAGTCTGAGACCAATTTATCATATCTGTAAGACGTGCTCAACAAAGGTTCTTATTTTAACCCTACTATTCCCCTTTATGTACAGTGGCTTGCAAAAGTATTCAGCCCCCTTGATGTTTTCCACATTTTGTCACATTACTGCCACAAACATGAATCAATTTTATTGGAATTCCATGTGAAATACCAATACAAAGTGGTGTACACGTGAGAAGTGGATCAAGAATCATACATCATTCCAAACATTTTTTACAAATAAATAGCTGCAAAGTGGGTTGTGCATAATTATTCAGCCCCCTGAGTCAATACTTTGTAGAACCACCTTTTGCTGCAATTACAGCTGCCAGTCTTTTAGGGTATGTCTCTACCAGCTTTGCACATCTAGAGACTGAAATCCTTGCCCATTCTTCTTTGCAAAACAGCTCCAGCTCAGTCAGATTAGATGGACAGCGTTTGTGAACAGCAGTTTTCAGATCTTGCCACAGATTCTCGATTGGATTTAGATCTGGACTTGACTGACTGGGCCATTCTAAACACATAGATATGTTTTGTTTTAAACCATTCCATTGTTGCCCTGGCTTTATGTTTAGGGTCATTGTCCTGCTGGAAGGTGAACCTCCGCCCCAGTCTCAAGTCTTTTGCAGTCTCCAATAGGTTTTCTTCCAAGTTTACCCTGTATTTGGCTCCATCCATCTTCCCATCAACTCTGACCAGCTTCCCTGTCCCTGCTGAAGAGAAGCACCCCCAGAGCATGATGCTGCCACCACCATATTTGACAGTGAGGATGGTGTGTTCAGAGTGATGTGCAGTGTTAGTTTTCCGTCACAAATAGCGTTATGCATTTTGGCCAAAAAGTTCAATTTTTGTCTCATCTGACCAGAGCACCTTCTTCCACATGGTTGCTGTGTCCCCCACATGGCTTGTGGCCAACTACAAACGGGACTTCATACGCTTTTCTGTTAACAATGGCTTTCTTCTTGCCACTCTTGCATAAAGGCCAACTTTGTGTAGTGCACGACTAATAGTTGTCCTATGGACAAAGTCTCCCACCTGAGCTGTAGATCTCTGCAGCTCGTCCAGAGTCACCATGGGCCTTTTGACTGCATTTCTGATCAGCGCTCTCCTTGTTCGGCCTGTGAGTTTAGGTGGACGGCCTTGTCTTGGTAGGTTTACAGTTGTGCCATACTCCTTCCATTTCTGAATGATCGCTTGAACAGTGCTCCGTGGGATGTTCAAGGCTTTGGAAATCTTTTTGTAGCCTAAGCCTGCTTTAAATTTCTCAATAAGTTTATCCCTGACCTGTCTGGTGTGTTCTTTGGACTTCATGGTGTTGTTGCTCCCAATATTCGCTTAGACAACCTCTGAGGCCGTCACAGGGCAGCTGTATTTGTACTGACATTAGATTACACACAGGTGCACTCTAGTCATTAGCACTCATCAGGCAATGTCTATGGGCAACTAACTGCACTCAGACCAAAGGGGAATTATTACGCACACCCTACTTTGCAGTTATTTATTTGTAAAAAAAATGTTTGTAATCGTGTATGATTTTCGTTCCACTTCTCACGTGTACACCACTTTGTGTTGGTCTTTCACGTGGAATTCCAATAAAATTGATTCAAGTTTGTGGCAGTAATGTGACAAAATGTGGAAAACTTCAAGGGGGCCGAATACTTTTGAAAACCACTGTATCAGCCAGCATAGTAAATCTGTTTCACTACTCCTTGCTACGAGTTACCTGGACAATATAGCAATCAGCAATGCCCCCTTGGTGGATTCCCCACGTCAGATCCTGCAGCTTTAGATTGTTGCATCCCGTCCGCTGCTCAAAGTCCCACAAAGCACCCAGCAGCGTCCACTCGGCGGGATACAGAGTGTCCGGGCTGACGTCCCTCCCAGGGTACTGCAGCCCCACGTGTACAGTGCCCGCTCAGAGTCCGCCGTGAAAGAAACCGCCATGCTGCATCCGGCCCTCTCACTGCCGAATGAGACAGCGTGTCCTGCAGTGTCCGGGTCGCTTTCCTGCCATGTCCAGGGAGGCTTAGCTTCCGCAAGCATCCCGCGGTGCGCTCGTGTCCCTGGCAGAGAGGCCACCATGCAGCTTCCGGCCACCTAACCAGCAACATACGTGACCTCGGCGCACGTGCGCCGCCAGGTCACAGAGTGATGGTGCATCAAATCAGAGGATGGAGCGTGTACATGGCAGCTCCTGCGGTTCACTCGGAGTCCCTGGCAGAGAGGCCGCCATGCTGCTTTCGGTCCTCTCACTGCCCGATGTGCATAACCCCTCCCCCAGGTCACTAAGTGAGAGAGCGCCACCCTGGGCACCATGCAGGCGGGGGAGGGGACTTTTAAGTCGCGCGGCCGGCAGACAGGCAAGACTGGCCACTCTGCAACCTGCTCTGCACAGTCCAAACACCATATATTCGGACTAGAAGACGCACTGAAATTTTCCCCTCAATTTTGGAGGAGAAAAGGTTTGTCTTATAGTCCAAAAAATACAGTAATTTAAAAAAGTGAATGCAAAGGAAAATGAGCCAGGATAGAAATGACCAGAGTGGATTGAAAAACATTTTTCTTATAAAATCTTTATGGTATGCGTGACTAGGGTTGTGACAGGGCGTGGTCAGGGGTGTGGCAGGGGCATGGCTTAAAGGGGCACTATGGCGAAAAACATTTTAAAATTTAAAATATGTGCAAACAGACAATTAAGAAGAATGTTTTTTCCAGAGTAAAATGAGCCATAAATTACTTTTCTCCTATGTTGCTGTCACTTAGAGTAGATAGTAGAAATCTGAAAGAAGCGACAAGTTTTGGACTAGTCCATCTCTTCAAAGGGAATTCTCAGCAAGGCATTTATTCTTTATAAAGATATTCCCTAAAAATGATTTAAAGAGGAACTCCAGTGAAAATAATGTAGTAAAAAAAGTGCTTCATTTTTACCATAATTCTGTATAAATGATTTAGTCAGTGTACGCTCATTGTAAAAATCTTTCCTCTCCCCGATTTACATTCTGACATTTATTACATGGTGACATTTTTACTTTGGGCAGATTATGTAGCTGCTCCTAGCTGTTTTGGCTGTTACAGACAGCTGTAAACAGCTATTTCCTGTCTGTGAACATTGTTACATTGTGGCAGTTTGCCCAGAGTACCGCGGTCCCAGAGCTTCTTGTGGGAGGGGTTTCAGCACAAAATCAGTCATACAGCGCCCCCTGATGGTCTGTTTGTGAAAAGCATTATATTTCTCATGTAAAAGGGGGTATCAGCTACTGATTGGGATAAAGTTCAATTCTAGGTTGGAGTTTCTCTTTAAACAATGATGCTGGCCAGCTTCACTGCTCCCTACACAGTTTTCTGGCAGTTGGACAGAGCAACTGCCATTCACTAAGTGCTTTTATTTAAAAATAAATCCCTGAGAATGCCCCATGAAGAGCTGGACTAGTCCAAAACCTGTCGCTTCTGTCAGATTTCTACTACGTACTGCAAGTGACAGCAACATAGGAGAAAAGTAATTTATGGCTCATTTTAATCTGGAAAAAAAACGTACTTCTTATTTGTATATGTTTGCACATATTTTAAAGTTTACACTTTTTCGCCATAGTGCCCCTTTAAGTGTCCCTCTGTCTCATCTCAAAAAAGTTGGGAGGTATGCTCCTGAATTAGGAATAACCCAACCACAAGTGCTGTACAAACAGCAAAAAAAACTTTGCATCAAAGTGGAAACATTGGTCTCGTCTATTCTTCTCGTTTAGCCCCAATGGTTGCCGTACATATACAGATTGCCAGACAAAAGATAAATCCCTCTTGGATCTGAATCAGATTCCTGCCACACACTGCAAATAGATTTTTAATAGATGTCAACTTGAAGCGCGTCAAGTGTGTGGCAGCAACCAGGTTAGGAGTACAAAGACAAGTGTGTCTTGCCTACAGTGAAGCACGGTGGTGGGAGGGTAAGAATTTTGACATTCTTTACCTAGGGGTGCACTCACTTTTGTTGCCAACGGTTTAGACATTAATGGTTGCATGTTGAGTTATTTTGATAGGACAGCAAATGTACACTGCTATAAAAGCTGTATGCTGACTGCTTTGTATTTTACGGCAGTCATCTTCAATGTTGTCCCATGAAAAGATATTGGTTTTTGTTTTTTTACAAAAATGTCAGAGAGCACTCACTTTTGTGACATACTGTATATACAGGTAGCCCCTGGTTAAACAAGATGGGGACTGCAGGTTCGTTCTTAACCTGAAACCAGGGCAGGATTTTCCGTAAGGCACTGCAGGCTTATGCCACCAGGCGCCTGATGGTGGAGAGGCGGCTCACTCCTGTCCCCAAGCGCCTCCCTCTCCCCTTCCCTATGCAAAGTCCTGAGCGGAGCATACATTATACTTTACTCTGGCTACCTATTACTAAGGGATACCTGTGGCTACCTACACTGGGCAGGAGAAGCAGGCTGACAGCTGGGCCAGGCTGCACACTTGCGGTGCAGTTCTATTGGGGGTTTGTAAGTTCAAGGAGGGTGAAGTCTAGGGTGCCGGAACATCTGTGCCTATAGGCTGTGATGTAATTTAAATCTGGGCCTGCTTGAAACAGTTCATAAGTCAAAACACTTCCCTGTACCTCCTTCTGCGTCACCAGTTCTCCCCCATGCCTCCAGTGTCGTCCTCTGTGTTGCCTCTGGTCCCCCATCTTCCAGTGCCCCCTCTGCGTCACCCCTGTTCCTCCATGCCTCCAGTGTCCCCTTCTGCGTCATCTCTGTTCTTCCATGCCTCCAGTGTCCCACTCTGCGTCACCTCTGTTCCTCCATGCCCCCAGTGTCCCCCTCTGCGTCACCTCTGTTCTTCCATGCCTCCAGTGTCCCACTCTGCGTCACCTCTGTTCCCCCATGCCTCCAGTGTCCTCCTCTGCATCACCTCTGTTCTTCCATGCCTCCAGTGTCCCACTCTGTGTCACCTCTGTTCTTCCATGCCTCCAGTGTCCCCTCTCTGCGTCACCTCTGTTCCCCCATGCCTCCAGTGTCCTCTGCATCGCGTATGTTCTTCCATGACTCCAGTGCCCCCCTCTGCATCACCTCTGTTCCTCCATGCCTCCAGTGTCCTCTGCATAACCTCTGTTCCCCATGCCTCCAGTGTCCCCCTCTGCATCACCTCTGTTCCCCATGCCTCCAGTGTCCCCCTCTGCGTCACCTCTGTTCTTCCATGCCTCCAGTGTCCTCTGCATAACCTCTGTTCCCCATGCCTCCAGTGTCCCCCTCTGCATCACCTCTGTTCCCCATGCCTCCAGTGTCCCCCTCTGCGTCACCTCTGTTCTTCCATGCCTCCAGTGACCCCCTCTGCATCACCTCTGTTCCTCCATGCCTCCAGTGTCCCCCTCTGCGTCACCTCTGTTCTTCCATGCCTCCAGTGACCCCCTCTGCATCACCTCTGTTCCTCCATGCCTCCAGTGTCCCCCTCTGCATCACCTCTGTTCCCCCATGCCTCCAGTGTCCCCCTCTGCATCACCTCTGTTCCTCCATGCCTCCAGTGTCCCCCTCTGCATCACCTCTGTTCCCCCATGCCTCCAGTGACCCCCTCTGCATCACCTCTGTTCTTCCATGCCTCCAGTGTCCCCCTCTGCATCACCTCTGTTCCCCCATGCCTCCAGTGACCCCCTCTGCATCACCTCTGTTCTTCCATGCCTCCAGTGACCCCCTCTGCATCACCTCTGTTCTTCCATGCCTCCAGTGTCCCCCTCTGCATCACCTCTGTTCCCCCATGCCTCCAGTGTCCCCCTCTGCATCACCTCGGTTCCTCCATACCTCCAGTGACCCACTCTGTGTCACCTCTGTTCTTCCATGCCTCCAGTGTCCCACTCTGTGTCACCTCTGTTCTTCCATGCCTCCAGTGTCCCCTCTCTGCGTCACCTCTGTTCCCCCATGCCTCCAGTGTCCTCTGCATCGCCTATGTTCTTCCATGACTCCAGTGTCCCCCTCTGCATCACCTCTGTTCTTCCATGCCTCCAGTGTCCCCCTCTGCATCACCTCGGTTCCTCCATGCCTCCAGTGTCCCCCTCTGCATCACCTCGGTTCCCCCATGCCTCCAGTGTCCCCCTCTGTCACCTGTGCCCTCAGGGTACTACAGCAGTCAGGCTGCTCGTATCCGCAAGTCGTTCATAAGTCAGGAACTACCTGTATGTTGGGCCCATTTTGCAGATAACTTGTATTTTCCCAGGCAACGGAGATGTGCTAATTTGCAGCGCTAGTTTGCTGGGAAACGGCGATTACGCGTTAATGAATACATAAAGCAGAAATGATCAGACATCTGGGAGCAGAATTTCCAATGCAGGAAACAGCGGACTGGTTCATTTGTGAAGCAGAAGACAAATGAACGGATCTGGGGACAGCCCGCGTATCGGAGCCCAGCCGCCAGGACGAGCGCGGAAGGCTTCACTCAGTAGCCAAGAATCTATAATAACTCCATGAGTGGAGAATAAAGCGGCCAATATTTCATAAAGAGATTAGCTACGAGCAGATGCCGGCCTACCAGGGATTGCAGCCAATTAGCCCTCTCTTCGTTATCGTTAGAAGGCCTGATCGCTGCGTTTCACGTGGCTGGGCTTGGAAGGGAACGTCAGCGGGGGGGGGGGGGGCATCCATTTCCCAGCGCTTCCCGACGCCGTCTCGCGCCTAACTTAATGAAGACTATAGTCACACGCGAGGCAATCGATTGCCAGGTCTGTAATTGAGTGATCAGGATGTGAGCGACATGTCAGCCTGCAGTCATCGGTCACCGGCTCGCTGGGTCTGCAGTCTGAGGTATGTCTATTTTATGTTCCAGGCACACTGCAAATGACAGCCAAGACGTCATAAAGCGCATACATGGATCAATCTTTATTTGTGATTGATTTGATCACTGATCGGATCTGCCAGACATTCCTTGCCCCAAATGTACCCGGCCAATTCACAGGACGCCTGAAGTATATGGAGGCTGCAAGATTTATTTCCTTTCAAACAATGCAGATTGCCTGGTAGCCCTGCTGATCTATGGCTGCAGGAGTGTCTTTAACAAAATGTTCAGACTTATTTCTTCTATCCTATAAGTTCCTATTCTTCTAATGTGCTCTGGATTACTGCAGCCTTTTCTAGTTGTAATAGATCTAATCTTTTCTTTGTCAAGCTTTGTCGGCCCAGGGAGGAATGCACTGCCTCTGCTGTAATAGGGAGAAGTTATGCACACACCCTGCATGCCCCCTCCAGGCTATGTGTGTGTGCGCTTTGTTTATCCCTCACAGACAGGTCTCTGCTCTCAGTTTCCTGGTTAGCGGCCATGTTTTTTGTTTGTAAACACTGCCTAAAACTGGCGATTAAAAGCCAGCATCACGGCAGGGAGCAGCAGAAACGGCAAAGAAGGATCCAGGAGATCACAGTGACTCGATTGGTATTTTTTTTTTTATTGTACAAATCGGACATTACAGTTTCTCTTTAAAGAGAACCTGAACTGAAAATAAAAAGTCAAAATAAGTATACACAGGTCATACCTACCTCCTGTGTAGTCTGCCCTTCAATCTCTTTCTCCTCTCCTGCGTCCCATTTGTCCACAAACATCAATGGAATTCTCCGTCCTCCATTTTAAAAATGGCCGTTACCCCATAACAGCTTCCTGGTCAGCACACTGTTAAACTGTAATATCGCCCACCCGAGCCATAGGGAAACATGGACATTACCTTGCACATTCAGTTGTAACTGACAGCTGCTGATATATAACTGACAGCAACTGGTATATTTCAGCTCTGACAAATGATTGTCAGAACTGGAAGGGATCACTGTAAGAAGAAAATGGTGAGCTTCTGAGAGGAACTGACGGTGAGGTTAGTATGCAATATTCATTTGCAGCTACTTCATGTGTTTATTTTAAATAGTTTTCCCTTTAATCACACACCTGACACATGCATGCAGCTAATACAGTCACACTTCAGTCAGTGCACCTGATCTGCTGCATGCTTGTTCAGGGGCTATGGCTTAAAGTATTAGAGTCAGAGGTTCAGCAGGACAGCCAGGGAATAGGCATGGTTTAAAACAGAGGTCCCCAAACTTTTTCAGTCAAGGGCTGGGTCAACATACTTCAGACTGCTGGGGGGCCGGAGTATACATAAAATGATGTTGAAAAACATTACATTGAGTCTAGGTATTGATCCCCCCCCCCCAATCATGCTCGGAGGAGACCTCCCAGCAGCAGCCATTCAGTCATGTGGCGTCTGAAGTACGTCTTTGTGAACCACAAAGTGAAGCATACCCAGGTGACAACCTGCCGTCCAGTTGGACAGCAGTGTCACCTGATGCAGGAATGGATTGGAAGTCAGTGAATAACTGCTCACTGGCTTCTACAGGATATGGATGGGTGGGGCCAGCACTGCTATTCTATATGCGGGATGCCGCTATTTAAAGCTGCAATGGGCCACATCTATAAGTTATACATTATGTGTTTGAGGCCCAGTGAAAGCCTCGGGGGGCCGCATTCGGCCTGTGGGCCATAGTTTGAGGACCACTGGTTGAAAAGCATTGCTAACTGTCCCTCTTTGGGAGCCCGGTCCATATTTCCTCCTCATTTGTCCCTCTTTCAGGACTTTGTCCCTCTTTCTATGTAAATCTATATATTTCTCTACTACAAAATGTGTTTGATTGACTCTAAACTTTATTCCCATCCTTTAAATTGATATATTACTAATTGTAAAATGTTACTATGATGAAGGAAAATGAACCAGGATAGAAAGGACCAGTGTGGGTTGAATTATAAAAAAATATATATTTCTTATAAAATCTTTATCGTATGCACGAATAGGGGTGTGACGGGGAGTGATCAGGGGTGTGGCAGAGGCGTGGCTTAAAGGAGTCATCAGGGGATCTTTAAGAAAATGAGTGCTACTTACCGGGGGGCTTCCTCCAGCTCCAAGCTCCCAGGACGTCCCAGTACTACTACACCTGCGCAGTCCGCTCGGCCCACGTGGCAGTGATCGACAGCGCGGCTCGCGCAGGCGCAGTACAGAGCGACTTGGAGGTCGCTCTGACGTCATCGCCGGGGACCGGGAAGGAGCTGCAGCGAACGGCTGCGGGGAGAGCTGCGGCGAGGGACGTGCAGGGAGCTTGGGGCTGGAGGAAGCACCCGGTGGAGTAGAGCTTATTTTCTTAAAGATCCTCTGATGACTCCTTTAAAGAGGAACTCCAGTGAAAATAATGTAATAAAAATGTGCTTCATTTTTACAGTAATTATGTATAAATTATTTAGTCAGTGTTTGCCCATTGGAAAATCTTTTAAATCCCTGATTTACATTCTGACATTACATGGTGACATTTTTACTGCTGGCAGGTGATGTAGCTGCTGCATGCTTTTTCGGCAGTCGGAAAAAGCTGGAAACAGCCATTTCCAACAATGCAGCAAGGTTCCCAGACGGGAAACTGCCAGGAGTACCATAGTTACATAGTTATTTTGGTTGAAAAAAGACATACGTCCATCGAGTTCAACCAGTATAAAGTACAACACCAGCCTGCTCCCTCACATACCCCTGTTGATCCAGAGGAAGGCGAAAACCCTTACAAGGCATGGTCCAATTAGCCCCAAGAGGGAAAAATTCCACCCTGACTCCAGATGGCAATCAGATAAAATCCCTGGATCAACATCATTAGGCATTACCTAGTAATTGTAGCCATGGATGTCTTTCAACGCAAGGAAAGCATCTAAGCCCCCTTTAAATGCAGGTATAGAGTTTGCCATAACGACTTCCTGTGGCAATGCATTCCACATCTTAATCACTCTTACTGTAAAGAACCCTTTCCTAAATAAATGGCTAAAACGTTTTTCCTCCATGCGCAGATCATGTCCTCTAGTCCTTTGAGAAGGCCTAGGGACAAAAAGCTCATCTGCCAAGCTATTATATTGCCCTCTGATTTATTTATACATGTTAATTAGATCTCCTCTAAGGCGTCTTTTCTCTAGACTAAATAAACCCAGTTTATCTAACCTTTCTTGGTAAGCGAGACCTTCCATCCCACGTATCAATTTTGTTGCTCGTCTCTGCACCTGCTCTAAAACGGCAATATCTTTTTTGTAATGTGATGCCCAGAACTGAATTCCATATTCCAGATGTGGCCTTACTAGAGAGTTAAACAGGGGGTCCTCAGAGTTTCCTGTGGGAGGGGTTTCACCACAATATCAGCCATACAGCACCCCCTGATGGTCTGTTTGTGAAAAGGAATAGAGTTCTCATGTAAAAGGGGGTATCGGCTACTGATTGGGATAAAGTTCAATTATTGGTCAAAGTTTCTCTTTAAGTGTCTCACTTTCTCATCTCAAAGAGTTGTGAGGTATGCAAAAGGGAAAAAAGCAAGAGTCAGCCTCCATATCGCTCTCACGTCAGGTGTCCTTTAATTGATCGTTTATCAGTGGAAAGGGTTATCTGATGAAATTCCAACTAGGAAAAGAATTGATGGGCCAGGATTATTGGGGTATAATTGACCCATTTACCTACCAACTGATCTGTAATCCTGTCCAGCCAGTTCTGTGATTCAGCTGATCTAGACAGGCCAGTTAGAGGGCAGTTGATAAACTGACCCAACTCGTCTTCACCGCACTGCAGCAAATAGACAGGTGAAGCCGATTGGTTTATGCGGAGCAGCAGACCACCAACAGCAGTCACACAGCCCATACTAACGGAATACTCCGTGCTGGTCACATGGTCTGTATTCCAAAACTCATTCAGCAAAAAGACGGGAAAAGATCCAATTGCGTGTGGCATTTGTGCCAACAGTAAACAATCACTTGAATGTACAGTGCTTAAAGAGGAACGCCAACCAAGAATTTAACTTTATCCCAATCAGTAACTGATACCCCCTTTTACATGAGAAATATATTGCTTTTCACAAACAGACCATCAGGGGGCGCTCTATGACTGATACTGTGGTGAAGCCCCTCCTTTAAAGAAAACCTGAACTGAAAATTAAAAGTAAAAATAAACATACACAAGTCATACTTACCTCCGGTGTAGTCTACTCCTCAATCTCTTTCTCCTCTCCCGCGTCCTGTTTGTCCACTGATCAAAGGAATTTTCCGTCCTCCATTTTGAAAATGGCCATTACCCATAACAGCTTTCTGGTCAGCACACTGTTAAACTGTAACATCGCCCACTTGAGCCATAGGGAAACATGGACATTACCAGGAACATCAGTTGTCCTCAGCTATAGCTGACAGCAACTGATATATTTCAGTTCTGACAAAATGTTGTCAGAACTGGAAGGGATCACTGTAAAGCTGGCCACTAACTGTCCAATTTCTAGCGAAAAATCGTTCGAGCGATCAGAAATTCTGATCGGACGAAAAATCGTTCACTACACCATCAACTAACCAATCATTGCTTCCTATCTATCATGACCACCAAGAAAATCCTAATTTTCGTTCGACGAAAATTCATTCGGGCGACATTTTTTTCACTCGTTCATAATCAAGTGTGTCCACCAATGGAGATTATTTACAACCAATCCGATCAGAATTTCTGATCGCTCGAACGATTTTTCGCTAGAAATTGGACCGTTAGTGGCCAGCTTAAGAAGAAAATGGTGAGCTGAGAGGAACTGATGGCAAGGTAACTATGTAATATTCATTTGAAGTTACCTCGTGTTTATTTTAAATAATTTTACTCAGTACAGGTTCTCTTTAAAGCAAACTCGAAGTGGGAAAAAAACACGTATGATATAATGAATTGTATGTGTAGTACAGATAATAAATAGAACAATAGTAGCAAAGAAAGTCTCATTTTTATTTTCAGTTATATAGCTTTTTTTTATAGCATTGCATCATTCTGTCATATTTGCAGTTTTAAAACCACAGTCTTTTAAAGTGGGATTGTCAGCCACAAAACCAAATTCTATTTAAACACTGCAGTGTGTTTGAAATGCTGCCAGAAATCTCTCCCTGCAGTACAAGCTCTCCAATCTATTCAGGAATCTCTCTGCTGTTATATTTTCTCAGTCCACCAGGCTCTTTTCTGTGTCATTGCCAATGACCCTCCCACCTTCCTGCTTCTCACTGATTGGATGAGCAGACTGCTGCCTAGCTGAAACATGATCCTTTGCTCACTGGTGTTTACAAGCAAAGCTGAGGTGACTCAGCGATTGGAGGAGAAAAGAAAAAAAAAAGTTAAGGGAAGAATGACATCAGGCTTTCGCCTCAGAGGGCAAAAGACATGGTTGCATGCTTTTTCAAGGGCTGTGGCTTCATTTACTATATAACATTCACTGAAATCAAAACATGGACAGTACAATACATGTGTTATGTAAGTAGATCAAGTACTTACCGCATTTTTCGGAAGACGCACTTTTTCTTCCACAAAACTAGGGAGAAAGGTCTTATATTCTAAAGGTACAGTATTTTGGCCCTGGAATATACTTACCAGATCCTGCCGCCACCTGACTGCCGAGATCCGAGGGTCCCAGCCAACCCAAACTACACTACACTTCACTAACTAACTCCTGCAGCCAACCCAAACTACACTTTGCCCCTGCTGCATCTCACCGGATCCTGCCGCCGCGATCCTCTCCTCCTCCGCCTGACTGCCGTCATCAGAGGGTCCCAGGATCCCCGCTCTTGAGTGTCCCAGCCGCTGGATCTACTTCACTGCAGTCTCATACGCAGACTGCAGCCATGCGGTAAACACACACTGCCGCCCCGCCGATATCCTCCATAGGTACTGCGTCCTCTTCGTAGCTACAGTGCCCCCTTCTGTGTGATGAGCGGTGCATGTGCGGGGATCCTGGATGGAAAGGCAGGGAACCTTGGATGGCGGCAGTCAGGCGGAGGAGGAGAGGATTGTGACGACAGGATCAGGAGAGATGCAGCAGTGGTGAAGTGTAGTGTAGTTTGGGTTGGCTGCAGGGGTTACAGTGGTTTGCAAAACTATTCGGCCCCCTTGAAGTTTTCCACATTTTGTCACATTACTGTCACAAACATGAATCAATTTTATTGGAATTCCACATGAAGGACCAATACAAAGTGGTGTACACGTGAGAAGTGGAACGAAAATCATACACGATTCCAATTTTTTTTTACAAATAAATAACTGCAAAGTGGGGTGTGCGTAATTATTCAGCCCCCTTTGGTCTGAGTGCACTCAGTTGCCCATAGACATTGCCTGATGAGTGCTAATGACTAAATAGAGTGCACCTGTGTGTAATCAATATCAGTACAAATACAGCTGCTCTGACGGCCTCAGAGGTTGTCTAAGAGAATATTGGGAGCAACAACACCATGAAGTCCAAAGAACGCACCAGACAGGTCAGGGATAAAGTTGTTGAAAAATTTAAAGCAGGCTTAGGCTACAAAACGATTTCCAAAGCCTTGAACATCACACGGAGCACTGTTCAAGCGATCATTCAGAAATGGAAGGAGTATGGCACAACTGTAAACCTACCAAGACAAGGCCGTCCACCTAAACTCACAGGCCGAACAAGGAGAGCGCTGATCAGAAATGCAGTCAAGAGGCCCATGGTGACTCTGGACGAGCTGCAGAGATCTACAGTTCAGGTGAGGGAATCTGTCCATAGGACAACTATTAGTCATGCACTGTACAAAGTTGGCCTTTATGGAAGAGTGGCAAGAAGAAAGGCATTATTAACAGAAAAGCATAAGAAGTCCCGTTTGCAGTTTGCCACAAGCCATGTGGGGGACACAGCAACCATGTGGAAGAAGGTGCTCTGGTCAGCTGAGACCAAAATGGAACTTTTTGGCAAAAATGCAAAACGCTATGTGTGGCAGAAAACTAACACTGCACATCACTCTGAACACACCATCCCCACTGTCAAATATGGTGGTGGCAGCATCATGCTCTGGGGGTGCTTAACTTCAGCAGGGACAGGGAAGATGGTCAGAGTTGATGGGAAGATGGATGGAGCCAAATACAGGGCAATTTTGGAAGAAAACCTCATGGAGACTGCAAAAGACTAGACTGGGGCGGAGGTTCACCTTCCAGCAGGACAATGACCCTAAACATAAAGCCAGGGCAACAATGGAATGGTTTAAAACAAAACATATCCATGTGTTAGAATGGCCCAGTCAAAGTCCAGATCTAAATCAAATCGAGAATCTGTGGCAAGATCTGAAAACTGCTGTTCACAAATGCTGTCCATCTAATCTGATTGAGCTGGAGCTGTTTTGCAAAGAAGAATGGGCAAGGATTTCAGTCTCTAGATGTGCAAAGCTGGTAGAGACATACCCTAAAAGACTGGCAGCTGTAATTGCAGCAAAAGGTGGTTCTACAAAGTATTGACTCAGGGGGCCGAATAATTACGCACACCCCACTTTGCAGTTATTTATTTGTAAAAAATGTTTGGAATAATGTATGATTTTCGATCCACTTCTCCCATGTAGACCACTTTGGGCTCTATTCATAAAAGGTTACCGCAAGTTTTCCGCTCAAAACAGCGGATTTTCCCATCCATTTTGCAAAGTCGGCATTCATAAAAGCTGTTCCCGCATGAAAATCTACAATCCCCCAGCAGAGCGAGAAATTTCCGCCTTCTGCAGTGTTTTTCTAGATTTATCTAGAAAAAAGTAACAAAATGGCCATTCATAAAGATTAGAGGAAGCGGTATGTGGACGGGAAATACCGCTTCCTCTGATTTTGCGGATTACATACAAGTGAATGGGACAGACCTCCCAGAGAGAGCAGCGCACGGAGGGACTCTGCTGGCTGAAGTGTTTCCGCATGCCTTCCGACAGCTTACCGCCAGCCTTCAGCGGGAGATCTCCGCTCCTGTATGACAGCTTACCGCCAGCCTTCAGCGGGAGATCTCCGCACCTGTATGACAGCTTACCGCCAGCCTTCAGCGGGAGATCTCCGCACCTGTATGACAGCTTACCGCCAGCCTTCAGCGGGAGATCTCCGCACCTGTATGACAGCTTACCGCCAGCCTTCAGCGGGAGATCTCCGCACTTGTATGACAGCTTACCGCCAGCCTTCAGCGGGAGATCTCCGCACTTGTATGACAGCTTACCGCCAGCCTTCAGCGGGAGATCTCCGCACCTGTATGACAGCTTACCGCCAGCCTTCAGCGGGAGATCTCCGCACCTGTATGACAGCTTACCGCCAGCCTTCAGCGGGAGATCTCCGCACCTGTATGACAGCTTACCGCCAGCCTTCAGCGGGAGATCTCCGCACCTGTATGACAGCTTACCGCCAGCCTTCAGCGGGAGATCTCCGCACCTGTATGACAGCTTACCGCCAGCCTTCAGCGGGAGATCTCCGCACTTGTATGACAGCTTACCGCCAGCCTTCAGCGGGAGATCTCCGCACTTGTATGACAGCTTACCGCCAGCCTTCAGCGGGAGATCTCCGCACCTGTATGACAGCTTACCGCCAGCCTTCAGCGGGAGATCTCCGCACCTGTATGACAGCTTACCGCCAGCCTTCAGCGGGAGATCTCCGCACCTGTATGACAGCTTACCGCCAGCCTTCAGCGGGAGATCTCCGCACCTGTATGACAGCTTACCGCCAGCCTTCAGCGGGAGATCTCCGCACCTGTATGACAGCTTACCGCCAGCCTTCAGCGGGAGATCTCCGCACCTGTATGACAGCTTACCGCCAGCCTTCAGCGGGAGATCTCCGCACTTGTATGACAGCTTACCGCCAGCCTTCAGCGGGAGATCTCCGCACCTGTATGACAGCTTACCGCCAGCCTTCAGCGGGAGATCTCCGCACCTGTATGACAGCTTACCGCCAGCCTTCAGCGGGAGATCTCCGCACTTGTATGACAGCTTACCGCCAGCCTTCAGCGGGAGATCTCCGCACCTGTATGACAGCTTACCGCCAGCCTTCAGCGGGAGATCTCCGCACCTGTATGACAGCTTACCGCCAGCCTTCAGCGGGAGATCTCCGCACCTGTATCACAGCTTACCGCCAGCCTTCAGCGGGAGATCTCCGCACCTGTATGACAGCGTACCGCCAGCCTTCAGCGGGAGATCTCCGCACTTGTATGACAGCTTACCGCCAGCCTTCAGCGGGAGATCTCCGCACCTGTATGACAGCTTACCGCCAGCCTTCAGCGGGAGATCTCCGCACCTGTATGACAGCGTACCGCCAGCCTTCAGCGGGAGATCTCCGCACTTGTATGACAGCTTACCGCCAGCCTTCAGCGGGAGATCTCCGCACCTGTATGACAGCTTACCGCCAGCCTTCAGCGGGAGATCTCCGCACCTGTATGACAGCTTACCGCCAGCCTTCAGCGGGAGATCTCCGCACCTGTATGACAGCTTACCGCCAGCCTTCAGCGGGAGATCTCCGCACCTGTATGACAGCTTACCGCCAGCCTTCAGCGGGAGATCTCCGCACTTGTATGACAGCTTACCGCCAGCCTTCAGCGGGAGATCTCCGCACTTGTATGACAGCTTACCGCCAGCCTTCAGCGGGAGATCTCCGCACCTGTATGACAGCTTACCGCCAGCCTTCAGCGGGAGATCTCCGCACCTGTATGACAGCTTACCGCCAGCCTTCAGCGGGAGATCTCCGCTCCTGTATGACAGCTTACCGCCAGCCTTCAGCGGGAGATCTCCGCACCTGTATGACAGCTTACCGCCAGCCTTCAGCGGGAGATCTCCGCACCTGTATGACAGCTTACCGCCAGCCTTCAGCGGGAGATCTCCGCACCTGTATGACAGCTTACCGCCAGCCTTCAGCGGGAGATCTCCGCACCTGTATGACAGCTTACCGCCAGCCTTCAGCGGGAGATCTCCGCACCTGTATGACAGCTTACCGCCAGCCTTCAGCGGGAGATCTCCGCTCCTGTATGACAGCTTACCGCCAGCCTTCAGCGGGAGATCTCCGCACCTGTATGACAGCTTACCGCCAGCCTTCAGCGGGAGATCTCCGCACCTGTATGACAGCTTACCGCCAGCCTTCAGCGGGAGATCTCCGCACCTGTATGACAGCTTACCGCCAGCCTTCAGCGGGAGATCTCCGCACCTGTATGACAGCTTACCGCCAGCCTTCAGCGGGAGATCTCCGCACCTGTATGACAGCTTACCGCCAGCCTTCAGCGGGAGATCTCCGCACTTGTATGACAGCTTACCGCCAGCCTTCAGCGGGAGATCTCCGCACCTGTATGACAGCTTACCGCCAGCCTTCAGCGGGAGATCTCCGCTCCTGTATGACAGCTTACCGCCAGCTTTCAGCGGGAGATCTCCGCACCTGTATGACAGCTTACCGCCAGCCTTCAGCGGGAGATCTCCGCACTTGCATCGCAGCTGGCAAGATTTTTATGAATTACCACCCAGAAGTCTAAAATACCGAAGCGGTATTTTCCCTCCAGGAGTTTTTTCGCCACAAATGTTTTAGGAATAGAGCCCTTTGTATGCACCGTCGGCGGACTGATAAGGCTGCTGCTGAACGATCCGCAGGGCGGATACACCAGCCATATCAGTCTGCCAACAGTGTGTACACACGAACTACAGTCTGCTGAAAACCCGCCCAGCAGGAGGTGCCGACAGACCCATCGTTGGCTGCTGTAGTGCCTGTGTACGCACCTTAAGACTTTGAAAGTCGTGGAGCACAATGGCTGTTTTGCATAGATAACAACTGGAGTTTAACTCTTCCTGTACTGGAAACAATATTAGACATATGTCTCTGCTCCTAATGTTTTATTTCTTAGCTGTACTACACATACAAATCATTACATCATAAGTTGTTTTTTTTTTTTTTTGCTTCAGTGTCTCTTTAAGCTGTAAACCAAAGCAGAAATAATGACCCTTTGAACTTTCCTACAGTAAAACCTTATTATCAAGCTGCCGCTCACAGTTTCTTTGATGTCTAAGTGCCTCAGAAAAGAGGACCGTATTCAACCCAATTTTGGTGGAATAACTCAGAGACGCTCGTTTGCATAGATAACTGAAGTGTTTTAACTCTTCTTGCACTGGAAACATAAGACTCTTCTCTTTGCTACCAATGTTCTATTTCTTAGATATACACATACAATGGATAGAATACGTTTATTTTCGCTGCAGGTTTCCCTTAAATGACGAGTGGCGCACCTGTTTACCACCATGAAAATGTGTGAACCCGGCTGAGGATTAGCAGGTGCTTTGGCGACAGTATAGAACATTGCAGCGGGTACTTGCAGGCCTTATGCTCTCACAGCACAGAGGCTCTTGTAGGCACCGGGGCCTGCAGCACGACCAGCGAAGGACAAGGACATCAAACAGTAGTGATAGAGACAGCAATGATTTCTGCCGCTACGCCAACCTCCCCCCTCCATGCCACCGATTTTCCCTGTTGTCTGCCGCCTGTCAGTGCGCTGATCACACAACCTCACTCTAAGCAAATATGTTACTGCGCTAAATGGGAACCTGGATCATTACCAACGCCTTCTATACACGGGAGCCGTGCGATGGAAAAATAATTACAAATAAAAGCGTTGGTGTCCAGCGGCAGATGTTACATAAAAGCTCTGAGACCAAACAAAGCAGAGCAGGCTCACAGCAATTCATTTGTGCGCCAGGCCACAGGCATCGGTTATTAGCCGCAATGTGCGTTTACTGAGCGTAAAATAGCAGGAAAGCGTCTCTGGCAGCCAAATTACCTGTAATAACCACTAATCCTGGCTATTACCATGGGCGTCTGTATGAGCAGTGGATAGGCATCGGCAGGGGATCTTAAAGAAAACTCTAACTGAAAATTAAAAGTCAAAATAAGCATACACAAGTCATACTTACCTTCCATGTAGTCTACTCCTCAGTGTCTTTCTCCTGTCCCGCGTCCTGTTTGTTCACTGTGATCAATGGATTTTTCTGTCCTCCATTTTGAAAATGGCCATTACCCATAACAGCTTCCTGGTCAGCACACCGTTACACTGTAACATCGCCCACTTGAGACATAGGGAAACATGGACATTACTTGGTACATCAGTCTTCCTCTCAGCTATAACTGACAGCAACTGATGTTTTACTGACAGCAACTGATATATTTCAGATCTGACAAAATATTGTCAGAACTGGAAGGGCCCTTTTACACTTAATCAGTTGCTCTCAGTTAAAATGGAAAGAAAACTGATTTTCAAAGTAAGTCCCATGTTTTCCTATGGCACCTTTCACACTTAACGCGTTTTAACTGAAATCTTCTTCCCACTGCACTGCTTTGGAAAAACTGCGTACCAACGCGCACTAACGCACACCAACTGATTAAAGAGAACCAGAGATGAAGCAACCTCATGTATTTTACCTTATAAATCAGTGGGAACATGACAGTAAACACCTAATCTGCTCTTTGTTACATTGTTCTCTGTTTAATTTGCCTGTTATCACCTCTAAGATAAGAATCCCGACTAAGCAGTCGGTCTGGCTTTGCTACAGAATAATTATAGCTGAGACTGTGTTCTTTGCTGTCTTCAAGTCCAAGCCTGCCCCCTGCTGGCTTTGCTCAGGAATCATTATAGCTGAGTCATTATAGCAAAGCCAGACTCAATGCTCAGTCCGGGATTCTTATCTCAGCTAGATAACAGACACTTTTAGCAGTGAGGATGGAACAGAGAGCATGGTAAATGTTTTCTCTAATGTTCCCACTGATTTCTATGGTAAAATACACAAGGGTGCTTCGTCTCTGGTTCACTTTAAGTGTAAAAGTGGCCTAAGGGATTATTGTCAGAATGATGAGCTTCTGAGAGGAACTGATGGCAAGGTAACTATAATGTTCATTTGAAGTTACCTCATGTGTTTATTTTAAATATTTTTACTCAAGTACAGGTTCTCTTTAAGGTGCGTTC
This sequence comes from Hyperolius riggenbachi, assembly GCF_040937935.1. Classification (NCBI taxonomy): domain Eukaryota; kingdom Metazoa; phylum Chordata; class Amphibia; order Anura; family Hyperoliidae; genus Hyperolius; species Hyperolius riggenbachi. The sequence continues at coordinate 384,591,124 of NC_090651.1, read as the reverse complement.
ACACGTCAGATTTTCCAAATGACCAGTCGTTTGGACGTCAAATAGGGCGTGTGTACAAACAGTCGTTCAGCTGATAAGACTGGTTTTGATGGATCAGCTTGGTAGTTTGGAAAAATCTGACGTGTGTATGTACCTTTAGGGTGAGGTTTTGCTGGCATGGAGGGGAGGGGGGTCTTATGCTAGGTATACACACAATACAATTTTCTGAGAGATTTACTGTCAGATCGATTACCTCCAACAGGTCCGATATGATTTCCAATCGTTTTTTCCATTCACTTCTATTGAAAATCGATCGGCGTCCGTACACAGAGGCGGAAAATGGGAGCCGATCAGTGGCGTAGCTAAGGAGCTGTGGGCCCCGATGCAAGTTTTACAATGGGGCCCCCCCATGCACTCTATACATAGCAATTGAAACGGCGCACTAAAAGCTGCCAATGGCAACTACAATGTCAAAGGTGCAAGAAGGGGATGGGGAATAGTTTGTTAATGATTACCACTATTCAAAGTATATATATAAATGATTATTATGAGCACAGGACCAATATAGAGCTAATACTGTAGTTGAGGGAGGGCCATTCGGGGCCCCTCTGGCCCAAGGGCCCTGATGCGGTCGCTACCGCTGCACCCCCTATTGCTACGCCCCTGGAGCCGAGGCAATTGTGCAGCCACAGAGTGTGGGTGGACACAGAGGCGGAGCATGGGAGTCCAGGATGGCGTCTGTGAGGGCCCTTTTCCACTAGCAATCGCTAGCGTTCGCACTAAACGCTAGTGATTGCAATTCAGCAAAAGTAAAACATTTCCCAGCGATTTCCCAACGTTTGCGATCGCGATTTTGCTATGCTATGCATTGCATAGCAAAATCGCGGCAAAAATCATTCCCTGGCGCTATTGCGATTTACCAAAAAACAAATTGCGGTAGTGGAAATTAATTACTGCAATTCCTATGTTATTTAGCAAACCGTTGCGATTTTAAAATAGCTAGCGATTTGGGGATTCAGCAATCGCAAACACTGTCGTGGAAAAGCACCCTGACATCTGTTAGCACCTCAGGACGGGGACATTGGCCAGGACACATTGTTGCCTAGGATTAGGGACCCCATTCCGGCACCTGTCCCATCCGGTCACCATAGCCAGCACATCACACAGTGCAGCACTGCAGTTTGATACATTTTCAATCATTTCTGCTGCAATCCCCTCAACCTTGATGGGCTGTGTGTGCGGCAGGAACCAATCCCAATCCAATCAGAATCTGATGTGAGGGCGATCGATCGATCTGCTGCATCAGGGAAAATGCATTCATCCAGCACCATGGAAAATGTTGGCATGTTACAAATCAATAAAATAATAATCTATGGGCAGCTGAACTCACATGCTAAAGAAGAATATGTTTGCTGCCATATTTATTTCCTTTTAAACAATACCAGTTGCCTGGCAGTCCTGCTGATTTCTTTGGCTGCAGTAGTGTCTGAATCACACCAGAAACAAATATGCAGCTAATCTTATCAGAACACCTGATCTGCTGCATGCTTGTTAAGGGGCTATGGCTGAACTAGAAGATCAGGAGGACAACCAGGAAATGTGTATTGTTTAAAAGGAAATGAATAGCTCTGCCTCCATATCCCTCTCAGGTGTGCTTTGAAGATCCACTTGCCAGAGACTGAGATAGGCTGAATAATGTGGTTTGTGCAGCCTGCAGACCCTCCATCATGTCCCAGCATGCATTGCAGGAGCACAGGCTGCCTATAGGCGAGAGATGGGGAGGCAGAGCTGGCTGGCCAGGCTGCAGTCATACAGGGGGGTGTCAGTGTTCCATGCACAGGCTGCACATGGCTGTCATACATCTATATACATCTGTCACTGCTGTCATCATCACCAGGGGCAACGCCGCGCGCCCAGCATGCCGCTCACCTTGCCAGACATCACGTGACAGCTCCTCCTCCTCCCTCCACAGCATCCAGCAGCCCGACCCCGCCCCCTTTATAGCCTCGCCGCTTCTCTCTCTAATATCCCGCTTGCCTGACAGCCCGGACCACGTGACGCAGCCCTCCTCTCCACGTGCCCAGGCGGTGGGCGGAGCTATGCTTGCCAGGGACGTCGCGGACTCTGCAGCACGTGACCGTCTGGTCGCAGCGGCCATCTTGGTGGAGGAAGCTGAGGGAGCAGCTGAATGTGTCAGTGTGTGAGGCTGAGCGCCCCCAGTGGCCATAGCATGCAGCGCAGCCTGCACGCTTACCCAAAGAGCCTTCTATGGGGTGTATGCACTGTGTGATGCATGTAATGGAAGGGATTGCTTTCTGCTCTACTCATAGTATAGTAAGGTTTTACACACCTAATTCTGCTTATTGCATACACCCCATTATTACATAGGAGTCAGGAGTATCGGTTTTCATGGAAATAGGAATAGATAGAATTAGATGTTAGCCACATATTATCCAATTAGGCCTCTTGCACACTACATGCGATTCCGATTTTTTATTCGATTTAGATTTAAAAAAAAAAAATGTAGCAGCATGCAGTACTTTTTTTATCAGAATCAAAAATTATATCATATAGAAACAAATCAGAATCGCATGTAGTGCACAAGATATAAAGTAGAGACCGACAGCCCAATATAGTGTAGTATGTTTTGGAAATAAAGAAAGAATTAAAGTGGACCCAAACCAAATATTTTTTAATTCATAATATTTAGTTGCACCACTCTGACACATACAAAGATAAATAAACACTCCTTCAAGCCTATGAGCATTTCAGTGCATGCTTTTCACCCTTCTCTTTTCATAACTAGGGTTATACAGGTGGCAGCCATTAGCAATTCTTCCTTTGCAGGACACCACCTACTCCACCAGTCTGCCGGATTCTGTCCCGGCAATATGAAAGGAAGGGAGGGGTTCCTCCAATAAATGTAAAATATTTTATATTTGTCATCATGCAGCTGAAAAAAGGCTGCTATTTATTATTATAAGTTAGAAAATAGATTTTATTTCTGAAATCTTGTATTTTTAATTTGGGTCCACTTTAAATCGTAAGTATTACTTACAAACCTGGGTTACCCTTAGGCAACCACTGTATAGTCAGGTGGGGAGATTAGGCCTGTCCCCACTCAGGGCTAAGATGGCGCTCTCTGTAGAAGGAAGAAAGGAGGGTTTGTCACCCTTCCACCAAGGGTGGATAACTTGATACAAAGAAGTACAGAGGCGCCAATAGGATAAAATCTACTAAAAAGTTTAAAATTGTTCAGGTGGCGGTGGTGGACCAGCTACACCATAAACAGGACAAAGTACTGTTGATTGAAGAAGCAATAATTTATTCACATACTCCTAAAACATAACTGCAACATGTGTGCACAAGAGGCCTTCTTCAGAAAATGTAATTCTTTGCTTAATATTTTCACTGCAAAGAAAAATGGATTCATGATCCCCAGTTCTTTTGTCACTAAATTATTATAGGAGATTATTATGTCAGTCAAGAGAACTTTAAAATTTGACTACAGTATATTTTCGGGTATAAAGTCCCATATACACACACGTTCAACAGCGGTCTTTTATGCAGCACAATCATCAAACAGCTTTTGTTGTGAAACGAGTTGAAACAACTAAAAAAAAAGTATTTTGCTATTGTTCAAAAAGCTGATAACACTGATAAGAAGTCAATCCAACAGCTTATCTTCTTATCAGCTGTTTGAACAATAGCAAAATAATATTTTAGCTGTTTCAACTTGTTTTGCAACAAAAGTTGTTCAACAATTGTGCTGCATAAAAGACCGCAGTTGAACGTGTGTATGGGCTTAAGCCCAGTGGCTCAAAAGTGGGGGTCTTTGAATATACTCGAGTCACTAGGTGTGCCCCCCCCCCACCCCACCAGATGACAACTGGGTCCCCTCCAGCATGTGATGACTCCTAGGTCCCGCACAAGTGTCCTCCATTAGAGTGGTATGTTCAGTATTTCCCCCTGAGTGGAGTAGGTGCAGTGTCTCCCCACGGGAATGCCATGTGGTATGTCCCCGACATATGCAGAGCCTTGCACAGCGGTGCATTAACTCATCTCTAGCTTGTCTATCAGTTTCACTTCTAGGACACCCTCTAGTGGCTTCTCACATTGCGTGCTGCCGTGCACTGCATATAAGTCAGTGGACACGGATGGGCAGGGGGGGGGGGGGGAACACACACATACCACATGTCATTAAGGAACAGAAGATGTTTGGCAAACAAATGATGCTTTCTCTTTGAAAAATATCCACTCACACCAATAAAACGTGCATGTATATTTTTAGGAATCAAAATCATGTGACATGTATCTTCAGATGAGGTCTTTAGTAGGTGCTGCATTTCCTACCCCCGGCTTATACTGGGGTCAATCGTTTTTTCACAGGTTTTTTAGATAAAGAATGGAGGGGTCTGCTTATACTTGAGTATATACGGTACTCCAGCTTTGGGATTCAACTCATTCTATCTACAACAGCGGCAGAGTACTCTTCATAGGCTTGTTAAAGGACACTTGCCGCGAGAGGGAGATGGAGGTCGCTCATGGATGAGGAGGCCATGATGTGCAGGAGGGTCCTGGGCAGCAGTGGAGGACCAGAGGCTTCCCTCTACCCAGGTAAGTATTTCACTTTTGACATGCAGTTCACCTCGGGTTGTCTTTAAGCACAGCAGAGCTGTGTGTAGTAGGAATCGATTCCAATCAGACAGGGTATAATGGTTTTGCCACGTTGGGCGGCAATCTATAAAAGGTACACATACATTACTCAATTTTACATCAAGCAATCAACTTTATTGGGTGATCAACTACAGTGTGGTTGATCAAATTGCATAGGATCTACAAGCGATATCCTATGCAATTCTTCAATCATCGATCTGAACGATGTTGTGCCTCCATGCTTTGACATTTTGTATCCACTGAAATCATGTGAACAGTCACTGATTCCTTTATGATCGACCAATATTTTCCATCCTGGCTGAAAGGAGTAAATTGATCAGATGTCTACCAATTTCCATCGATCGAGCAGAAAGAAGCATAATCGATTCTCGATCTGATAAAATGATCTAATCGAATGGCCGACCATACAGGAGAATTGAGTAACGTATGGCCATCTATGAGTATATGGATGGCTGTATGAGGATTCCTGTGAATTCTATAGACACCCTCCTCCCAGTTCCGTGTTGAAATGACAGCTGCAGAGATGACATGTTTAAATACTGGAACCACACGCATGTCACCCACACGCACCATACAGAATGTAAACACAGCCGCAATGTCAGGTGTAACAGCAGATTCTTTATTAAGCAAATTACCATGACAAGAAAACATGAAGAGGCAGACAGCCGTGTCGCCGGCGTGCGTACGACCGCGCACATCTGCTCTACGACCCTCCCCCTACAGCGACATGCTGCCGCAGGATGACGGGTCCGCAATACTGAAGAACGTAGAGACACGTTAGGAACACACCGATCATAAGCTTCTGTTGGACGCAACAAATCGCTATCGCTGCAATATATATATAGACCGTAAAAGAGAAACTCCAGCCCGAAAAATTATGAATTAGACCTTTACATCTGTCTTAAACGTTATCACATAATGGTGTGTTAAAGGAAATCTTAAAGGGCCACTGTCGTGAAAATCTTAACATTTAAAATATATTTAAATACATACAAAATAAGAAGTACGTTTCTTCCAGAGTAAAATGAGCCATAAATTACTTTTCTCCTATGTTGCTGTCACTTACAGTAGGTAGTAGAAATATGACATTACCGACAGGTTTTGGGCTAGTCCATCTCTTCATGGGGGATTCTCAGCATGGCCTTTATTCTTTATAAAGACATTCCCTGATAAAGATTTATACAAAGATGCTGACCAGCCTCCCTGCTCACCTTACGCTTTTTTTTGCAGTTGGACGGAGAGACTGCCATTCACAAAGTCAGGTATGTCAAACCGGTCCTACGAGGGCCGAGGTCCTCACACATTTTTACACCGCTCAAATGAATTGATGAGTTTGAATCAGGAAGGGCGTGGTCCATCAGGTAGAACACATTCCTCTCTTTCTCAGTCCATCCTAAACACTGGCATGGATCTGGCCCTCCAGGCCTGGAGTTCCACACCTGTGCAGTAAGTGCTTTTGAAAAAAAAAAAACCCTGAGAACCCCCATGAGAAGATGGGCTAGTCCAAAATCTGTTGGTAATGTCAGATCTCTACTACTTACTGTAAGTGACAGCAACATAGGAGAAAAGTAATTTATGGCTCATTTTACTCTGGAAGAAACATACTTCTTATTTCTATGTGTTTACGTGTATTTTAATTTTAAGATTTCCGCGACAGTGATCAAGTTAAAAAAAAAAAAGCAGTTTAACTTTCCTGCGGCTTTCCGCAACCCTCCAGCCAACAGTGGGGACCCCCTCAAAGCTGGCTGGCCACGAGCAAAAATCGCTACTGGGCATGCACAGAACGCTCCCAGCAACTGGAGCACAATCAGGGCGTGCACGGCTCGGAGTCCTGCATGACCAGTAGCCTCCGACTGGCCACAACCAGCCAGCTTTGAGTGGGTCGCCTCTGCTTGCTGGAGGGTTGCGGATGGACGGCGTGGGCACAAGATGACTGCAGTAAGCTCCAGGTAAGTTACACTGGTTTTTTTCTGACTTACAAAACCCTTTATGGGTGCAATTTCCACCACCACCGGAGATGAAAATAATAACCAATCAACAGGACTCAAAGAAATTCGGAACGATCCGTAGGATTGTTCATCGTCAATTGACATCATTAACAGTACCCAATCTGATCGATCGTGCTGTTAAAGTGAATGGGAACCGCATTTAAAAAAAATGAGATAGATACTTACCCAAGTAGAGGGAAGGCTCTGGGTCCTATAGAGCCTTCCGGCTCCTTTCCTGGTCCCCTCGTTCCAGTGCTGGCTCGCCCGGTAGCAGTATTTGACTAAATTAGACAAATACTGCTTTACCCGGCCGATGGAGGCTTCAGAAGTCTTCAGGGAGCCCGAGTGCTCCTGAAGAAGGGCGGCCCTGTACTGCGCCTGCGCAGGCACGCTGTCTTGCACGCTCACGCCTGAGCAGTATGGAGCCGCACTTCTTCAGGAGGACACGGCTCCCGAAGACTTCCAAATACCCTTTCAACGGGGGATTGAAACGGGGGGAGCCAGCCCAGGATAGAGAGCACCGAGAGAGGAGACGGAAGGCTCTATACAACCCAGAGCCTTCCCTCTCCTTAGGTAAGTATTTGCTTCATTTTTTTAAAAATGCGGTTCCCATTCACTTTAATGGGCACTGTAAAGGGGCGCGCTCTCGTCCTGTGAAGCTATTCCTGGAAGGGGATCCTGTCCTTCAGACTATGTGGTTGGTTCTTCGTAAAAAGTGCGACTCAGATTTTCTTAACCTGCTTTTCTCTTTCCAAATTCTCACCCCATCTATAGAAAAGCACCTGGAAGGCAAAGTTGCCACCATCAATAATGCACAAAATATGGATCGCTTATTGGGAAAAAGGCAGACAGGTAGTGATGTCCAGGGGCTGGTACACACTACAGGAGCTTTGTGATTGTAAAAGCTCCTGCTAATGTTATCCTATGTGTGTGCTCACACTGGAGCGATGCGATTTAGGAAAAATCCCCCATAGCATTGCATTAGCAAGAGCTTTTAAAACCTCTTGTGTTTAAAAAAAAGCCCTTGTAGTGTGAGTCAGCCCTAGGAGAAGTCATGGCAAAGCATGTGATCAGTTTGGTCAGGTGATTGATATGCAAGTCTCTGATTTGCTTGTCATGATCATGTGATCAGAGCTTTGCAAATCCATCAGCTGATCAAACAAATCACATGCTTCTCCGTGACTTGTCCTAGACACGACCATCACTAATCAGAGACTTAAGCAGCCCATACACTCAGCCGATTTTCTGGCCGACCGATCGATCGCGATCGATCGATCGATCGATCGCAAATCGGTTGTCCAATCGACCGATCGACGGCCGATTTCGATCGATTTCGATGGATTTCCATCGAACTAGCAGGGTGGAAAATTTAGGTCGATCTGATGAGATTGCTTATCAGTTTGCATTGGCCTTAATGGAAATCTGATGGCAAAAAAATGCCATCAGATCGAATTTCAACAGATTTCAAACTGAAATCTATTGGAATTCTATCCTGGTAAAAAATGTTCTAAAAACGCATCAGATAGATCATCAGATGCATTTCTTATCTGTCTGCTGCCAATCTGACGAGTGTATGGGCACCTTTACATATCCATCACCTGACCACACTGATCACATGCTTCTCTGTGACTTCTAGACATGGCCATCACTTCTGACAGGGCAAGAAGAAGAACAAGTGCACTTGACTGTGTATTATGATGTGTAATGTAAACAAAAGGAGTAGCCATGGATACGGACAAATGATGGACTTGAGGAGGCATGTATGCATATTGGCACATAAATAGTGTGTGTGTTTGGGTATGGAGAGATATTTATGGGTATGGGGGAGGTATATTGAGGAGATATATATGGATATAGACAGATGCTCCTGGATATAGACTGATGTCTATCAATATATGAACTTATCTATGGACAAAGACTGATATCTGCGGGGTTTAATCTATTGATATGTACATATATCTATGGTTATAGTAATCAGTTTATGGATAAATATTTGTGGATATGATGAGGTATCTGTGGAAGTGAACAGATATGTTATCTATGGCTAAAGACATTTACTGTATCTATAGCTATGTGTGGCGCCATGCAGGGATACAGACAGATGCTGGAGAGAGATCTATGGATAAGGACAGAAGTTGGAGAGATATCTATGGATAAGGACAGACAATAGAGAGATATCTATGGATAAGGACAGATGCTGGAGAGATATCTATGGATAAGGACAGATGTTGGAGAGATATCTATGGATAAGGATAGATGGAGAGATATCTATGGATAAGAACAGACAATAGAGAGATATCTATGGATAAGGACAGATGGAGAGATATCTATGGATAAGGAAAGACGTTGGAGAGATATCTATGGATAAGGAAAGACGTTGGAGAGATATCTATGGATAAGGAAAGACGTTGGAGAGATATCTATGGATAAGGAAAGACGTTGGAGAGATATCTATGGATAAGGAAAGACGTTGGAGAGATATCTATGGATCTGGACAGAGGTCAGAAAGATATCTATAGGTCAGGACAGATAGACAGGACAGATTATCTCTATGGATAAGGACAGATGTTGGAGATATATATATGGATAAGGACAGATGGAGAGATATCTATGGATAAGGAAAGACGTTGGAGAGATACTCATGGATAAGGAAAGACGTTGGAGAGATATCTATGGATAAGGAAAGACGTTGGAGAGATATCTATGGATCAGGACAGATGTTTGAGATATCTATGGATCTGGACAGAGGTCGGAAAGATATCTATACATCAGGACAGATAGACAGGACAGATTATCTCTATGGATAAAATCATCTTTGAAAAGTCAACATTGGCGAGCTCCACGTTCCTCTAATGTGTGGTTAACTATACAAACTGCTGCTATAAATCACTATAGGAATAACACAATACTTCATCTATATGTGCTTTTGGGCTAGAGTTTCCCTTTAAAATATGACTCGGTTTTGAATGAAGACACATCGAGATTTGTCTGGAGCTCATCGATAGTTCCAGGCAGAAAAATATTGCTAAATTAATATTTACAGTGCAAATAAGTAAACTTTCTCATATTTCACAGGTGCAAAATAAATATAAGCTAGACTCTCATCTTAATCACATAAATAAATGTATACTTTCAACAAATATTGTGGGTGTTTCTGTACTCAGGTGCGATCTTCTGCAGACATCTGCCTTGCGTTCCTCTTCCACCCATCTATGATAGACCTCAAGTATGAACGGTCTGTACGGCATAAGTGCCTACACACCTTCACACCACTGATGCTTGGTCACTGGATGGCGATACAGACAGCAATTAATAAAGACTTGTTCACCACCGGGAACTTACGTCAAGTTCTTCTTACAGTGGCCACCGGCATTCTGCGTGCATTTGTCTGCTAATCTTCAGCTGACCTGTGACTGAAAAGACAATGGGCCTTATTTCCCCAAGAACACGTGTGAACTGGATTTATAAACTTAGGTTCTTCAGCCTCTAGGCTGCCATTATGTGGCGAGTGTTTGTAACCCGGAGTCATATCACACCGTAGTGAGGGCTACTACATTTGCTTCGAGTACTCTCTGGGTTAAGGAACAGAAGCAGGTGATCTGAATTGGTTGTCAACATACTTGGCAAGGACTCAAGAAAGGCTGGAGAACACTGGGGAACCCAAGTGGTCCAGCAATCCCCACCTTACTTTGAACAAAAAGTAGGGATAATAAAAATGGCACCCTGCAGAAAGAAACCACAAAGACAACAGGAGCCCAGATGGTGCAGCATGTCACAGTACCAGAAGTATGTAATATATGCGAATGTATTATACTCACACAGGTGGGTTGCAGAAGGGCAGCCGCCCACTAGAAGCAGGTGGAGATGTATAACCCGACTCCACTCGGGGGACCAGACGGAGCTGGTGATGGTCGCACTCTTGGGAAAAAGCAAACCTCAAATGACCTAAATTGGTTAAAGAGGGATGATCCCCATCTGAAAGGAAAGTGGAGGCACAGGAGAAAGGGGAAAAAGGCGCCCAGCGAAGATAAAATGCGCTAAAAACAAATAAAATGAAAAAAGTGAGGTGGCTTACCTCAATGAAGACAAATTCACGCATTAATAGAATTTTATTGCACTGGTAACGCGTTTCGTGGGTGCATATCCACTTCCTCAGGCCAAATAGCAGCGCCTAATAGTGCTTGTAGCCACAAATAAGGCTCATTATTTGTGGCTACAGCACTATAAGGCATTGCTATTTGGCCTGAGGAATACGTGAATTTGTCTTCATTGAGGTAACGCCACCTCACTTTTTAAATTTTATTTGTTTTTAACGCATTTCATCTTCTCTGGGCGCCTCTTTCCCCTTTATCCTTACTTTGAAATGGTGTGTTATTAGGTGGGAAATGCTTGTGTCAATTAGCTGCATCATAGCAGACCATGGTAAGGACTGCTGAATGGTTAGTGCATTGGATTTACCAGTTTTGGACCTGCAGTGAGAACTGTGGCTGCAATCACACAGCTGCCAGCTCACTAACCAAGGCCGGCCTTCTGATTCATGAAACCTTGTGCAAAGTCTTTGGGAAAACAAAGGGAAAAAACGAGAGCCCCAATAGTGTGTTATTGTTATTATACCACGGGAGAACTTTTGAAGGAAGAATACTCACAAGTGTAGGTTGCCGGCCTAGGCAACCACTGTTATCGCAGGCGGGGAATTTAGACCTGTCCCCGCTCAGGCTAAAAGGTCGCTCTCTATAGATAGAAGAAGGTGGTGGATACAATCGTATTCAAACAGGATTACAGAGGCGCCCAAAGATTAAAAATACTATAGTTTAAAATATATCAAATGGGGGGTGTTGGATGAACCACCTCCCAAGTAACGACAAATCGCACAGAGGTGCCATACCCGCTCCCTGACATTTGAGTTACTCCGATTTTTATGTGCCTGAGGAAGCGGGCGTAAGACCCGTGAAACGCGTTGCAAGTGATTGTTGTGGAGTAAGAATAAAACTGTTTCCTTGATGTGAATCAGTGCGATTTGTCGTTACTTGGGAGGTGGTTCATCCAACACCCCCCCTTTGATATATTTTAAACTATAGTATTTTTAATCTTTGAAAGTCTTTGGGAAGCCAGCATCTAATTGGTCCATGTTGACAACCAATCAAAAACTACTAACTGGATTTTTGGTCAGCAACAGGGCAAACAATTAGAGAAAAGCTACTGACAGCTTCGGTAACTGGGCTCAATGGGTAGCTAACTTTTGTAAAGAGTAATTTTTGTCTCATTGGGAAGAAAAGTCGTAAATGCTGAGGTCAGTTTTACACTGGTGAGAATTTCCCACGGCGAGAGAGGCTGCCTCAGAACAACCGCAACGCACCAAAGCCCCTTTAACATTACCCTGCGGCAGACAGTGCCAACAGGGTAATATACATAAGCCCGCCCCCGCTCAGTGAATTACTTCCTGCTGGACAGGAAGTCTGTCACTGGGATTTTCAACAGGGTAATATACATAAGCCCGCCCCCACTCAGTGAAGTACTTCCTGCTGGACAGAAAGATCATCACTGGGATTGCCAACAGGGTAATATACATAAGCCCGCCCCCGCTCAGTGAAGTACTTCCTGCGGGACAGGAAGAACATCACTGGGATTCCCGTCAGTCTGTGCATGTGCGCCAGGCTCAATCGTTCAGACTCACTGCATCGCGATAGACTTGCATTACTGCATAATCTATACGGTAGGCACGGATCATGCGGTAACGCACGCATGACTCTGCGGCAGCCATGCGACGAATTAACCACTTCCAGCTTGGCACCTCGCATTGCGTATGTGTGTAAATCTCCATAGACTTTCATTGACTTAGCGGCCTCTTGGGGTAAAACAGCTAATTGCAACGCCACAGTGTAAAATGAACCTTACTGTTCTATCCCTTCGTTTACACGAGGGGGCCCCATGCAGGGCCCACAAGCAATCAAAGGCAGGCCCAATCACACAGCTTGCCACACTTCTCATTATGGTCCAATAAGACTCAAGCCAGGGTTGCAAACTCCTGCCAATTAACATCAGAATAAAATGTAATCAGATCCAGGTTTGTTGGGCCACTCACGTTCCCTTATGTTCCTCGGGCTTTATGGATCAGATCAATGCTACAAACACAACAGGTTTTCTGTCTGATGAAGCAATGGCCGTTATATTTCTAAGAGAAAACTGTAAGGGGTGCCCTATAATACTTACGGTCTAACTTGAGAACATAAAAACAGGAGTCGTTTGATCTTGCCTCTTTCAAGGAACAAACCACGTGAGGTAGAAATATTTTTTTATTGATGCACTTGGTCTTATGTGCATCAATAAAAATGATTTCTACCTGGTGGTTGGTTCTTTGAAGGAGGAAAGATCAAACTACTCATGCTTTTCATTCTCAAATTAAACCGTAATCAGACCTGGGGCACAGAGTGGGAGCCGTTTCGTTTTCCCATAGGCTCAAAAGATGGCTGTAGGAGTGCAATTCACCCTTGTGAGTATAACTTATTATTCTATTTGAATTTCCACCAAACCTAAACGATACAGCACCATTGCGCTCCTGCTCTCTCATTACAGAGTCTTGGGGGTTGAATCCATAACCACCAAGAATCATCAGTCTTAATTATTTCTAAGAGTTGTTTAGTTTTTACCGTACAGTAATAGTTGATGACCAGGTCTTCTTACCCAAAAGAAAAGGTCCCTTAAAGTGGATCCGAGATAAACTTTTACTCATTGCATAATTGTGCCCCTTACATATAGTTTATAGGGCATTCCTCAAGCCAAATACCTTTTTTTTGGTTTTAATACCCTAATTCTCTATAAACTAAACAAGCCTCGCCCACAGCTCCTCCAGCGCCTAGGCATTCTGAGTCCCATGTAGCAAGTGCTCATGGGAGCTCAGTCTGGGGAGGAGGAGGTTGTTCCCAAAGGAGGAGGAGTCTGCGTTACCAGCCAGAGATTTCAGAGGCAAGGGGGCGGAGAGAGGAGTAGAGTTTTTTTTACAGGCTGAGGGATGGAGATGCAGAGCAGCTTGCCTGTGTGTAATGATGACAAGCAGAATATGGCTGCTCTCGTATCACAGGAATAAATAATCATAAACTGTTTAAGCTGTTTGCAGCTAGATGTGCTGTGTAAACGATCTAAATTTTAGATAAGATATATAGACAAGTTACTTGTTAGTGTTAGTTTTTCATCTCGGATCCACTTTAAGTGAAACAGATGAGGAAAAAAAGACTTTCCTCCTTTGCTTACAGATATCGCCGTTGTCTGCAGATATCATCCCCCTGCTAAAGAGGCAGATTCATGTCTACAAGTAGAACCCCCCACTAGAGTGCTGTCCTGTAGGAACCGCCTCCCTTCTCATGTAGGTTGAATCTTCTTGTTTACAGAAAGTCTATCCTAGACTATCCTCTTTACGGGAGGGGTCATTTTCTTTTGTAAAAAAGCTAAAACTGACCACACACAGATATAGAGACTTTTTCACTGTGTACTTCTAGGTTGAGAACACAATTTGCACCCAAAAAACTGATTGTAATGTATTGTAGATATTAACTATCACATAGTTTGTCGTCAAGGACAGTGCCATGCTTCCCACCTAGACAAAGATGCACCAAGCATACATGTGTAATGGTGTGCAACTACAGGGACCCAGCAGAGCGGAGGCCCAGGAGAGGTCTTCAGGATCACACGCAGGGCCAGTGGCAGAAAGCAGTCTGTTCCTTTGCCACCTTCTGGTTGGTGCACCCATGGAGCAGCACCCTCTCGGCATCCTCCGCCATCCCCCAGACGGCCTCCACCAGCAGCCGGTAGGTGCGGTCAGGAGACAATTTGGTGGGGGCCTCCTCTCCTCCTCCCCAGTGCGGGATGTAGCTCCAGACCAGCTCTGATAAAGAAAGAGGCTGAGATGCCAAATGCAGCAGTTGATCTGGACTTGGGTCTTGCGCCAGCGGGCACTGCACCTCGGTGCGTAAATCCTCAGAGCTACAGCCCGTCACTTGAGATATCAAAGACAACGAGTCGTCATCTAGGCCGTAGCGGACACGGAATGATGTAAGTGCAGATAGGAGGATGGACAGTGCTTCGGGGAGCTGTCCTTGAGATGACTTGGTACAAACATCCAGGCAGGTGTCATAAATGCCCATCATCAGCCTCCTTCGCTCCCGCCTCACCAGTTGGACGATTATAGATGGGATTGAATGCAAAAGCCTCTCTCTGACTAGCTGAGGAGCTCCCTTTTCCAAAGCCACCCTCAGACCTGGAAAATCAGTCCCATGGCTTTTTGTCTTCTTACCGCCTTCCACTTGAGCTTTGGCCTCCTGCTTATGTTTCCTCTCCCCTTCTCCACCAATCAGCATACAGTGCTTGCCAGCAGCAACCAAGGCTTCAACGAGGGTGGCGCGAGAACTGTTGTCCATCCCAGAGCCCACAATCAAGTAGACATCACAAGCTTCTGACTGCAGGTTCTGCAGGTACTGTTCTACAGACATGGGAGGAGTCCCCGGACCTGGAAGGGATCTTACGACAAGTCCTGCTAGTGAGGGTTCACACAGGGCAGAAAGGATGCCATCTTTATCATTGCCCGTCACGCCCACCACAGCAGCCACTGGAGGAGGGTTGTCTATGAAGATGCTGAGGAGGGAGCAGAATTCAGACAGTCCCTCTTGATCACATTGCACCTCGAAGACTGATGCCAGTTCCTGACTCTGAGGATCTCCACTGGGGCTAACTGGCCTGCAAATAAAGATAAGAGATCTGTATTAGGGACACAGCTAACACAGGAGCATAAAAGGATGAAAAAGTAAGGAGTCTGCATTGCTGGTTCACTTGTAAGGGATAAAGTGTATGGCTGATATTGTGGTGAAACCCCTCCCATAGTGTGATGTCATGACCATGGTCCTGACAGTTTGATGTCTGTGAACCTCGTTGCATTGTGGGAAATAACGGCTTTTTCCAACTGTCAAGTAAGTAGTATCTCCCTTTGTGCATAGAACTCTCAGTAACAAACATTTCGCAGAGATCACCTGACAGGACTAAAGATGTCTCCACCAGTGATAAATGTCAGAATGTAAATCAGGAAGAGGAAAGATTTTACAATAGGCAAACGCTGACTAAATAAGGGCCCTTTTCCACTGGCTGCGATCCGATTAAAAAAGCAGATCGCAGCAGTTTTGCGATCGCTAGAGCACCGTGATAACATGTAAATCGCGGAGCTCTTTTTCCACTACCACGCTTCGTTCGCGTTTCATTTTTTGCCGATTCGCCATCGCCGTCCAGCGCGATTCTTGTCGCAATCACACTACGTTCCCAGCTGTGAGCTGAACGACAATAGTGGAAAAACAGTTTGCGCGATCACAAGCGCAGGTGATTTGCGTTTGCGAGTGGAAAAGGGCCCTGAATGAATATTGTAAACAATAGACTTCATTATGTTATTTTCACTAAAGGTCCTCTTTGACCTCTAATACCCTCAGGGCCCTTTCACACTGAGGCGGTGCGGTATTTTTACCGCACCCACCGCCGTGACTTTCATACTGCGACGTTACGGCGCAATGCGTGACATGGAGCGCTTGTAAGGACAGCGGAGGGAGCCTGGAGCAAGCGGAGGCCACGGACAGGTAATGTATCATTTGCGCTGGGCACTGGAGGGGGGGGATGCACATTAAGCATTAGGGTGGACTTCGTCAGCGAGGCGTTCGGATGCGGCGTCACAAGGCCGATTCCTGATCGATTTCATGCTGAAATTGATGGGGAATCCGTCTGCGGTGTATGGGCAGCTGACAGACCTCTCATCATATTCGGCTAGAGAGAGATTTGTCTCTCGGTGGAATCTGCCCATCGGACAAATCCTCAACTGTATATATTCAGGTTACATACAGGAGTCCCAGTTACCCGGGACTCTACCATCTGACAGTAAACGGGGGGAGCCATGGGGGCGTGCCTCTCTCCCTCATTCTGCAGAGCAGCATGCAGTGGAAACTACTTACCAGAGCTCCGGATACCGTACCTCTTGTAGCTGCCAGCTGCTTTACTGCATCCTCTACAGCTCCTAATGTTCCACCTGATCCACATTGGATACAGTAGAGCTGCCGGCACCTGCAAGAGGTGAAGAGGAACAGTGCCCGGAGCTCTGCTAAGTGGTTTCCACTGCATGCTGCTCTGCATTTGCTTAGGGGAGGGGTGTTAAAGTTATGTTGGGACCCCTAGTTACTTGAACTCTCAAGCAACCGCAAATTACACCTATCAGGCAGTCCACGCCTGTGCTGGATAACCGAGAACCTACTCTAGGTAGTTGGGTTGAAAAAAAGATATCAGTTCATCAAGTTTGAGCAGAAAGTATAGTACAGCACCAGCCAGCATCCGGTGTAGCTACAGTTATCATTTAAAGCAGCAGGGACAGCCATACTATCCCAGGAAGAAAAACACACATATATAAGTAGATTAATATTTGTACATTGTACATGTATTGTACAGTCCACGTTTTGATTTCAGTGAATTTTATATAGTAAATAAGGAGAAAACTGTTCCAGGCATTTTCCATCTTTACTGCCTCTGACTGAAGCCAATCCTGTTGTCATTTCCTCCCTTACTCTTTTTTTTTCTCCTGATTGAAATGGTGTATGAATTGTTAGCCCTCCTCCCAACTGAGCTCTGTACTAAAACTGCGCTGTCTTATCTAGTTTGCACAGCATAGATCGTATTCGAGCAGCTTCTGCTCAGGGGTCAGGTGTATTTCCCTTCTCAGCATCTGTCACACTGAACTGCCCTCAGCCAATCAGGGAGGAGCAGGAAAGTGGAGGGGGAGATAACAAGCATCCCTTTCCGTAGCAATGTACCAGAATAAAGCTAGGCTGACTGAGATAAGATTAATTACAGCAGAAACATTTATGATTATATTGGAATGCTTGCAATGCAGGGTCGGGATGTAGACTACATAATAAACACAGATCAGTTGGTAAATGGAATTTGATTTTATGGCTGACAATACTGCTTTACAGTGTCAGGGTGCGTTTCCACTAGTGCGGTGGGGAAATCGCAGCGGATTCTCCGCGGACGAATTCGCATGCAGGAGCGAAATTGCATGCGGTTGTATGTAAATTTTACCGCAAATTCACATACGATTTCGCATGGATGACGCTGTGTGCGAATTTAACCATGGCAGTGCCTGTGTGCGTTTTCATTGATTTCATGCGAAATCGTATGCGAATTCGCATGAAAATTCGCATACAAAACCTCCATGCGAATTCCCTATTAAATACATTGTATGCGAATCGCATGCGGTATGTGTGGTGTCCGAATTCGGATGACTCTGCTGAGCAGATTTTTTCTGCACAAGAAAACGCTCCGTTTTCCTGACAAGTGGATACAGGCTCATTTACTTTTATTGGTTATGCGAATTTGCATGCGGGGAAAGCATGCGAATTCGCGTTAGTGGAAACGCACCCTAACTGTCGGGCATAAAATCAATTCTTTATTTTTATCTGGTAAACAAGTAATAAGGATGCTAACCAGGCAATCCAAAAGTTAAAATGCCCAGTTAACCTGACTCTTATTTGGTACACACAAATGTTGGTACGCACAAGAAAGTTGCAAGGCATGCTGGGTTGTCCTTTTTTGCTTCTCTACTTTCCCCTCAGACTTAACTAATGCAGCCTGATTGGCTGAAGCCTCTTTCCCTCCTGTTTTCCCCTCCCACACCTCATTCTGAGACAATGCACTTTCTACAGTGGAGGGTGGGCGATGCATACACAATCAGGCAGAGGAGAGTAAGGGAGGAAATGACATCAGGATTGGCTTCAAAATAGCCACACTTAAAGCGGAATATAACCCTGCATTTCAACTTTGCTCTAAAATATTATTTACAGCATATTATATGCAAAAAGCATTTTTTTTTTACTAGACCAGCATTGGAAGGGTTAAACACAGACGTTTCAAGTTCCGTGGAGAGATATGCAGAAGTTCAGATTGTTACATTCTATGTATCTATTGATAAACAGTTACACACTCTTTGGCAGTCTTCCAAGCTCCTTCTCAGTCAGAGAGATGAGTCACATTAAACACTTAGATACATTTCTGTAAACAAAATGTATCTCTTTTCAGCTTCGGATGCCTGCAGAAATCTAAAGGAACTTTAAAGCCCTGTGTAACCCTTCCAATGCTGGTCTAGTAAAAAAAAAAAATGCTGGTTGCATATAATATACTGTAAATAATGTTTTAGAGCAAAGTTGAAATGCAGGGTTATATTCCGCTTTAAAATGGGAAATGCTAAGAAGGATTTTCTCTTTTTTTTACTGTAGAAAAATAACTAAAATCAAAATGTGGGCAGTGCAATACACATTATGTAAGTAGAGCCATTTTTTATCTATCTATCTATCTATCTATCTATCTATATTTTTTTTTTTTTTTTTCTGAGATAGTATGGCTAACAGCTCCTCTTTAAGGCAGCTGCCAATTCCCATTCTTACCACACAGACACACATTTCCGAACTTTCATAGAAGGGCGTGTGGGGTCCATCTCTCACCTCTTCCACTGCAGCAGCTCTTTCTCCAGGTAGTCCACCATTTCTGGGAAGTCAAACTTCTTGGGTTCCAGAGCAGACACCACAAATACGTTGCCACCTAGGTTTCCGCCCAGCTGTTCTTCTGTTTTCCCCCTCAGGGTCAGCAGGGTCTGGCCTCTCCAGTAATTCTTCCCCTGCTGCCTCTTCTCCGTATGCAAGGTCAGGTCCACGTGGGTCTGCACAACACAATACGGCTTCCCCAACTGCTTCAGGACCCCCAGAAGCTGAAGATCGGCCTCAGAAATGGTCTCCCCCACCGTCAGCACCAGACACTGCACAGAGTCGGGCTTCACCCCCTCCAGAAACACGATGGGCGAGTCTCCGGGCTGGTACCCCGGGTAATCCAGGAGGGTCACGTTCGGCAGAGAAGGGTAAGTATGGCACGTGACCTCATGAGTCGTCTCATCTCCTCTGAAATACGAGTCCAGGAATTTAGGACTGAACTGCTCTGATTGGTGGCAGAGAGATCGGACCAGAGTGGTTTTTCCTGATCTCCTGGGTCCAATGATGGCGATGCTGAAATTGAGAGATTCTGGATGAGCCAGCAGTTCGGGATGTCCTGGCAACGCCTCTGTGGCTATCTCCACATCCGCCATGTCTGCTCCTTCCTGGAAGACAGATGTGGAAAGATTACCGACTGAATCAGAAATAATAAACACACAAGACAATTTCTGAGCCAGTCATAGGGAACCAGGTCTGCCTTTCCTCGTTGCCATCCTCTATAATAATCTCCCTGTGTCCCTGCATCACGCTGTCCCTGTGTAGCTGGTCTGTGCTTCTTTGCTACTGCGCATGAGCGCAGCACGGACCCAGCCTCATAGAGACAGGAGGACAGGGCCAGAGAGCCGGGCGGGCGTGTGAGCAGCGGCCGGGTGTGCGCTCGCACGTGTGCGGCGGGAGCGCCCGTGCAGTAACATGCGATGGTGGCAGTAAGAAACACAGACCTAGAGCCCGTTTTTAAAGGGGCTTTGGTCTGCTAGTACCCTATATAGCTCTACAAGCAGGCGCTACGTTTAGTAGACTGCGCCGTGTTTAGCAGTGGACTGTCACACCTCCCCTCCGTGTACAAGCACAGCCAGACCGCGCAGGTGCCAGAGTGTTCACGCCTTCACAGTAGCACAGAGCGGCCTGTGCGCAGCAGAAAAAGCCACACGTGAGTGGCTGCATGGTACTGCGCAGGCCGTACTTTACACCTGCTTGATGCGCTATATTCTGACCCTGATCTGGTGATGGGGAGACATAACACAGGGGGACAGAGACCCCCACCTGCTATATGCCACCCCTGATCTAGTGATGGGGAGACAGGGGGACAGAGACACCCCTCACCACTCGCTATATGCCACCCCTGATGTGGTGACTGATGGGGAGCGCAGACATAACACAGGAGGACATAGAATCCCACCAAAAATCTATTAACCCTTCGCACTCTCACATGCAAATGTTCCAATAAGATGGGGGGCTGTATACTCGCCTGCTGGGCACACCTGGGCAGAGGAGGCGAGGGGGGGGCTGCAGTGATAATGGGGGTCAGTATACTCGCCTGCTGGGCAAAGGAGGAGGCTGGATGCAGTACTATGGGGTGCTACATTATGGGGGGACAGGGTGGGGGGGGGCTGCAGGGATATAATGGGGGGTCTGTATACTCACCTTGCTGTGCAGAGGAGGAGGCTGGGCGCAGTACTATGGGGGGCTGCAGTGTTATGGGGGGGTCGGTATACTCACCTTGCTGTGCAGAGGAGGAGGCTGGGTGTAGCACTATGGGGTCTGCAGTACTATGGGGGGCTGCAGTGATATGGGGTGTCGGTATACTCACCTTGCTGTGCAGAGGAGGAGGCTGGGTGTAGCACTATGGGGTCTGCAGTGATATGGGGGGCTGTAGTGATACGGAGGGTGCAGCGATATGGGGGTATGCAGGGTGGGGCTCGGTATACTCACCTTGCTGGGCAGAGGAGGAGGCCGGGTCGCGCTGTCTAGCAGAGGCAGCCCAGGCCGGGGTATTATGGAGGAGGAGGAGAGAGGATGACACTGCAGAGAGCTGGGAGGAAAACATGAACACGTGAGAAGGAGGAGGAGGAGGCCGGAGCCCCAGAGTCTGCGCTGCCTGCAGAGGAGGAGATCCGGGCCCAACTCCCACCCGGGCCACCCAGCCGGACACCAGCTGCACCCAGACACCAGTGAGCAGGGGAGGGGGGCTCTGCTGTGTCTGTACCCCCAGTATATACAGCCTGATCTCCCTATATACCTCTGCCTGTACTATCCCTCATCATCCTGCCTGTACTACACCTATATGTCACCCCTCTGCTGTGACTGCTGTACCCCCTGTATATACAGCCTGATCTCCCCCCTGCTTCTCCCTACATACCTCTCTGCCTGCTGCACTCCCATCATCCTGCCTGTACTACCCCCTATATATAAAATATACAGCCTGATCACGCTATATACCTCTGTGCCTGCTACATCATCCTGCCTGTACTATCCCTCCCATCATCCTGCCTGTACTATCCCTCCCATCATCCTGCCTGTACTATCCCTCCCATCATTCTGCCTGTACTATCCCTCCCATCATCCTGCCTGTACTATCCCTCCCATCATCCTGCCTGTACTATCCTCCCATCATCCTGCCTGTACTATCTCTCCCATCATCCTGCCTGTACTATCCCTCCCATCATCCTTCCTGTACTATCCCTCCCATCATTCTGCCTGTACTATCCCTCCCATCATCCTGCCTGTACTATCCCTCCCATCATCCTGCCTGTACTATCCCTCCCATCATCCTGCCTGTACTATCCCTCCCATCATCCTGCCTGTACTATCCCTCCCATCATCCTGCCTGTACTATACCTCCCATCATCCTGCCTGTACTATCCCTCCCATCATTCTGCCTGTACTATCCCTCCCATCATCCTGCCTGTACTATCCTCCCATCATCCTGCCTGTACTATCTCTCCCATCATCCTGCCTGTACTATCCCTCCCATCATCCTTCCTGTACTATCCCTCCCATCATTCTGCCTGTACTATCCCTCCCATCATCCTGCCTGTACTATCCCTCCCATCATCCTGCCTGTACTATCCCTCCCATCATCCTGCCTGTACTATCCCTCCCATCATTCTGCCTGTACTATCCCTCCCATCATCCTGCCTGTACTATCCCTCCCATCATCCTGCCTGTACTATCCTCCCATCATCCTGCCTGTACTATCTCTCCCATCATCCTGCCTGTACTATCCCTCCCATCATCCTGTCTGTACTATCCCTCCCATCACCCTGCCTGTACTATCCCTCCCATCATCCTGCTTGTACTATCCCTCCCATCATCCTGCCCGTACTATCCCTCCCCTCATCCTGCCCGTACTATCCCTCCCATCATCCTGCCCGTACTATCCCTCCCATCATCCCGCCCGTACTATCCCTCCCATCATCCCGCCCGTACTATCCCTCCCATCATCCCGCCCGTACTATCCCTCCCATCATCCTGCCCGTACTATCCCTCCCATCATCCTGCCCGTACTATCCCTCCCATCATCCTGCATGTACTATCCCTCCCATCATCCGGCCTGTACTATCCCTCCCATCATCCTGTCTGTACTACCCCTCCCATCATCCTGCTTGTACTATCCCTCCCATCATCCTGCCCGTACTATCCCTCCCATAATCCTGCCCGTACTATCCCTCCCATCATCCTGCCTGTACTATCCCTCCCATCATCCTGCCCGTACTATCCCTCCCATCACCCTGCCTGTACTATCTCTCCCATCACCCTGCCTGTACTATCTCTCCCATCATCCTGCCTGTACTACCCCTCCCATCATCCTGCATGTACTATCCCTCCCATCATCCTGCCTGTACTATCCCTCCCATCATCCTGCCTGTACTATCCCTCCCATCATCCTGCCTGTACTATACATGTATATTCCCCATCATTCTTCTTGTATACCCTGCCTGCTGTATACACATATACTGCACCCAGTCTATAATACCCCTATATCACTCCTCCATATCCTGCACTCACTCCTCCCATATACCACACCCAGCCTATAATATCCCCATATCACTCCTCCATATCCTGCACTCACTCCTCCCATATACCACACCCAGCCAATAATATCCCCATATCACTCCTCCATATCCTGCACTCACTCCTCCCATATACCACACCCAGCCTATAATATCCCCATATCACTCCTCCATATCCTGCACTCACTCCTCCCATATGCCACACCCAGCCTATAATATCCCCATATCATATCTCCATATCCTGCACTCATTCCTCCCATATACTGCACCACACCCAGCCTATAATAACCCCATATCACTCCTCCATATCCTGCACTCACTCCTCCCATATACCACACCCAGCCTATAATATCCCCATATCACTCCTCCATATCCTGCACTCACTCCTCCCATATGCCACACCCAGCCTATAATATCCCCATATCACTCCTCCATATCCTGCACTCACTCCTCCCATATGCCACACCCAGCCTATAATATCCCCATATCACTCCTCCATATCCTGCACTCACTCCTCCCATATACTGCACCACACCCAGCCTATAATATCCCCATATCACTCCTCCATATCCTGCACTCACTCCTCCCATATACTGCACCACACCCAGCCTATAATATCCCCATATCACTCCTCCATATCCTGCACTCACTCCTCCTATATACTGCACCACACCCAGCCTATAATATCCCTGTATCACTCCTCCATATCCTGCACTCACTCCTCCCATATACCACACCCAGCCTATAATATCCCCATATCACTCCTCCATATCCTGCACTCACTCCTCCCATATACCACACCCAGCCTATAATAACCCCATATCACTCCTCCATATCCTGCACTCACTCCTCCCATATACTGCACCACACCCAGCCTATAATAACCCCATATCACTCCTCCATATCCTGCACTCACTCCTCCCATATACCACACCCAGCCTATAATAACCCCATATCACTCCTCCATATCCTGCACTCACTCCTCACATATACTGCACCACACCCAGCCTATAATATCCCCATATCACTCCTCCATATCCTGCACTCACTCCTCCCATATACCACACCCAGCCTATAATATCCCCATATCACTCCTCCATATCCTGCACTCACTCCTCCCATATACCACACCCAGCCTATAATATCCCCATATCACTCCTCCATATCCTGCACTCACTCCTCCCATATACCACACCCAGCCTATAATAACCCCATATCACTCCTCCATATCCTGCACTCACTCCTCCCATATACTGCACCACACCCAGCCTATAATAACCCCATATCACTCCTCCATATCCTGCACTCACTCCTCCCATATACCACACCCAGCCTATAATAACCCCATATCACTCCTCCATATCCTGCACTCACTCCTCCCATATACTGCACCACACCCAGCCTATAATATCCCCATATCACTCCTCCATATCCTGCACTCACTCCTCCCATATACCACACCCAGCCTATAATAACCCCATATCACTCCTCCATATCCTGCACTCACTCCTCACATATACTGCACCACACCCAGCCTATAATATCCCCATATCACTCCTCCATATCCTGCACTCACTCCTCCCATATACCACACCCAGCCTATAATATCCCCATATCACTCCTCCATATCCTGCACTCACTCCTCCCATATACCACACCCAACCTATAATATCCCCATATCACTCCTCCATATCCTGCACTCACTCCTCCCATATACCACACCCAGCCTATAATAACCCCATATCACTCCTCCATATCCTGCACTCACTCCTCCCATATACTGCACCACACCCAGCCTATAATAACCCCATATCACTCCTCCATATCCTGCACTCACTCCTCCCATATACCACACCCAGCCTATAATAACCCCATATCACTCCTCCATATCCTGCACTCACTCCTCCCATATACTGCACCACACCCAGCCTATAATATCCCCATATCACTCCTCCATATCCTGCACTCACTCCTCCCATATACCACACCCAGCCTATAATAACCCCATATCACTCCTCCATATCCTGCACTCACTCCTCCCATATACTGCACCACACCCAGCCTATAATAACCCCATATCACTCCTCCATATCCTGCACTCACTCCTCCCATACACCACACCCAGCCTATAATATCCCCATATCACTCCTCCATATCCTGCACTCACTCCTCCCATATACCACACCCAGCCTATAATATCCCCATATCACTCCTCCATATCCTGCACTCATTCCTCCCATATACCACACCCAGCCTATAATATCCCCATATCACTCCTCCATATCCTGCACTCACTCCTTCCATATACTGCACCCAGCCTATAATATCCCCATATCACTCCTCCATATCCTGCACTCACTCCTCCCATATACCACACCCAGTCTATAATATCCCCATATCACTCCTCCATATCCTGCACTCACTCCTCCCATATACTGCACCACACCCAGCCTATAATAACCCCATATCACTCCTTCCATATCCTGCACTCACTCCTCCCATATACCACACCCAGCCTATAATAACCCCATATCACTCCTCCATATCCTGCACTCACTCCTCCCATATGCCACACCCAGCCTATAATATCCCTATATCACTCCTTTTATATCTTTCACCCTTCTCACATAGTCAGTACCTCCCAGCACCTGTAATATCCCCATATCTCCCTCCTTCCTATCCTGCTCTCCTCTCCCGTATACCTCCCTGCCTCCAGTCCTATAAGATCTCCTTGCAGTACTCTGCCCTCGTCTTCCCTGTCCTGCAATGTTCTCCCATAAACCTTGTACAATACTCTTATTTACCTACTACCCTTAAGCTGTAATAAGCTGGTATGGGCTCTAATTATCTCATACGCTCTCTGCATTTCATACATTGCTGCGCCAGGCACGTGATCACTGTCATCATTGTGCATATTAAATTTGATTATAGTCATCTCCATTATTTGCAAGAGGAAATTACCGTTTAAATTCTGCAAATTAAATTACACAGTCGTGCTTTGGCAAAAAACCAGAGACCCCCTCTGCCCATCTCTCCCGTACCTCATCGAGAAATCGTATAGCTGAGCTTTGTTTGATTTCTGTGCACCTTATGAAACATAATCGCATTTATTTAGTTGTATTTACTCCCTGCCTCTTGCTCAATAGCGTTCTTATTTGCTTGTAAACTGCTTGTTTTATTTCATGCAGCATTTTACAAAATCATGTTATTTTCTCCTCTCTTGTTTTTCCATTCTGCCTCCAACAGAGAAATTAGTCTTTGTATTAGGCCCGGGTGGTAAAATGGATTCATGGCATCTGAGGAAAATATTGTACCTGAAGTGAGACGGATATGGAGGCTGTCATAGTAATATCCTTTTAAGCAATACCAGTTGCCTGGCTATCCTGCTGATCCTCTGCCTCTAATGCTTTTAGCCATAGCCCCTGAACAAGCATGCAGCAGATCAGGTGTTTCTGACATTTATTGTCAGATCTGACAAGATTATCTGCATGCTTGTTTCAATTCATGTGTGATTCAGACACTACTGCAGACAAATAGATCAGCAGAACAGCCAGGCAACTTGTATTGTTTAGGCTACGTTTCCACTGTAGTGTGACATATTTCGCCTGCAAAAAAATCGTATAAGATTTTTCTGATTGGTGAAAATCTGCATGTACATTTTTACATGTTTTTATGCAAATTTTCATACGCGAAAATTTGCATTAGTTAAATATAACATAATCTGCCTAGTAACAGCTTAGTCATGACTGCTGACAACTTCCTGTAACCATGGATCTAATGGGAATTTTTGTGCAAATAGCGCGAAAATTCCTCTTGCCTATACAAAGCATTGTACGCGAATCGTACACAATGTCCAAAAAAATGATACAGGACCTCAGATTTTTCCACACATACGAACGCTAACGAAAATTCGCATTGAATGGAAACAGCCCCATTCACTAACATTAGCTGCAAAATGAATGCAAATTTTCTGAGAGAAAATCTGACACGAAACTAAGCCTAAATGGAAATAAATATGGTAGCCTCCATGTACTTCTCACTTCAGTTGTCCTTTAGGCTGCTTCCACACAGGGACGTTACAGGCACACATTAGTGCAGCCTGTAACGCTCCCCCAACGCACAGCAATGTAACACAAGTGGGCTGTTCACACTGCCCACGTTGCATTACATGTAACGCTGCACGTTCTGCCGAAAGTGCAGCATGCTACGGCGTTACAGCGGCTTAAGCCGCGTTAGACTGTTTGCACATGCTCAGTCATGTTGGGGAGGAGCGGAGAGCGGCCAGGCACATGGCTAATTAATATTCACTGCACGTTGTGACATGCAGTGTTTACTTCCTGGAGCGGCCGCTCTGTGCGGTGATTGGCCGGCGGGACTAGGTGATGCCGCATGCGTCCAAGAGTACGCATCACGGACGCCAGAGTGAGCTGCACAACGCGGCTCACTCCGACGTCCACACCAGAGAGCACCAGGCGTTGCGCTAGGTGCACGTTATGCGACCTTAACGTAGCACCTAACGCAACGTCTTGGTGTGCAAGTAGCCTTAAAGAGACACTGAAGCGAAAAAAAAATGATGATATTATGATTTGTATGTGTAGTACAGCTAAGAAATAAAACATTAAGATCAGATACATCAGTCTAATTGTTTCCAGTACAGGAAGAGTTGAGAAACTCCAGTTGTTATCTCTATGCAAACAAGCCATTAAGCTCTCCGACTAAGTTAGTCGTGGAGAGGGCTGTTTTCTGACTTTTATTATCTCAACTGTAAGTGAACTGTTTACTTTTTCTCTGCTAGAGGAGAGGTCATTAGTTCACAGACTGCTCTGAAAGAATCATTTTGAATGCTGAGTGTTGTGTAATCTGCACATATTATAGAATAATGCAATGTTAGAAAAAACACTATACCTGAAAATAAAAGTATGAGAATATTTTCTTTGCTGCTAATCTTCTAGTAATTATTCATAGTACACAACCAATTCATTATATCATATATTTTTTTCACTTCAGTGTCTCTTTAAGGAGAAAACTTATTTCACATTGTTTTAAACAAAGAAATACCTGTTCACTATATTGATTGTTCAAAAAAAAAGTTTTAAAACAATTGTATGGTGTTTGGCCTCCTTTTAAGCTTTTCACTAACTTCAATTTTTAGTGAGCAATTGTATTTTTGAATAGACTAGGCCTGAAAGATGACTTTATTTCTGGTTTCCTTAAAGAACCAGTCGGTTGGCATGACTGATTTTTTTTCATAGATACAATTGCAGCTGCTTTCAATATCGGAACAAGTCTTGTCTTCCTTTACAATCATTAAACGTGGCCATACACGATACAATAAAATGTCCTATTTTACGCCAATCGATACATATGATCGGATCTCCCGAAAAAAATCAAAAGCTTTTTTTTTTTCATTTGACTGAAAAATCAGATCGGATTTCCCATTTTTATCGATCCGGAATGCTGGAAATTTTTCTTCAATTTTTCTAAAGATTTTATGGTGTGTGTTAGATTGCCAATTTATTAATATACACACCCTAGCAAAAAATGTATTGCAATTCTTGAATTGAACAGATATTTAAAAAAAATTGTATGGTGTGTGGCCACCTTTACAGTCAGGGTTACAGTTTTTGAAATGAGCACTGTACTGACATGCTGCTAGGCTGTAGGCGACTTGCTTGCTCTACGTAGAGGACCAGCACTGGTTGCCGGTAATGTTTTAGAAGTGGCAAAGTTATTATTGGGTTTTTTTGTGTGTTTTTCTTTAAAGTTTTCTTTTGTGAACTTCTATCTTTCAGATTATGGAAACTTTCAGTGAGCTGAGCCTTGAGGAACATGAAGTGGAGATAGTCCTGACCAATAAGGAGGAGCGCGATGGTCCTGAAGAGTCCCCTCTGGAGGATTGCTGGGACTTCTCTGTGGCTGTGGCGGGAGGTCCAGGGGTTGGTAAGACTGTTCTCATACAGGCTCTTCTGGGTTTCACAGAGAATGGCCAACATTCAAGAGCTGCCTTCCTCCACCCCACCCGGCCTGATGGGCCATTACTGTATTTACACCCTTCCCACCCAGGTCTGACCCTCTGGGAGCTCCCCCTAGAAGATGGCTCTCCTGAGAAGTGGATCTCTGAGGCTGACCTCCTCCTCCTGGTCACTGACGGGCAGTTCTCCCAGGCCCATGTTGACCTTGCTAGCAGTGCTCATTCCCAAGGGAAAAGACTCTGCCTCGTCCGCACCAAGGTGGACTGTGACCTGCACACCCTGAAGAGAAGGATGAAGGAGGAGTACAGCAGAGTGGAAGTGTTGTCAGCATCGCGCATGGTCACCATTCACCCATTCAACAAAATGACCGAAGAAGAGGCCCCTCCACTGTTCTTGGTGTCGAGCTTCGAGCCACAAAAATTAGACATGCCGAAGTTGAAGGCGGAGGTGGAGAGGACGTCGAGAGAATGTGGCAGGTATGAGCTTCGTGGAGACTTGAGGACCAGGGCTGAGGAGTCTGTAGATAAATCCTTCAACTACGACTTCTCTGTAGGGATGGTCAGTGAGATATGAATTAGTTCAAACCTTTATGCAAATGTATACAGCTTGAAAATAGACCACTCAAATCCTGCAGTGATTGTTTTATTGGTCTATTTCCAAGCTGCATAAACAATTGCATAATTTTGCATGAATTCAAACTAATTTGCATCTCATTGACAATTCCTACTTTAAACAATTTAGATCGCCTGGCTGTCCTGCTGATTCACTGCCTCTAATACTTTTAGCCATAGACTCCCACAGCCAGGCAACTAGTATTGTTTAAGAGGAAATAAATATGAAAGCCTCCATATACCCAATGGGGGCACGATGGCTGACTGGTGATCAAAACCAATGCTTGTATGGTGAGCTTTAGATATTTTTTGCCTTACTAAGGTGATAAAATGAAGGCTGGCTAGTTAGTGCAGTGATGGGAAGCAAATGTAAACATCACAAGTAGAACTCAGAGGCTTTTGAGCAGAGCAGAATGTCCAAATGATGGTGCTATTATGGAAGAAAAGTTACCTACAGATGCACTTAGCTAGTTGGCTGGCATGCTTTAATTCTTACTTGCTAGCAAGCTGCTCCTGTGTGGACAGATGGCAGACAAATCATTCCAGCCCATAGTCTTTGTCTGACAAAGAAAAACCGTAAGCTTTCAGCTAGTTAATGTTCTTCAGACTCTATTCCTGTTGACTGACAATGTTAGAACATACAATCGGAAATCAGTAGAGAGATTTTTTTTTCACATATAAGTGTCATCTAGATACACTAATTACAAGGGATCTTGCAAGGTTCGTGGGGTATTTATGGCTAATAGATAAGACCCTTGGTCTACTTAACCCCCCTGGCGGTATAAAAAATTCCGCCAGGAGGCAGCGCAGCAGTTTTTTTTTGTTTTGTTTTTCCTTATATCCCCCCGCCCGCTTTGATCGCCTTCGGCGATCTCCGATCAGGAAATCCCGTTCAAAGAACGGGATTTCCTGGAGGGCTTCCCGTCGCCATGGCGACGGGGCAGGATGACGTCACCGACGTCGGGACGTGATTGGGAGTCCCGATCCACCCCTCAGCGCTGCCTGGCACTGATTGGCCAGGCAGCGCACGGGGTCTGGGGGGGGGGGGGGACGCGCGGCGCGACGGATAGCGACGATCGAGCGCGGGGCGGCGGCGATCGGTGTGCTGACGCAGCTAGCAAAGTGCTAGCTGCGTGCAGCAAAAAAAAAAAATTAAACAAATCGGCCCAGCAGGGCCGGAGAAAACCTCCTGCGCGGCTTACCCCGAACTACGTTTGGGGTTACCGCCAAGGAGGTTAAAGAGAAACTCCAACCTAGAATTGAACTTTATCCCAATCAGTAGCTGATACCCCCTTTTACATGAGAAATATATTGCTTTTCACAAACAGACCATCAGGGGGTGCTGTATGACTGATTTTGTGCTGAAACCCCTCCCACAAGAAGCTCTGAGTACCGTGGTACTTTTGGCAGTTTGTTACAATGTGACAATGTTCACATACAGAAATTAGCTGTTTACAGCTGTCTCCAACAGCCTAAACAGCTAGCAGCTGATGAAGGATCGTTGGATCCGTAACATGTAGTGTTTGTCCTCCTAATACAGCAAAAGTTTGCAGCCAGTAGTGTGCCGTCTCTTTTCCTTTGTGTGTACAGCAGCAGCTACATAACCTGCCCACCGTAAAAATGTCACCATGTAATAAATGTCAGAATGTAAATCGGGGAGAGGAAAGATTTTACACTAGGCAAACACTGACTAAATCATTTATACATAATTATGGTAAGCACTTTTTTTACTACATTATTTTCACTGGAGTTCCTCTTTAACACCTACATAGACTCAAGCTTACATGGAGAGTTTTTTACAGATTCTATCCTGTACAGTTTACTCTGCTGGAGCCTGGAGATAATTAACTATATGTTACTGGGGGGGAGGGGGCACTCAGAGGGGGCACAGTGATTCCCAGGGTGGCCATTTCCCCAGTGTAGCACTGCCACTGTCTACAGTCCTGTTGCCCTCTGCTGTGCCTGTCTGAAACTGAAGAGGAGTCCTTCATTAGCTATAATGTTTCTGCATCTCTTCAAGAAAGCAGATTAGAGTTTTACGACCATGCTCAGGAGCTGTATATGTCATTGTCACCGTCAGCTCAAGGAGAGGGGAATCCTTTCTTGCATCAAAAGAAGGATTCTCCCCCACGGCAGGCAGTAAAGCGTCCTAGAAGTCGATTGGTAACAGCATCTCATGCAGAATGTCATGTTAATATACACCGCAGGAGTGATTTGTTTTTAACTCCTAACTCTTACTCTTTTTACTTTCTTTCTCTTATGTATCAGCCATTTTTAGTTTTATACATTTACATTTTTTTATACATTTTGCGATCGTGGTCCTTTAACTTAAGACAGGGTGTCTATCAGGTGATCACCTATCAAGTGATCTACTCAAGTATCCAATTCTCAAAGCAATGGGTCGCAGTGCTGCAGCTAATGTGTAACGAGAACAATGATACGACTTCATGCCATTGTTCCAAATACCACGTGCCTATGACTCAAACTATCAATAATCTGTAACTGTATAATAAACTAAAAACATGGCTTGCTCTAGTTAGCCTAAAAAGAGACAAAATGGCATCGCAGCAGCAAAATGGCTACAGATTTAGACAGGACCTCTTCAGAAAACAAAATGGCGTCTGAGTGGTTCTTCCTTACAGCACAACCACCTGTATTGTGGAGCCAAGTGAGAGTGGGCCTGGGCCCTTATGCATGAGACTGCAAAAACCTAAAAATATAAGACAAATCAGGTGTGAAAGGGAACCTGAGATGTGCAGGAGAGAAAATAATTATACATACCTGGGCTTTCTTACAGCGCCCTCCAGGCTTAACGATCTCTTGCCGTCCTCCAAGGCCACTTGCATCCTCTGCAATCCACCCCGGAAAGTCCCCTGGCCTAGGAGGGAATTGCGCAACCAGGCTGTGTGGCCCTGTCGTGCAGTAGTACTGCGCAGGCGCAGAACACTCCCGCCCACAGGAACGTGGCCACACTGTGCAAGCTGGAGGACTTTCGGGGGCAAATTCTGGAAGATCCAGGTGGCGGAGGAGGAGGGTGAGGGAGCGATCAGCCATGAAGGGGCTGGAGAAAGCCCCAGATGTGCATAATTTTTTTTCTCCACCGCATCTTAGGTACCCTTTAAAGGTACGAAGGAAGTTTGGTGCATGAGGTCCTTTATGAATTATTCTAAGGACCATAGCTTAGTCACATGTTCTCCTAGGAGGACTTTTACCGAGCCATGTTCTCTAGTAGGTTGCCTTACCCACCAGTATGTGTTTGCGAATCTTCAAAACGTCAGACTTATTTTATTGCTCCTCCTTTATTTTATTTATCATGTTTTTTTTCTTTTTTCCCTTTTGTTTTGTTACAGACCTCTCTGTCTCGTCCAGCAAGGATATGAAGTGATCGGATATGAAGAAATAGCAGAATTGCAATCTGCCCTAGAGAGAGGTGGAATCTCTGAGATGGTCCGGTTCATCCAGAGCAGCCTGGATTCTCTCCTAGACACTAGATTTGAGCTCGCCCTGATGGGTGGTGACCCCAGCTTCCGTCACTCTATTCTAAATGCCCTTCGAGGACTAAGTGATGGAGAAGACGGAGCAGCCCATAGCGGAAATCCAGAAAACCCAATCGAATATCCCTGTCTAAAATACCCCAAGGCCAGCTTGTGGGATCTTCCGATGACGGAGAGTTTAGAGTCAGACCCGAAGGAGTGTCTAGAAAGTGTGCACATGAGCCACTATGACTTCCTGCTTCTGTTCCTTACACCGTGGCAAGAGGCCTCAGCTAGCTACAAACCTCTAGTTCTTGAACTAAAGAAGGAAGGAAAGAAAAATGCCTTTGTCCAGGAGTCTGATGAAGGTGATGAACAAGAAGGAGCAGGAGACAGCGATATTTTTGTCCTTTCTCCTTGTAAAATTCCTGGTTCTGAATTCCATAGGTTCCTGACTTTCCTGGAGAAAAACCTCTCAAGCCAGAAGCTACGGGCCTTCATCCTTTCACTCCCGAACCTCTCTGAAGAAGTCATTCAGAAGAAGAAAGAAGCTTTGTCTCAGGAAGTATGGAAGGTGGCCTTACTGTCCAGTCTGGTGGCCAGTGTACCGGTCCCTGGTGTGGGCATTGCATGTGACATGTCCTTACTGACTGCACGTTTAGATACTTATCGCCAAGAGCTAGGATTGGATGCTGACTCCTTAGCCAACCTGTCCCACAAGTCGGGGGTTCCGGTTCCCAAACTTATGTTAGAGATCCAGAGCCCTGTAGGGAAAGGGGTAACACGGGAGCTTGTAGGGAAAATGTTGGGCTCTGCCACTGGTATAGGTCTGGAGGTTGCAGGTGTATTCTTGCACAAGTTCCCTCTGTTGGGCCCTTTAGCTGCTGGGGGAATTGCTTTCCATGCCAGTTACTTAGTACTTACCCGTTGCTTGCAGGCCATGTCAGAGGATGCCCAGCGGGTGCTTGCCAGGGCACAGTCACCGTCATGTTAGTGAGCAGCTCCACCATAAAATGGATTTCTCTGTTTGATGTTGAGTTGGATAGGATATGATCCCCCTCCTGCTCTTCTCATTATTCGGGACCTTGGAAGGGAATCTAATCCTACCCTGGAATGGCCACAAAAGCTAGCTGTAACTTTTTCATCCAAGCTACTTGAATCATCTGCCTGACCTCTCTAGAGAACACCTAATACAGACCCTCTGCCTCCTGGGCTCTGAAGACCCCCGTGGTATGACAAAGAGAATGTAGCGCAATAACAACAGTAGCTTGGCAGAAAGCCCTTAGAGTATTGTGGAAGTTGCATGAAGGAGTCAAAAACTGGCCCCTCCGTCCAAAATGGTGTTATCCGTTTTAGGTGGTGTTGCTCTTAAATTACTGTAAATAGCGCTGCTCATGCATCCAGTAATTATTGCTGCTAAATAAAAACAATCTAGACTTCTAATTTCTGAGGGCTAAAAAGCTGTGGCTGAAGTGCTATCCTGCCGGGGTGGCCAAAGGATCACCTTTGTTAAAGGAGGATTCTGTTTATTAAAAGTACGCTGTAGTTCCGTCCGCAGACAGTGATGTTAGACTTCTTATGGGAATCTACGAGAGCCATGTTCTAGATCAGGCATGGGCAGACTTCCTCCAGCTGTTACCCACAATGCATTGCAGGAGTCTGACAGCCACAGTCATGACTTATAAAGGCAAATGCATTGTGGGACTTGTAGTTCTGTAACAACTGGAGGGCCAAGTTTGCCCATGCCTGGTCTAGATCCACCATGCACCAAGCCATCCAGAGAACAGCAAGGAAAGCCACCTTAAATGCTAGGAAATGTATTAGTGTGGGTGGAGTCGAGTTCACACACAGGTTTCATATTTGTCTGTCTGGTGGAGGCCACTTGATGGTGTCCAGAGCATTACTAGTATAAATGCCACACTTCCTGTTTTTGGTGTCCTCTATATCCAATCAGTCAGTGGGCTACAGGCTTCCATAGGAGTCAATGTAATCAATCATCTGAAAGGACCAGCAGTAATCTGCAGAGGAGGAATGTGGTGGGACATGTGTAATAGCCTCGAGGTCCTCTCTTTAGGCTATTAAATCCAATGTCCGTTCCTGGACAGGTATGTAAGGTGCAACCGCCCACACTCTCCTCCACCCGATGCTGGCTAATGGCTCTGGTTGGACTGCTCCTTTACACTGCATTTCCAACCACAACTTTGCATGGACTTAAAATTTGGAACCTCTTTTGGGTTTCACGCCTGTCTTTGTCCCTATAGGATAAAATTCACAAACTTCCTATCGTCGAGCCAGTAAATGAGTGGAAAGCCCCACCTTTGACAGCTGTCACTAAAAACATGTATCCATTAAGTAACTGTCCCCACATCCCGCTTCTATGGTAACCATAACCTTTTGTTCACTTTTCTGTCTGTTATAAATCTGTCAGAGGTTCTAACTCTCCTTGTTTACTTCTGATATTAATAATACTTATTGCTATCCCTGCTGTTTTGTGTTTATAAAGGTGCTTGAAGGGTCCTCCCAAAGATTGCAGCTTTATAGCACAGTAGAGAAGGGATACTTCAAGACACCGCACGGGTGACAGATACTAGATACCAGGGTGAACATTTATTGCCGTCATTGGAAAAAGTCAAAATTTGTTGCTGATTTTATTGAGGAGTTGTCCACTAGGGATAGTGTGTGAGATTTCTGAGTTGATGCAGGATTATGCAAATTCTCTATGCAAATGTATGTCGCTTGAAAATGGACCAATGGAATGCCACCTTGGCGGGATTCGATTGACCCACTTATCTTAGATGCACACATTTTCATACAGAATCTGCATGATCCTGCATCTACTCCACATTATTTGCATCTCATTAACCATCCCTTTTGCTTACCCTTAGTAAGTAAAGAGATGCTGGGCTGAGTGGGTGGGGCTAGCAGCGATTGGTCAGTTGGTAGATCACATGGCATGTTAAGAACTTAAGTTATTTTTATTGTAAAATGGGGGTCTACTCCATCTGCATAACTCTAAATCTTCTTGTTATGCATCCAATACCGCAGTGTTTCCCAACCCGGTCTTCAAGGCCCACCTCTGGGTGCATCACCTCTGCTGAGACACTAATTACCTCACCTGTGATGGTTTGTGGTTTCCTGCAAAACATGGACTGTTGGTGGGCCTTGAGGACAGGGTTGGGGAACTCTGCAATACTGTCTTCTTTTGTTTATTTTTTTAATTCTTAAGGGGCCCATACACCTAACGATTTTCCCGCCGATATATGGCCGATTCGATCACAGTGATCGAATCGGCTGTGAAATCGCCGCGCACACCGCTGACAGAACGATCGATTTCCGTCCAAAGTCGATTGTTCCCGTCGATCCGTCCGTGCGGAAGATTTCTCTCGATCGCCGGCGTGTCGGGAGTGTGTCGATAGCGGTGTTCGAATGCCAGACGACCGACGCAATACAGTGGGTATACATTACAGTTCAGGCCGGAGTGAGTCCCCTGGTCCCCGCTGTCTTCTTTCCGCGCTGGGTTCCGGACCGGCTGCAGCGGAGAAGAAGACAGCGGGGACCAGGGGACTCGCGCCGGCCGGAACAGGTAATGTATGCAGGTGTGTGTGTGGGGGGGGGGGGGGGGGGGCGACAGCTCAGCAGATGGTGAATCGGTTTCAGGCTGAAATCGATTCACAATCTGTTTGCAGTAAAGGTAGCCATACGATCCCTCTCTGATCAGATTCGATCAGAGAGGGATCTATCTGTTGGTCGAATCTGATGGCAAATCGACCAGTGTATGGCCACCTTAACAGGTTTGCCATCCAAGCGAATGCGTTTGTATTGGCTTATGGAATAAAGAGCATTCATCATTTCTTTGTGATGATAGTGTGTTTATACATCCCACTCTTACTGCCAAAATATCCAGGCATTGATTTTTGTGTTGATCACCTCCCGGGAAATAATTTTATTTTTTATCAACTTTTTCATAAAGCGGATCCGAGGTTGGAAAACTAACTATAACAAGTAACTTGTCTATATATCTTATCTAAAGTTTAGATAGTTTACACAGCAAATCCAGCTGCAAACAGCTTCAAAAATTTATGATTATTTATTCCTGTGATACAATGAGGGCTGCCATGTTCTGTTTGTCACAGGCTGATGGCTGGAGATGCTATCAGCTTGCCTGTGTGTAAATTCAGTCCCTTCTCCTCCTCCTCCCTCTGCCTCTGAAATCAATGGCTAGTAACCTCCTCCTCTGGCCCAGACTGAGCTTCCATAAGCGCCTGCTACATGTCCCTAGGTGCTGGAGAAGCTGTGGGCGAGGCTTGTTTAGTTTAGAGGGATTTAGAGAATTAAAACAAAACAAAAAAAGTATTTGGCTTGAGGAATGCCCTCTAAACTATAACTGTTTTTGAATACTATGAACAGATTGTGTAGATAAACCCTAATACTACATGGAGGTGGTCAAATTGGTCAGTGATTGACCAATCATATTTGAAAGTGTGTACCAGGCTTAAGCCTGATGGAAATACAAAAGCCTGATACACACTCCAATAGATGAATACCTAGTGTAACCGCTTTTACCCGCACTGCACTGGAGGTCTCTGCTGAGACTGCACCAGCCCCATATCCAGGGAACAGCTGCCGCTTTAGATGGCCTTGTCTTAAAGTGGATCCAAGATTAACTTTTACTCATTGCATAATTGTATTCCTTTCCTATTGTTTACAGGGTATTCCTCAAGCCAAATACTTTTTTGTTTTTGTTTTAATACTCTAATTCCCTATAAACGAAACAAGCCACGCCCACAGCTTTTCAGAGAGCCTTGGCAGTAGCAAAGGCTCATGGGAGCTCAGTCTGGGCAGGAGGAGGTTACTAGCCAGAGATTTCAGAGGCAGAGGGGAGGAGGGGGGAGATTAGGTTTTTTTCAGTCTGAGTGCTGATGGTGCAGATAAGCCTGCCTCTGTGTAATGTATACAAACAACATGGCTGCCGTCATTGTATCACAGGAAGAAATAATCATATTCTATTGAAGCTGTTTGCAGCTAGATTTGCTGTGTAAACTATCTAAACTTTAGATAAGATATATAGACAAGTTACTTCTTATACTAAGGGGTTGATTCACAAAGCGGTGCTAACTGTTAGCATGCCTGTGAAAACCCCCTTAGCACATCTAAACGAGCATTTCGCACGCAAAACTTTATGCGCGTAAAACTTTACGCGCGCACAGCACAGAGCGCAGGGCACTCCGCGTGCAGTGCACATTAAAGCCTATGGGACTTAGCGCGCACATAGGACTTTGTGCGTGTAAAACTTTGCGCGCGGTACTTAGCGCGCGATCTGATTGAGATCACCCTGGTTAGCGCGCCTAAAGACTTTAGACGTGCTAAGTAGGTTAGCACCGCATAGTGAATCAAGCCCAAAGTATTTCATCTCGGATCTGCTTTAATAATATCGATTTTCTGATTTATTTATAATAGTTTGGTTTAAAGCACGCCTGAATAGTACCAAAAAAGTAGATTTTTACTTACTTGGGGCTTCTCCCAGCCCACCGTAGTTTTTGAGGTCCCACACTGTCCTCCGGATCGCCCTCGGTTGTGCTGCCCCTCCCCCGAAAGATATGTGATTAGATCGCCAGTCGTTGGCTATTGTACATACACGGGCTGATTTTCGGGTCTTCCTTCATTGTGCTCCCACTGCTGGGAGTTCTTTGCATGTTGTGCAGTACAATTCTTCTGAGAACCACACATGTGCAGAATGCTCCCGTCGACAAGAGCATGACAAGGATGCACGAGGACCTGATCCTTCCTGAGTCCACATGAGCCCTCCCTGGCCTCTGCATTGGTGCAGGGACAGTGCATAATATGGGAAGGCGTGGCCAGGGCTTCATGTCGTCCTGAAATCTATTGAAAAATCTACATGCAGTGTGTGTGGAAGGAAAAGATCTGTCTCTGATTAGATTCCTATCAGAGAGGGATCGATCGTTTTGCCATGTCAGGTGCCCATCCACTAACATATAGGAATCACTAGTGCTGGGAGTGAGAGTGTTGTGCCCCTTAGACCTGCCCAGAGGATGGGAGGTGTGGCTTATGTATCTGCCATGATGATTGGGTGCTCTGCAGCTGTTGCTTGGTTTTGATTGGTCACTACAGGTTCTTGCACGCTGCTGTTTGCATTATAATTTATATCAGTGGCGCTGTGAAGTCCATACATCAATCTGTCCATTTTATTTCAGCAGTTTATCTCACCTGAAATGTTCCATAATCTGTTAACTTATTACGGTATATATGTGTGTTGTATTTGTACTGATATGATATTGCAAGCCATGCAACGAATAAAGCTATAAAAAACAAATGCCATGCTATGCTGTTCTCACTCTTTCTTTGTGTATGCAAAATAAAGGTGCAATAATGATAGAGTATCCAAACATAGCCAATAGTGGAATATATCAGTAACATTAACGATATTCTACTATTTTATATTGGTAATTCCGATAAGAAAATATTGATAAATAATACTGACATTTTACTACAGCTAAACCTAACCTTACTCTCACATAGAACTCTATACACACACACACACACACTGTACACACACACACTGTACACACACACACACACACACACACACACACACACTGTACACACACACACACACTCACACACTACACACACACACACACACACACACACACACACACACTGTACACACACACACACTGTACACACACACACACACACACACACACACTGTACACACACACACTGTACACACACACACACACACACACACACACTGTACACACACACACACTCACACATACACACACATACACACATACACACACATACACACACACTGTACACACACACACACTGTACACACACACACACATACACACACACACACTATACACACACACACACACACACTGTACACACACACACATACACACACACTGTACACACACACACACACTGTACACACACATACACACACACACACACTGTACACACACACACACCCCCTTCACATGCACGCCGATGCCTACTAACCCTAACCACCCTCCCTGTAAACAAGCCCAGCAGTGCAGCCAATAACAGAGCTCATCCTGTACATGAGGCAGTCTCATGGCAGGAGAGCAACATTTAAAGTGTTGAGGCGTACAAAAGTCTCGTACAAACTTTAACCACTTAGTGCAAACAGGACGTTTTATAGAAGTCCATTTGGACCCACATGCACGCTTGTTGCGGGGGGGAAGTGTGTGCTGGCCCATTTTAATAAGTCCTAGGGCGGGTGGGAAATGGTTAAGGTGGGATAGTACTCCCAAAGCTAAAATGCCAGTAACTACTCTGAGTTACATAAAAGAACAATTGAAAGCATTCCCAGCGTGCAAGATATTTTTTCACTGCTGAGAGCAGTAGAAGCTGGCTTATCTCTCTGGTCAATGGCAAAGGCAAGACTCTCCCTGTGCCTGTTTTTACTCTGCCCCCCCCACCACCACCACCTTTGCTGCGAATACACATCGCCCTGGCAACAGCTGAGCCACTTCAGCAGAAGGAGGGGGCAGAGTGAAAACACAGGCACAGGGAGAAGTTTGCCGATGACTAGAGTAATCCTGTACTGCTCTTTGCTGTGAAAAGAAATCATTTTACACTCAGGAAATACTTGGTAATGTTTTCAAATGTTCTTTTATGTAACTGAGTAGTTACTGAAATTCTAGTTTTGTAAGTATATT
Source organism: Hyperolius riggenbachi (assembly GCF_040937935.1). NCBI lineage: Eukaryota > Metazoa > Chordata > Amphibia > Anura > Hyperoliidae > Hyperolius > Hyperolius riggenbachi. The sequence continues at coordinate 384,550,142 of NC_090651.1, read as the reverse complement.
CCCACTTTAAACGGTTCTAAGGTAGTTGGCGCTGTCTCAGCCGAGTGCATTGTTCTCATCCTTACCCTTCCCGGTGGTAACTGCTTCGAATCATCCCTCCTCCCCTTTCCATAGCAACAGAATGCATCACTAGCCTGTTCGCTAGCAACGTGCCTGTGCAGCTCTCTGTCCTGAATTGAATCCCAAAGGATTGAGTCCCAATCCCTACAGTTGACACTATTGTCCTATACTTGTCCAACACAGCCCAGAATCTAACGTTCATGCAGGTGTCCCCTGAGGTCACTGAATGATCTGACATGCCACAGAAGTGTTTGCACAACCGCAAAGATGTTTTATGACCCCTAATTAATTATCCGGAGAGCTTCTCCTGCAGTCCCGTTGCACTGATAAAGCACTGGTTCATTAACCCTTGCGATAAATAAATCAAAAGGAGACCACAGGCGAGCTCTGAGTAGGGTTGGTATTACAGTAGAGTCCCGGTTACCTGCCAGTCTTAACAGGCATGCCTGGCGGAGGGCATGGGGGGGGGGGGGTGTTCCTAACTATATTAGTGAGTGGTGCCCAGCAGAAGCTACTTAGGAATCCTCCAGGCGCCGTCCTCTTCACTTCTCGCAGCTCCCAGGTTTTTTGTGGGGTCCTTGTACGGCTCCCCGGCCTGTCACCTGACCCATCGGGTCACATGATGCATCGGAGCCGCGAACGGAGGACAGAAAGTGCGCAATAATTGTTTAAACAAAATTAGGCAGGTGCATAAATTAGGGCACCACAAAAAAGAAATGAAATCAATATTTAGTAGATTCTCCTTTTGCAGAAATTACAGCCTCTGAACGCTTCCTGTAGGTTGCAATAAGAGTCATTTTATTGATTCCAAAACCTTTAGAACTAATTATTGGAACTCAAATTGGCCTGACCTACATACACAGGTGAATGCAATGATAATAAAGAGTATTTAAGGGGGTCAATTGTAAGTTTCCCTCTTCTTTTAATTTTCTCTGAAGTCTAGCAACATGGGGGTCTCAAAACAACTCTCAAATGACCTGAAGACAAAGATTATTCACCATCATAGTTTAGGGGAAGAAGACAGAAAGCTGTCTCAGAGATTTCAGCTGTCTGTTTCCACAGTTAGGAACATATTGAGGAAATGGTAGTCCACAGGCTCAGTTCAAGTTAAGGCTCTAAGTGGCAGACCAAGAAAAATCTTGGATAAACAGAAGAGACGAATGGTGAGAACAGTCAGAGTCAACCCACAGACCAGCACCAAAGACCTACAACATCATCTTGCTGCAGATGGAGTCACTGTGCATCGTTCAACCATTCAGCGCACTTTACACAAGGAGATGTTGTATGTAGAGGAAGCCTTTTCTCCGCCCACAACACAAACAGAGCCGCTTGCGGTATGCTAAAGCACATTTGGACAAGCCAGCTTCATTTTGGAATAAGGTGCTGTGGACTGATGAAAGTAAAATTTAGTTATTTGGGCATAACAAGGGGCGTTATGCATGGAGGGAAAACAACACAGCATTCCAAGAAAAACACCTGCTATCTACAGTAAAATATGGTGGTGGTTCCATCATGCTGTGGGGCTGTGTGGCCAGTGCAGGGACTGGGAATCTTGTCAAAGTTGAGGGACGCATGGATTCCACTCAGTATCAGCAGATTCTGGAGACCAATGTCCAGGAATCAGTGACAAAGCTGAAGCTGCGCCGGGGTTGGATCTTTCAACAAGACAACGACCCTAAACACTGCTCAAAATCCACTAAGGCATTCATGCAGAGGATCAAGTACAGCGTTCTGGAATGGTCATCTCAGTCCCCAGACCTGAATATAATTGAAAATCTGTGGTGTGAATTAAAGGGAACCTAAACTGAAAGGCATATGGATGTTTCTTTTTAAACAATACCAGTTGCCTGGCAGCCCTGCTGATCTCTTTGGCTGCAATAGTGGCTGAATCACACACCTGAAACTAGCATGCAGCTAATCAAGTCTGACTTCAGTCAGAGCACCTGATCTTCATGCATGTTCAGGGGCTGTGGCTAAAAATATTAGAGATTTGAACACATAGAATGGAACATAGCACCACTTAAAGAATTATTATGTCTGGTACCTGAGCGTGCTATAAGCCAATAGGCAGTGAACAACTAAACAAGAAGAAAAGGGGGCCATACAAGCACCACTCAGGACTATAATATAGCAAATATGAACAAATCCATCTTTATTGATTATCCAAATGATTAAAAACATGTAAAAACAACAGCGACATGGGTCTGGGGTCCCAAAAATAATAATCTATACACCTGCACTAATAAATCTTCAATAACCGTTGTGCAAAGATGTACACAGAAAAATGTATATTAGATAGACTCAATATATTTCATAAAAAATAATAATGATAATAAAAATATTAGAAACACAGGCGCAGCAGGAGAGTCGGGCAACTGGTATTATTTTAAAAGGAAAAATCCATATCCTTCTCAGTTTAGGTTCCCTTTAAAGAGAGCTGTCCATGCTCGGAAGCCATCAAACCTGAATGAACTAGAGATGTTATGTAAAGAGGAATGGTCCAAAATACCTTCAAGCAGAATCCAGACTCTCATTGGAACCTACAGGAAGCGTTTAGAGGCTGTAATGTCTGCAAAAGGAGGATCTACTAAATATGGCTTTCATTTCTTTTTTGTGGTGCCCAAATTTATGCACCTGCCTAATATTTTATTGCACACTTTCTGTAAATCCAATAAACTTAATTTCACTTCTCAAATATCACTGTGTGTGTCTCCTATATGACATATTTAGCTGACATTTTTTTATCGTAACAACCAACGATTTATACAGGAAAATCATGACAATTAACAAGGTTGCCCAAACTTTTGCATCCCACTGTAGCTTCCGCTGGGCACCACTCTATGGTTATTCCATTGGGGGGAGCAGAGATGGATTAAGATATAATGGGGCCTTAGGCAAGGTAGTAGAATTGGGGCCCCCTGGTGGTTTAGTTGGTAAGCTGAAGTGGAGAGAGGTCTGAGGTGGCTGGCGGGCCCCTAGACACTCACCAGGCCCCAAGCACCTGCCTAGGTTGCCTGGTGGATGATCCTGCTCTGGTGAGGAGGTTAGTGTTAATTTAACACCAGTTACAACCGGTAAGAATACATATCAGGCAATCCTCGCCTGTGTGGGATACATCAGACTCCACTGTATATGTACCCATGTTTATCTCGTGATGACGTGCATCAGTTGGGGTATGTTTTGCGTCTGCCATGTGACTCAGGAGTGAAGTACGATATACGGATGACGTCGCCGCTAGAGACTGGCAGTCCTTGTCGGTAAATGCTTACGCCACACATTGGTTCGGCGCAGCCCGTCTCGTGGACATCTCGGTAACCTTTGCAGATAGTCCATAAATAAATATAACATTGCGTTTGCCGGGGAATTCCGCCGCCGCCATTTATTTGCTTGATTTTATATTATTTCATTGCGGATTTGTTCTAGTCTGCTGGCTTATTGTTATTTATTCAAGCTAATCCCGCCAGCGCTTACACGCGCCTCCTGTCCTCCCCGATAAACAGCGGACCGCCGGTCGCGGAGGGCAGAGCGGGATAACGGGCAGCGGCAGAAATAGGCCTGCCAGTTTTCCTACAGTCACAGCAACGACTTTTAAATAAATGTATTACTATTAAACAATAATGACAGGCAAATGGCATATTGGGCATCCTTGAAGCCCCTTTTACACTAGGCCACTTTCTTTGCATTGCGTTACTCTTTCTGCACGCAAGGCAACGCAACAATACGAGCGGGGGAGGGGCATTCAGACAGGAAGAGCCTTTGATAATTATGATCACTGAGCTACTCAGATGATATATCCCTTTTTTAACAATTCTGCATAATAACTATAGTCGGAGATATTGGAACTGCCTAGAACCACTGTACGATAATGTTTTGCAATCACAGCAATTTTGTTGTTGTTGTTTTCTTTTGTAAATGTTGTTAAAAAATGACAATAAAAATTATACTTTCAAAAAAGAAAGAAGGTAGCGCAACAGCAAGAATCTCTTTACCCATAAGAGATTCATTTACAGACTGTTGCAATTCATTAGCCAGCGGTACCCACCGTAATAGGTAGCCCCCCCCCAGTATGACTAGCCAGAAGTACCCCCTTGTACTTGGTAGCCACCAGAGGGGCCGCAGTATTAGGTAGCCAGTGGTACTCCCCAGTAGTTGGCAGCTAGAGGGGCACCCTGTATTAGGTAGCAAGAGGCAGCCCCCCAGTATAGGTATCCATATGTCACCCCCTATACTGGTGGCCCCAAATATTAGGTGCCCATAAATACCCCCCCATCATGCTAATTATGCAGCGAGCGGTGGAGTGACCTCTCCAGGACCTTGTAGAGAAGAGAAAAAGACAAAGGGTGACCAGGAGCCCAATCTGGTGTTTTATTGTTGGTTTAGAAGAAAGGAGTATGTAAAACGACACAGTTATACTCACAAAGCTGGGTTGCGACTTGAGGCGACCACTCTACAACAGCATACGGAGAACTACCATCCCCACTCGGCCTTGTATATGTTGGTTGAAGGTCACAACTCCTTAAAGAGCCCACCGGGGGGGGGGGGTTGGCTCCCTTAGCAGGGGGTAATGGGTCAATCACGTCATAGTAGGAGGCGCCCAGGTTGCTTCAGTACGTAAAAACAATATTTAGAACTGTGATAAAAAATAATACAATTTGGTCCTACCTTAATAATTTAGTAGGCCTTGATTAAATAGAAGGATATTTATTGAGCACTTTTATAAAGACACCGCGTTTCACGGCGTGAGCCGCTTCCTCAGGTCAAGTGCAGTGCCTAAAATATGCACTCTCCAGTTTAGGGTGCCTGTACTTGACCTGAGGAACCTGGGCGCCTCCTACTATTACGTGATTTACTCTCCAGGATCCAGCAATGCATGTAACCCATCGTCCTCCTAAGCCTCCCAGACTCTATGGTTCCACCGGCGTCCGTCTCTATGTAATGCTGGAGGAGCCATAAAGATTGGGATGCCAGGAGGGAGATTGGGCTCTGGATCCTGGAGAGATGAGTCATGCCGCTGCGCACTCTGCACGGGCCTGCTTCTCTGCGCTCCGACACTCACCCCCCTCCCCCCCCGGCGGTCACCCGTGTTGCCTGTCCCTAAATACAGGTCTGGCCTTCGTATTCCTCTCACTTCAGCTTCTCCTGAAAGGGAGATCACATCAAGGTCTGAAGATTCCCATCAGTTACAGCGACCATGTGATTAATACACGGGAGTGCCAGGGGGGCGGATCTATGTGGGGAAGACTATCAGGAATGTGAAATACTGAATTCAGGAATATAACGTGGCTATGCGTAATTACTCTGGTGATGCCTGTAAGGCCTGGAACCCACTACAAATCACTAGCATTTTTAAGGAGGGTTGTGTAAGCGGTTTCATGAGCATTTTCCGGGGATTTTGGTCGCGATTTTAAAAAGTGTAAGCTTATTTTGCCAGCGATTGTGATACTGATTTGCGATTAGCAGTTTTAATTCTGATTGGTCCTTTCAAATTATGATTATTATTATTATTTACAGTTTGCAGTCATTTAACATCACACACAAATCGCTATATGTATGATTCATGGGCGGTTTGCCAGCGCTTCAAGACTTTACATTGAAGCACAAACGCTCCCAGAATGCTGCATTTCCTGCGATGGCGATTTTGCTAATGGCAATAGCTTCTGTGCAATTTGTTACATTTATTTGCATTGGCAGAGCATTTAGGAAAATCGCTATCTCAAGAAAGCGCTCTAGTCGGTTCCAGTCCTAACACAGTTATCCATACCTCCCAACTTTTTGAGGCGCTCTGCTTGCTATAACTGAATTGCTGTTGTTTATCCCCTGCTTATTGCCTGAAGAAGTGGGCTGTGCCCGCGAAACGCGTTGCATCTTTGGGGTATTTTCAATAAATGTGTATATCTATATATTTACAGTCCTTGGTGTCTGCTTTAATGGAGGCGAGTCCACCACTTCCTCCCAGCAATTTTTTAAAAATTTTATGTACTTTTATCCTTCTGGCGCCTCTGTTCACCTCCCAACTTTTTGAGATGAGAAAGAGGGACACTTAAGCCATGCCCTTGCCACACCCCTGATCACGCCCCGTCACACCCCTAGTCACACATACCATAAAGATTCATAATAAAAATATATGTTGTTTTATAACTCAAACCACACTGGTCCTTTCTATCCTGGTTCATTTTCCTTCACAGTAACATTTTAAAATTAGCAATATATCAATTTAAAGGATGGGAATAAAGTTTAGAGTCAAACTAATTTTTTAGTAGAGAAATATATATATTTCCATAGAAAGAGGGACAAAGTCCTGAAAGAGGGACAAATGAGGCGGAAAGAGGGACAGAGGGACAGGGCTCCCAAAGAGGGACTGTCCCTCCAAAAGAGGGACAGTTGGGAGCTATGCAGTTACCCCAATGGTAAAACATATTGGTTTGCTGAAACGCGGGGCCTTGCAGGTGATCGATCATTTGCCCAAATTGAAAAGAGACAGAGACCGCGAACAATAACTGCTACATGAAGAGGCTGGATTGGTAGAGTAGACTGTGTGACCTCCAGGAGCAGGAATGGACTGTTTATAGAGGTCCTATGGTCCCGGAGAAGATGAGATGCCTGCCTATAGGCTCTAAACGTGGGGGGATTGAGGCGGAGCCATGTGGGCATTATGTAATTATCCACGATTCACCTTGTTTATGGGAGGGTACTGTATGCTTTATGGCACACATGTGTATGCTATTATGTCTTTCCTTACAGGTATTATTGGCTAGACCTGTGAGAAGACAGCACAATTATCTATACTTGCCTTTCTCCAGCTCCCTGTAGCATGAGGGCTCCCTCTGTGTCCATCCCCTTCATTCTCCCTCTGTCAGTCCCAATAGCCGGGGACTACTACAACCCTAGCCGTGTGCTGCCTTGGTTGTGCTCTCATAGCCGGTGGCATTCTCTGCCTGCAGACTTGTCATGGGAGCATGGCCAAGGCGGCGCATGCACAGTAGCCCCCGATTGGCTCGGTCGGGGACTTTACCACAGGTAAGTATTAATCCTTGTGCTGTCTTTGTCACAGGTCCTCTTTAACCAATTGTTGCAGGCCAGGCACTAGGGTATATATGCGTCCGCTCTGCCACCAGTATTGGTAGATGGACATGGGTGTCTCGTCTACAGAGCTGATGAGCACAGCGTGCGTTCTAGCAGTCCGGGGTCTTGATCCACTCTCCCCCTGTTCCCCTACCCCTTGGCAAAGGTTGCAGGAAGCAATGCTGGGTAAGTATCTCTAGTCTTATGGTGCCCATACATGGTACAATTTTTTTCATTTTTGATTGTTTTGGTCGAATAAATGGGAAAATCAAACGTTTTTATTGTGTCATGTATGGGCACTATTAAGGTGGCCACTAACGGTCCAATTTCTAGCGAAAAATCGTTTGAGCGATCAGAAATTCTGATCGGATTGGTTGTAAATAATCTCCATTGGTGGACAATAGATTATGAACGAGTGAAAAAAATGTCGTCCGGATGAATTTTCGTCGAACCAAAATTTGGATTTTCTTGTTGGTTGTGATAGATAGGAAGCAAATATTGGTTCGTTGATGGTGTAATGAACGATGTATTACAATATTTCACTTCCGATCAGAATTTCTGATCACTCGAACGATTTTTCGCTAGAAATTGGACTGTTAGTGGTCAGCTTTAGCCTAATTCCTGCAGCGATTGGCTCTCTCCTGTGACTTGTTCTGATGCCTGTCTCCTGGGTACTGGGTCCCGAATGGATGACCTCATCAAGCTGAGACCTGGCACATGCCATACAAGAGAACCAGAATCAGAACAAGCTACCTGAGGAGGGGGTTGTATGCCAAATTATGTTGTGCGCAATCTACATTGATCAATACAACTCAAGTGTTATGTGCATACTCTGTTTTGAATATTGGTTGTGGACTTTATACTTAACTAACCTGTCCCTTTCTGCTTCCAACACTGCAAAGCCCCAGCTCCTAAAGCCCCCGGCACTAGTCTAGTTGTGGGGACCACGGCCACTCCCTGCTGGTGGAGGCAAATGCTACCACAGTTTGCTGGGGGGGGGGGAGGGGGTGTAGTTAGATACTTGTTTTGCAAAGGAAAACAGTGGCAAGCCGGCACTACTGAACAGAGATGGCCATGCCTAGGAGAGCTCACAGAGAAGCATGTGATCAGTTTGATCAGCTGATAGATTTGTAAGGTTCTGATTTCCTCTGATGACTTCCTGGTTTATTACATGATCATGACCAGCCAATCAGAGCCTTACAAATCTATCAGCTGATCAAACTGATCACATGCTTCTCCGTGAGTTCTCCTAGGAAGGGCCATCTGCTACTGCTAAAGTGGTTTTATTGTTACAATCATAAAGGTGGGGGTGGGGCAACTACTAACCTTCCCTTCCTCAGATACAGGGAACTATACTTCAGATCAGGTGGTTTTGTGGCTACGCTTGTTACGGGAGTGACGATCACGATGTCCACACTTGTTTTATGACCCTTGTGAGATGGGCCCCCAGGCTGTGCAGGTCACTAAGGGGAGGAAAGGGAAGGGGTGTGACCATTGGGTGGCTCAATCAATGTTTGGCTGGGGCCGCCATGAATTGTAGTTAAGCCGCTAAGGAGGCACAAAACCTGATGAACACAAGACACATAACATTTACACTGGGATGCAAAAGTTTGGGAAACCTTGTTAATTTTCATGATTTTCCTGTATAAATTGTTGGTTGTTACAATAAAAAAAAGTCAGTTAAAGGGGCACTATGGCGAAAAATTTTAAAATATGTGCAACTGCAAACATATACAAATAAGAAGTACATTTTTTCCAGAGTAAAATGAGCCATAAATTGCTTTTCTCCTATGTTGCTGTCACTTACAGTAGGTAGCAGAAATCTGACAGAAGCGACAGGTTTTGGACTAGTCCATCTCTTTATAGGGGATTTATTATTTTCAAAAGCACTTAGTAAAAGACAGTTGCTCTGTCCAACTGACAAAAAAATGTGTAGGGAGCAGGGAAGCTGGCCAACATCATTGTTTAAATCCTTTTTAGGGAATATCTTTAAAAAGAATAAAAGCCTTGCTGAGAATACCCTATAAAGAGATGGACTAGTCCAAAACCTGTCACTTCTGTCAGATTTCTACTACCTACTGTAAGTGACAGCAACATAGGAGAAAATAAATTTATGGCTCATGTACTTCTTATTTGTCTATGTTTGCAGATATTTTAAATTTTATAATTTTTCGCCATAGTGCCCCTTTAAATATATCATATAGGAGACACACACACACACACACACACACACACACACACACACACACACACACACACACACTGTGATATTTGAGAAGTGAAATGAAGTTTATTGCATTTACAGAAAGTGTGCAATAATTGTTTAAAGCTAATGGGAATCCATATTTAGATTAAAAAAAAGTCAGATACTCGCCTAAGGAGAGGGAAGGCTTGGTCCTAATGAGCCTTCCCTCTCCTCTCCCGGTGCCCTCCAATGTCCAGGAATCAGTGACATCAGCGCAGCACGCGCTGGCTCTCCCGGTCAAATCCCCCGCCGCGGGGACTTCGGAAGTCTTCGGGAGCCGAGTCCTGCCGAAGACAGGCTGCTCCATGCTGCGCATGCGCGAGTGCGTCATAGAGGGCGCGCACGCATGCGCAGTGTAGAGCGGCCCGTCTTCGGGAGCACTCGGGCTTCCGAAGCATTTCCGAAGCGTCTCTTTGGCGGGGAAACAGCAGTATTTGACCGAAACGGTCGAATACCGCTACAGGGGAGCCAGCGCAACAGCGGGGACCGGGAGAGGAGAGGGGATGCTCTATGGGACCCAGAGCCTCCCTCTCCTTAGGTGAGTATCTGACTTTATTATTTAAATTTCGGTTCCCATTAGCTTTATACAAAATTAGGCAGGTGCATAAATTTGGGCACCACATAAAAGAAATGAAATCAATATTTAGTAGATACTCCTTTTGCAGAAATTACAGCATTTTCTTGGAATGCTGTGTTGTTTTTCCTCCATGCATAACGCCCCTTGTTATGCCCAAATAACTAAATTTTAGTTTCATCAGTCCACAGCACCTTATTTCAAAATGAAGCTGGCTTATCCAAATGTGCTTTAGCATACCTCAAGCAGCTCTCTTTTTGCTGTGGGCGGAGAAAAGGCTTCCTCTGCATCACTCTCACATACAGCATCTCCTTGTGTAAAGTGCGCCAAAAGGTTGAATGATGCACAGTGACTCCATCTGCAGCAAGATGATGTTGTAGGTCTTTGGTGCTGGTCTGTGGGTTGACTCTGCCTGTTCTCACCATTCATAGCTTCTGTTTATCCGAGATTTTCCTTGGTCTGCCACTTCAAGCCTTAACTTGAACTGAGCCTGTGGTCTTCCATTTCCTCAGTATGTTCCTAACTGTAGAAACAGACAGCTGAAATCTCAGAGACAGCTTTCTGTATCCTTCTCCTAAACCATGATGGTGAACAATCTTTGTCTTCAGGTAATTTGAGAGTTGTTTTGAGACCCCCATGTTGCTACTCTTCAGAGAAACTTAAAAGAGGAGGCAAACTTGCAATTCACCCCCTTAAATACTTTTTTTTATCATTGCATTCACCTGTGTAGGTAGGTCAGGGGCACTGAGCTTACCAAGCCAATTTGAGTTCCAATAATTATTTCTAAAGGTTTTGGAATCAATAAAATTACAAATTTATGCACCTGCCTAATTTTGTTCAAAGTGAACCAGAGAAGAAGCACCCTCATGTATTTTACCATTTATATCAGTAGGAACATTAGAGAAAACACTTACCCTGCTCTCCGTTTCATCCTCACTACTAAAAGTGTCTGTTATCAGCTGTGATAAGAATCCCGGACTGAGCATTCAGTCTGGCTTTGCTGGGAATAATTATAGCCGAGTCATTATAGCAGAGCCACAAGGGGGCAGGCTTGGGCTTGAAAAGACACCAGAGAAGACAGACTCAGCTATAATCTTTCTGCAGCAAAGCTAGACTGAGTGCTCAGTCAGGGATTCTTATCAGAGGTGATAACAGTCACATTAAAGAGAACCCGAGGTGTGTTTAAAGAATGTTATCTGTATACAGAGGCTGGATCTGCCTATATAGCCCAGCCTCTGTTGCTATCCCAAACCCCACTAAGGTCCCCCTGCGCTCTGCTATCCCTCATAAATCACAGCTGCGCTGTGAGGCTGTGTTTACATCTGTAGTGTCAGTCTCAGCTGCTCCCCCGCCTCCTGCATAGCTCCGGTCCCTGCCCCCGTCCCTTCCCTCCAATCAGCAGGGAGGGAAGGGATGCAGGCGGGGACTGGAGTTCTGCAGGAGGCGGGGAGAGCAGCAGACTGACACTATAGAGATAAACACAGCCAGCTCTGACAAGCTGTTTGTCAGCAGCGTGGCTGTGATTTATGAGGGATTGCATAGTGCAGGGGGACCTTAGGGGGGTTTGGGATAGCAACAGAGGCTGGGCTGTATAGGCAGATCCAGCCTCTGTATGCAGATAATATTCTTCAAACCCACCTCGGGTTCTCTTTAAACAGAGAACAATGAAACAAAGAGCAGGTTAGGTGTTTACTGTCATGTTCCCACTGATTTATAAGGTAAAATACAAGAGGGTGCTTCGTCTCTGGTTCTCTTTAAACAATTATTGCGCACTTTCTGTAAATCCAATAAACTTCATTTCACTTCTCAAATATCACTGTGTGTGTCTCCTATATGATATATTTAACTGACATTTTTTATCGTAACAACCAACGTCTTATACAGGAAAATCAGGAAAATTAACAAGGTTGCCCAAACTTTCGCATCCCACTGTATATTGAACTTTTCTGATGGCGGACCACTGAGGGCATACTCCATGGGCGAACAGGATCATTAGGCAGCCTTGCCCAAAGACTCCTCACTGTCTTACACACTGGCTTGAGCCGGGATTAGCTAACCTTGGTCAAAAGCTCAGCAGAAGGTGGTGGAGGTGGGAACAAGGCAGAGGACGCCCTACGGCCGTTTCACGCTAACAAGTCCTACTTCCAGGGCAAGGGGTAGAGGGAAAGTGACAGAGTGATTTAAAAGTTACATGTGCCATCAGCTGATCGGTTTAGAGTAACACTTACTGGGCGAGTCATTGCCATAATCATAGTGTGTACGCTGAGCTGTAGCGCAGAGGATTACTTTGTCCAGCAGGGGGAGCACATGTATCTCAAAGCTTCTGTGGCTGTATCATGTGGGACTGATCCTCTGTACACCATTCTAAAAAAGAGAAAGAAAAGGCAGTTAAAGGACAACTACCAAGGTTAGCTAAAATCCTAAATGCCACATATATTTCCAGTAATTACTAGCAAATAGCAATACAAAGGTTTTTCTTCATCTTTTCATTTGTGTGAAGAAAAACAGAAGAGTTCTTACTGTGGGCATTACTAGGAATGTATGCAGCACATCCAGCATACAGAAACAGTCCTCACTGGCAGTAATACTGTGAGTAAAATGTGTTCAGAATAATAGAAAGCAGAAATATAGCTTCAAATAGTGAGTCATTAATCATCAGCTGCAGCTCTGTGCCTGACCCCCCCCCCCTCCCCCCCCTTCTCCCTCTCTCTCTCTTTCTCTGTCTCAACAGTGTAAAGTAAACAGTTTGCAGCCATGGAGAAGTGTATCCTAGCTACATGTTACAGCTCTGCCTACCCCGCTCCCCCATTGCTGACACAATTGTTACATACTGCTGGTAAACATGGCATTTTTTTCCACACAGGCTGTGCTGAGAGACTTCGGAAAAGCATTCTAGTGTTGCTGGCTAAAAAGTATGTGGGGTTTACAGAAAAACTGTTTCTTTGACAGTTGTTTTTTAAGTAAGAAGAGCTAGAAAAGAGTGAAAAGATAGAGTGAACATGAAAGTTAGAAAAGGAAGACAAAATGGCCAATTTAGGGGGAAGCCAATTAACTTATTTGTATGTTTTTGAGACGTGGGAGGAAACTGGAGTGCTCAGAGGAAACCGGGGTGCCCGGAAGAAACCCACACAGACACAGGGAGAACATACAAACTCTGCGCTCTGCCTGGGTTTGAACCAGTGACCCAGCACTGCAAGGCGACAATGCTTCCAGAGGCTTCTCTCCTCTTACGAAAATATCCAGCTTTTTAATGTTTCAAAGCTTGAGTTTGGTTTAAAGAAATTCTCTGTCTTGCGTTTCGAAAATGGCCATTACCCCATAACAGCTTCCTGGTCAGCATACGGTTAAACTATAATATCACCCACTTCAGCCATAGGGAAACATGGACATTACCTTGCACATCAGTTGTTCTTTCATTTATAACTGACAGCAACTTATATTTCAGTTCTGACAAAATCTTTTTAGAAATGTAAGGAATTGTAAGAAGAAAGTGGTGAGCTGACTGGAACTGATGGTGAGGTAAGTATGTAATCAATTGCAGGTACAGCATGTGTTTATTTTAAATAATTTCACTTGGTTCAGGTTCCCTTTAAAGGGAAGGTGCAGGCTAAAAAATAAACAAAATCAACTTACCTTGGGCTTCCTCCAGCCCCTGGCAGCTCTCCTGTACCCACGCCGCAGCTCCGGGGGCTCCCGGTCTCCTCCAGTGCAGATGCCGACCTCGCCAGGACGGCATCTACTTGCGTTCCAATGTGCAGCTTATGAAGTCGCACTGACGTCATCTGGATTGTACTGCGAAGGTGCAGAACTGCTCCGCCTGCACAGTACAGTCCGGATGTCGTCAACTATGTGAGCTGCATGGTGGAGCGCAACTAGGCCTCTGAGACTGGAGGGGACCCCGGGCCACCAGCTGGGAGCAGAGCTATGGCAAGGGTACAGGACAGCTGCAAGGGGCTGGAGGAAGCCCGAGATAAGTTGATTTTTGTTTATTTTTTAGCCTGGATGTGTCCTTTAAAGGATACCTGAAGTGACATGTGACATGATGAGATAGACATGTGTATGTACAGTGCCTAGCACACAAATAACTATGCTGTGTTCCTTTTTTTCTTTCTCTGCCTGAAATAATTAAATATCAGGTATGTAAGTGGCTGACTCAGTCCCGACTCAGACAGGAAGTGACTACAGTGTGACCCTCACTGATGAGAAATTCCCTTTTTTTTAATCTCTTTCTTGCTCTCCGAAGCCATTTTCTGCTAGGAAAGTGTTTTATAGTTGGAATTTCTTATCAGTGAGGGTCACACTGTAGTCACTTCCTGTCTGAGTCAGGACTGAGTCAGCCACTTACATACCTGATATATAACTCTTTCAGAGAGAGAAAGAAAAAATGAACGCAGCATAGTTATTTGTGTGCTAGGCACTGTACATACCCATGTCTATCTCATCATGTCACCTCGGGTATAATTTAAGAATAATTATTTCAACATAAATTGAAAACAATAGAACTCACCGCCACCTGCTTAGCAAGGATTGTAAATAACCCCTGGTGAGAGCGTCCATTTAAACTCACCAAGTGGTACACAGTGAATTTAATAGCTGAAATGTTTCCAGCAATCTTTCAGAGGAAATTATACAGTAAGCGAAGAGAAACTGTGTTTGAAGATTAATTGCGCTAACTGATCTAACTCTGGGGGGGCGGCGAGGGAAGGGGGTCCTGTGTATTGGGCACATCCTGCGGGTCTCATCTACCATCTGCCTCTCCGCTCTATGCTTCCCCCTGCCCAGCGCACTGAGGCCTGGGCAGCTGTAAGAGGGTTATTGGACAGGAAGTCAACTGCGTGTGGAGAAATATCTCCCCCCAGGTTAGAACTTTACTCCGAGATAAACTCTGGAAAGTTTTATACTTGTGAATATTTTAACAGCTTTTTTTCCTCTTTTAATAAACTCAGTTGGGGCTTGTTAAGTGCTGCGGAATGAAAGCTGTTTTCCTGGCTGATGTGCGGCGGATCTCACGCCGAGACTTAGAGAAAGTGAGAGAATGAGCGCAGACAAGCGTTCCCCTGCGGAAAGCAGAGAATAATCGCATATTCCCTTTACCAGGCGTGCTTATTAGTTAGAGAGGGGCGCCATAAAGGAGGAGGCGCTGAAATAAACATCCAGCTGGGAAACCTAAGGCGGCACTCCGCTAAGTGCTGAAATTACTATTATTTAGTATTTATATAGCACCATCTTCTTCCGCAGCGCTGTACAGAAATGACCGGATAACACAAACGCAGATCAGGCACTACATTGGTTGCAATTCAAAAATATTAGGCCTCTTGCTCACTACATGGGATTTCGGTTTTTTTTATACGATCCGATTTTTGATTCCGATTTAAAAAAAAAAGTACTGCATGCTGTGCAGTTTTTTAATCAGAATCGAAAATCGGATTGTATAAAAAAATCGGAATCGCATGGAGTGTGCAAGAGGCCCAAAAGTGGCCCCACACGATACAATAAAATGATTGCCTTCTCCATAGTAACAGATATGTATTCCGCTGCCCTCTCCATAGTAACAGATGTGTATCCCTCTATCTTCTCCATAGTAACAGATGTGTATCCCTCTATCTTCTCCATAGTAACAGATGTGTATCCCTCTATCTTCTCCATAGTAACAGATGTGTATCCCTCTATCTTCTCCATAGTAACAGATGTGTATCCCTCTATCTTCTCCATAGTAACAGATGTGTATCCCTCTATCTTCTCCATAGTAACAGATGTGTATCCCTCTGCCCTCTCCACAGCAACAGATGTTATCCCTCTGCCCTCTCCATAGCAACAGATGTGTATCCCTCTGCCCTCTCCATAGCAACAAATGTGTATCCCTCTGCCCTCTCCATAGCAACAGATGTGTATCCCTCTATCTTCTCCATAGTAACAGATGTGTATCCCTCTGCCCTCTCAATAGCAACAGATATGTATCCCTCTGCCTTCTCCATAGCAACAGATGTTATCCCTCTGCCCTCTCCATAGCAACAAATGTGTATCCCTCTGCCCTCTCCATAGCAACAGATGTGTATCCCTCTATCTTCTCCATAGTAACAGATGTGTATCCCTCTGCCCTCTCAATAGCAACAGATATGTATCCCTCTGCCCTCTCCATAGCAACAGATGTTATCCCTCTGCCTTCTCCATAGCAACAGATGTGTATCCCTCTATCTTCTCCATAGTAACAGATGTGTATCCCTCTATCTTCTCCATGACAACAGATGTGTATCTCTCTGCCCTCTCCATAGCAACAGATGTGTATCCCTCTATCTTCTCCATAGCAACAGATGTTATCCCTCTGCCCTCTCCATAGCAACAGATGTGTATCCCTCTGCCCTCTCCATAGCAACAGATGTTATCCCTCTGCCCTCTCCATAGCAACAAATGTGTATCCCTCTGCCTTCTCCATAGTAACAGATATGTATCCCTCTGCCTTCTCCATAGCAACAGATGTTATCCCTCTGCCCTCTCCATAGCAACAGATGTTATCCCTCTGCCTTCTCCATAGCAACAGATGTTATCCCTCTGCCCTCTCCATAGCAACAGATGTGTATCCCTCTGCCCTCTCCATAGCAACAGATGTTATCCCTCTGCCCTCTCCATAGCAACAGATGTTATCCCTCTGCCCTCTCCATAGCAACAAATGTGTATCCCTCTGCCTTCTCCATAGCAACAGATATGTATCCCTCTGCCCTCTCCATAGCAACAGATGTGTATCCCTCTGCCCTCTCCATAGCAACAAATGTGTATCCCTCTGCCCTCTCCATAGCAACAGATATGTATCCCTCTGCCTTCTCCATAGCAACAGATGTGTATCCCTCAGCCCCCTCCATAGCAACAGATGCATATCCCACTATCCCTCTGTCCCCTCCATAGCAACAGATGTGTATTCATCTGCCCTCTCCATAGCAACAGACATGTTGCTAGCCTCTAGGCGAGTAATGTGACTGTATAGCACTTTGGCCCAAACTTTTATTTAATTTATCCTGAAACCTGTTTCTCAGCAGTGTTGTTGTTGGGTGTGAGGTGCGCATTTCGCGGTTGTGGTGCCAGGCGCACTGTGATGATGTCACATCGCCCTTTCCCAGATCTGCTGCAATCACTCTCATTTACATGCACTGCATCATGGGAGTCTTTTTTTTAACGGGTGTTTGGAGCTGTGGAAATAAGCCTTTATCATGTTTTTATTGTTTTATTAGAATGTGAATTATATTGAAATAAAGGTTAATTTTATAGGACAATTTCTTAATGGAAACATAACATTAAGTGTTAGCGTCGTGTTTATGCATAAAGTGTGACTAAAATGTTTTACAGCATAAGGCTCTGGTTAGTAATATGTGTCGGGATTTATAATACTGACACCTGACTCACTATTTACACTAATAACATGACTTATCCGCTGTATTGCCTGTCCTCAGTGTGAGCTGAAACGCTGCTATACATCTGCTGAGAGTGGGAAGCAGCGACTGCTAAAGAAGAATAAAGAGAATAGAAAAGCAGAGAAGATGTGCTTCTAGACATCATCAAGAACACTCTTCAGCTAGTTTCCTATCAGTACAGGCAGAATGTAACAGCTTATACTGTACGTACTGGGGGTAGCAGAGATCAGCACACGCTGCAGCTAGTTTCCTATCAGTACAGGCACAGAGTAACAGCTTATACTGTACATACTGGAGGTAGCAGAGATCAGCACACTCTGCAGCTAGGTTACTATCAGTACAGGCACAGAGTAACAGCTTATACTATACATACTGTGGGTAGCAGAGATCAGCACACGCTGCAGCTAGGTTACTATCAGTACAGGCACAGAGTAACAGCTTATACTGTACATACTGGGGGTAGCAGAGTGCAGCACACACTGCAGCTAGTTTACAATCAGTACAGGCACAGAGTAACAGCTTATACTGTACATACTGGAGCTAGCAGAGATCAGTACACGCTGCAGCTAGTTTACTATCAGTACAGGCACAGAGTAACAGCTTATACTGTACATACTGGGGATAGCAGAGATCAGCACACACTGCAGCTAGATAACTATCAGCACAGGGACTGAGTAACAGCTTATACTGTACATACTGGGGGTAGCAGAGATCAGCACACACTGCAGCTAGTTTCCTATCAGTATAGGCACAGAGTAACAGCTTATATTGTACATATGGGAGGCAGCAGGGATTAGCACACACTGCAGCTAGTTTACTATTAGTACAGGCCCAGAGTAACAGCTTATACTGCACATACCAGAGGTAGCAGAGATCAGCACACGCTGCAGCTAGGTTACTATCATTACAGGCACAGAGTAATACTTTACATACTGAATAATTATAAAAACTTATGCTAAGCTAAACTTTGTTACACTTTAAATATGCAGGCTCTACTTCTATATATGTCTTAAGCTACACACTTGGATAGACATCACCTGAAACGTTCATTCGTGATCTCTTCAGGTGACAATTTATCCCAAGCTGGAGCCATCTTGCAATGGGAACTACAATAGCGTCTGTCTGCAGATATTTTTTCAACTTGGTGGATTGCCGAAGGTGAGGCAGATGATGTTGAGGGACTCTTATACATTTACTAAACTGTCGCCCAGAACCACCAAGAACAATAGTTTCAGGCAGCACAAATCTAGCATGTGTACACACTTTAATTGTTCATTACCATGTCCCGGCACTGTCCTGTGCTCCCCAGCATATAATACAGAGCCGAAGTCCAGAAATGTGCCTCCTCCTGTCACTGGTGCTCACCTCGCCCTCTAGTGCCCGGCATCTCTTCCTGCATGTCATGTGATTACACAAGTGCAAGAAGAGATGCCAGGCACTAGAGGGAGAGCTGAGCACTGGTGACAGGGGGGGACACATCGCTGTAGCTCGGCAGAAGAGGTGAAAGAGGCATTGCTACTACTGCTGCTGTGCCCATATTCTGCCTTATATCCCGAGGGGCACAGGCTAGACCACTAACACAACCAGGGAACTATTATTGGAGAGGGATGGTGGAAAACTACTAGGCATCAGGGAAGCTACCGGTATATGGGGGGGGGGGGGACACGACAGCAGAGATCAAGGAACTTTATGGGGGGGGGGGGGACATCCCATATAAAATTGGGACATGGATAAAGTTGTGGCAGGGGTGGGTCTTAGTGTCCCTTTCTCCTGGCTCCAAAAGTTCTGAAGTATGGTTTCAGGTGTGTGATTCAGACACTGCTGCAGCCAAAGAGATCAGGAGGACTGACAAGCAACCGGTATTGTTTAAAGAGAGCCCGAGGTGGGCTCATAAAATTTTTAAAAAACGGGTAACGACACTGAAAGAAGAGATTGATTCTCTCTCTCTCACAGCATGTAAAGAGGCGGGGAAGCGGCAGGGGGCGTGGCCAGGGTGAGAGAGCAGTCCAATGGTAGCTGGGGAAAGCCTGCAGGAACGCCCCTAGTGGGCGTTTGGAACAGTGAACCCCTCTCCTGTTTTTACCCTCCGAGATAGCGGAAGGTAAATACAGGGTACATACCCTCCGGGGGTCTATAGTGCGGCTGTGGGGGGAGGGGGCAGAGAGCGGCGGTTGGGGGACACAGAGACATGTCATGAGGCAGAGAACATGCCTCTCTGTCTTATCTGCCCTCCAAGGAAACACCTCAGGTTCTCTTTAACAGGAAATAGATATGGCAGCCATTTTGTGCGTCTCACATCAGGTGTCCTTTAATGGTATTGTTCCGTGATGGGAGTTCCAGCTGTGACATGGACACCTTTCTGATTACACTAAAAGATAGCAGATTCAGATCTAGATTCAGACCCGGCTTGTAGAGAGATGTTTGTTTCTATACATAGATCTGTGGCTGGAGGCTTTCATCATAAATATATATCTCATCTGTTTTCCATAGAAAAGGTCCCCCTATGACAGGAAACATTAGCTGCAATGAGTAAGAGTTTCGGTGTAAAGTTAGGGGCATCCTCCCAGCTCCAGCAGTGATATTTCCCCATACAGGACAAGATCAGGGCGGTGTGCAGGTGACTCGCCCAGAGCTGTGAGATAAATCACACACTATGATAGTACAGGAAACAGCTGCACAGAGAGTACTGTCTGCAGGCTGCCAGGAGTAATAGCGAGGACACACACACTATGATAGTACAGGAAACAGCTGCACAGAGAGTACTGCAGGCTGCCAGGACTAATAGCGAGGACACACACACTATGATAGTACAGGAAGCAGCTGCACAGAGAGTACTGTCTGCAGGCTGCCAGGACTAATAGCAAGGACACACACACTATGATAGTACAGGAAAAAGCTGCACAGACAGTACTGTCTGCAGGCTGCCAGGACTAATAGTACGGACACACACACAATGATAGTACAGGAAACAGCTGCACAGAGAGTACTGCAGGCTGCCAGGAGTAATAGCGAGGACACACACACTATGATAGTACAGGAAACAGCTGCACAGAGAGTACTGCAGGCTGCCAGGACTAATAGCGAGGACACACACACTATGATAGTACAGGAAACAGCTGCACAGAGAGTACTGCAGGCTGCCAGGACTAACAGCGAGGACACACACACACACTATGATAGTACAGGAAACAGCTGTACAGAGAGTACTGTCTGCAGGCTGCCAGGAGTAATAGCGAGGACACACACACTATGATAGTACAGGAAACAGCTGCACAGAGAGTACTGCAGGCTGCCAGGACTAATAGCAAGGACACACACACTATGATAGTACAGGAAACAGCTGCACAGAGAGTACTGTCTGCAGGCTGCCAGGAGTAATAGCGAGGACACACACACTATGATAGTACAGGAAACAGCTGCACAGAGAGTACTGCAGGCTGCCAGGACTAATAGCGAGGACACACACACTATGATAGTACAGGAAACAGCTGCACAGAGAGTACTGCAGGCTGCCAGGACTAATAGCGAGGACACACACACTATGATAGTACAGGAAACAGCTGCACAGAGAGTACTGTCTGCAGGCTGCCAGGACTAATAGCGCGGACACACACACAATGATAGTACAGGAAACAGCTGCACAGAGAGTACTGTCTGCAGGCTGCCAGGAGTAATAGTGCGGACACACACACTATAATAGTACAGGAAACAGCTGCACAGAGAGTACTGTCTGCAGGCTGCCAGGACTAATAGCGAGGACACACACACTATGATAGTACAGGAAACAGCTGCACAGAGAGTACTGCAGGCTGCCAGGAGTAATAGCAAGGACACACACACTATGATAGTACAGGAAACAGCTGCACAGAGAGCACTGTCTGCAGGCTGCCAGGAGTAATAGCGAGGACACACACACTATGATAGTACAGGAAACAGCTGCACAGAGAGTACTGCAGGCTGCCAGGAGTAATAGCGAGGACACACACACTATGATAGTACAGGAAACAGCTGCACAGAGAGTACTGCAGGCTGCCAGGAGTAATAGCAAGGACACACACACTATGATAGTACAGGAAGCAGCTGCACAGAGAGTACTGCAGGCTGCCAGGAGTAATAGCAAGGACACACACACTATGATAGTACAGGAAACAGCTGCACAGAGAGCACTGTCTGCAGGCTGCCAGGAGTAATAGCGAGGACACACACACTATGATAGTACAGGAAACAGCTGCACAGAGAGTACTGCAGGCTGCCAGGAGTAATAGCGAGGACACACACACTATGATAGTACAGGAAACAGCTGCACAGAGAGTACTGCAGGCTGCCAGGAGTAATAGCAAGGACACACACACTATGATAGTACAGGAAGCAGCTGCACAGAGAGTACTGTCTGCAGGCTGCCAGGACTAATAGCGAGGACACACACACTATGATAGTACAGGAAACAGCTGCACAGAGAGTACTGTCTGCAGGCTGCCAGGAGTAATACTGCGGACACACACACTATGATAGTACAGGTAACAGCTGCACAGAGAGTACTGTCTGCAGGCTGCCAGGAGTAATACTGCGGACACACACACTATGATAGTACAGGTAACAGCTGCACAGAGAGTACTGTCTGCAGGCTGCCAGGAGTAATAGCGAGGACACACACACTATGATAGTACAGGAAACAGCTGCACAGAGAGTACTGTCTGCAGGCTGCCAGGAGTAATACTGCGGACACACACACTATGATAGTACAGGTAACAGCTGCACAGAGAGTACTGTCTGCAGGCTGCCAGGAGTAATAGCGAGGACACACACACAATGATAGTACAGGAAACAGCTGCACAGAGAGTACTGTCTGCAGGCTGCCAGGACTAATAGCGAGGACACACACACTATCATAGTACAGGAAGCAGCTGCACAGAGAGTACTGTCTGCAGGCTGCCAAGACTAATAGCGAGGACACACACACTATGATAGTACAGGAAACAGCTGCACAGAGAGTACTGTCTGCAGGCTGCCAGGAGTAATAATGCGGAGACACACACTATGATAGTACAGGAAACAGCTGCACAGAGAGTACTGTCTGCAGGCTGCCAGGAGTAATAATGCGGGGACACACACTATGATAGTACTGGTAACAGCTGCACAGAGAGTACTGTCTGCAGGCTGCCAGGAGTAATACTGCGGGGACACACACTATGATAGTACAGGAAACAGCTGCACAGAGAGTACTGCAGGCTGCCAGGACTAATAGCGAGGACACACACACTATCATAGTACAGGAAGCAGCTGCACAGAGAGTACTGTCTGCAGGCTGCCAAGACTAATAGCGAGGACACACACACTATGATAGTACAGGAAACAGCTGCACAGAGAGTACTGCAGGCTGCCAGGAGTAATAGCAAGGACACACACACTATGATAGTACAGGAAACAGCTGCACAGAGAGTACTGCAGGCTGCCAGGAGTAATAGCAAGGACACACACACTATGATAGTACAGGAAACAGCTGCACAGAGAGTACTGTCTGCAGGCTGCCAGGAGTAATAGCGAGGACACACACACTATGATAGTACAGGAAACAGCTGCACAGGGAGTACTGCAGGCTGCCAGGAGTAATAGCAAGGACACACACACTATGATAGTACAGGAAACAGCTGCACAGAGAGTACTGCAGGCTGCCAGGAGTAATAGCAAGGACACACACACTATGATAGTACAGGAAACAGCTGCACAGAGAGTACTGTCTGCAGGCTGCCAGGAGTAATAGCAAGGACACACACACTATGATAGTACAGGAAACAGCTGCACAGAGAGTACTGCAGGCTGCCAGGAGTAATAGCGAGGACACACACACTATGATAGTACAGGAAACAGCTGCACAGAGAGTACTGTCTGCAGGCTGCCAGGAGTAATAGTGCGGACACACACACAATGATGGTACAGGTAACAGCTGCACAGAGAGTACTGCAGGCTGCCAGGAGTAATAGCGCGGACACACACACTATGATAGTACAGAAAACAGCTGCACAGAGAGTACTGCAGGCTGCCAGGAGTAATAGCGAGGACACACACACTATGATAGTACAGAAAACAGCTGCACAGAGAGTACTGCAGGCTGCCAGGAGTAATAGCGAGGACACACACACACTATGATAGTACAGGAAACAGCTGCACAGAGAGTACTGTCTGCAGGCTGCCAGGAGTAATAGCGAGGACACACACACTATGATAGTACAGAAAACAGCTGCACAGAGAGTACTGCAGGCTGCCAGGAGTAATAGCGAGGACACACACACACTATGATAGTACAGAAAACAGCTGCACAGAGAGTACTGCAGGCTGCCAGGAGTAATAGCGAGGACACACACACACTATGATAGTACAGGTAACAGCTGCACAGAGAGTACTGCAGGCTGCCAGGACTAATAGCGAGGACACACACACTATCATAGTACAGGAAGCAGCTGCACAGAGAGTACTGTCTGCAGGTTGCCAGGAGTAATAGTGCGGACACACACACTATGATAGTACAGGAAACAGCTGCACAGAGAGTACTGTCTGCAGGCTGCCAGGAGTAATAGTGCGGACACACACACTATGATAGTACAGGAAGCAGCTGCACAGAGAGCACTGTCTGCAGGCTGCCAGGACTAATAGCGGGGACACACACACTATGATAGTACAGGAAACAGCTGCACAGAGAGCACTGTCTGCAGGCTGCCAGGAGTAATAGCAAGGACACACACACTATGATAGTACAGGAAACAGCTGCACAGAGAGTACTGCAGGCTGCCAGGAGTAATAGCAAGGACACACGCACTATGATAGTACAGGAAGCAGCTGCACAGAGAGTACTGTCTGCAGGCTGCCAGGAGTAATAGCGTGGACACACACACTATGATAGTACAGGAAACAGCTGCACAGAGAGTACTGTCTGCAGGCTGCCAGGAGTAATAGTGCGGACACACACACAATGATGGTACAGGTAACAGCTGCACAGAGAGTACTGCAGGCTGCCAGGAGTAATAGCGAGGACACACACACTATGATAGTACAAAAAACAGCTGCACAGAGAGTACTGCAGGCTGCCAGGAGTAATAGCGAGGACACACACACTATGATAGTACAGGAAACAGCTGCACAGAGAGTACTGTCTGCAGGCTGCCAAGAGTAATAGCGAGGACACACACACTATGATAGTACAGAAAACAGCTGCACAGAGAGTACTGCAGGCTGCCAGGAGTAATAGCGAGGACACACACACTATGATAGTACAGGTAACAGCTGCACAGAGAGTACTGCAGGCTGCCAGGACTAATAGCAAGGACACACACACAATGATAGTACAGGAAACAGCTGCACAGAGAGTACTGCAGGCTGCCAGGAGTAATAGCGAGGACACACACACTATCATAGTACAGGAAGCAGCTGCACAGAGAGTACTGTCTGCAGGCTGCCAGGAGTAATAGTGCGGACACACACACTATGATAGTACAGGAAACAGCTGCGCAGAGAGTACTGTCTGCAGGCTGCCAGGAGTAATAGCGAGGACACACACACTATCATAGTACAGGAAGCAGCTGCACAGAGAGTACTGCAGGCTGCCAGGAGTAATAGCGAGGACACACACACTATCATAGTACAGGAAGCAGCTGCACAGAGAGTACTGTCTGCAGGCTGCCAGGAGTAATAGTGCGGACACACACACTATGATAGTACAGGAAACAGCTGCACAGAGAGCACTGTCTGCAGGCTGCCAGGAGTAATAGGGCCCTGCATCATTGCCTTCCGGAGCAGCGGGTGGGGTAAGGATGGGAGCAATGCAGTTGGCAAAGATGATCTGACGGCAGGACATGAGCTAGAGTACTGGAGACTGCCCTGACTGACCTTCATCCCAATCAGGAGCTGATACCCCCTTTCCCATGAGAAATCTTTATCTTTTCTCAAATGGATCATCAGGGAATCTGTATGGCTGATATTGTGGTGAAACCCCTCCCATAGTGTGATGTCATGACCATGGTCCTGAAAGTTTCCTGTCTATGAACCTTGTTGCATTGTGGGAAATAACAACTGTTTCCAACTGCCAAGCAAACAGCGTCTCCCTCTGTGCATAGAACTCTCAGTAACAAACATTCTATACAGATCACCTGACAGAACTAAAGAGGTCACCACCTGTGATAAATGTCAGGATGTAAATCAGGAAGAGGAAAGATTTTTATCAACCATTGTGCAGATCATGTGCTGCTAAACTCACCCAAACACCTTGCGATTGGGCAGCTGGCCAGTAGGATAATCAATACACAAATCCAACTCTGAGTGTACATGTCCTCACTATTTTAAAGGGATTTTGGATGGAGTTTAAGAATTCACTGTAAGGTCTACAATGATTGCATGGTGTATGGTTACCTTTAGAGCTAATATAAGAAGATGAGCAGTAGGGTTAGTGTGTGGGCGTAAGTATCGTCAGGTTTGTCTACATACTCCACAGCTCGTATACGAAGCCTCATAAAATGATATGAGGATGAAACAATCATGTCCCTGAACACTCTGATCAGCCACACGACCTGCTGAAGAACGATCCGGCTACGCAGGAAGCAGCAAAAATACCGCAATAAAATATACTGCGCTGCAGTAAAACCGCCAGGCCCTAAGGTACCACTTCCCGCGATTCCTGCCGCTGGAGCTCCGTATATATAGGCTCATTACAGACCAGCCTTCCAGAACCGCAGCTTATTGGAACCGCATCATGTAACTCTGACAACAACCTGCTTCCTGTCATATTAACCCTTTGGCAGCCAATTTATTTAGAGGCTTGAAAATGCTATAGGCCAATTTATTTTAGCATGTTTTATTTTTATTTCTTCTTTTTGTTACATTTCCTAGCTTCTAATTAGTACTGCTGTAATGTGTATTTATGGTCACTTTTCACTAGGGGGCAGTGTGAGACAATAAAAGAGGACTTCTGCTTTCAGTTTCTTTGTTTTCTGCTTGGAGAGAGAGATCAAAGCATTCCAAGAATTTACAGCACAAAGAGCGCTGCTGGCTGAAGACGAAAGTAGTGCATTATCTTAACCCTCTCCCGACCGCCTAACGCTGATGGGCGGTGGGAGAGTGGCTCTCTGAGGACCGCCTAACGCCAATTGGCGTCAAAGGGATTAGTGCACGCGTTCCCTGCAGATAAACAGAGCGGGCATCCGTCATCAGCCTGCCAGCCGTGATCAGAGCTGGCAGGCTGAAATAAACATAAGAAACAGCAATAAACATTTGTACAGCGCTGCGACCTAGCTATACATTCATACAGTGGTTTGCAAAAGTGTTCGGCCCCCTTGAAGTTTTCCACATTTTGTCACATTACTGCCACAAACATGAATCAATTTTATTGCAATTCCCCGTGAAAGACCAATACAAAGTGGTGTACACGTGAGAAGTGGATCGAAAATCATACATCATTCCAAACATTTTTTTTACAAATAAATAACTGCAAAGTGGGGTGCGCGTAATTATTCAGCCCCTTTGGTCTGGGTGCAGTCAGTTGCCCATAGACATTGCCTGATGAGTGCTAATCACTAAATACAGTGCATCTATGTGTAATCTAATGTCATAACAAATACGGCTGCTCTGTGACGGCCTCAGAGGTTGTCTAAGAGAATATTGGGAGCAACAATACCATGAAGTCCAAAGAACACACCAGACAGGTCAGGGATAAAGTTATTGAGAAATTTAAAGCAGGCTTAGACTACAAAAAGATTTCCAAAGCCTTGAACATCCCACGGAGCACTGTTCAAGTGATCATTCAGAAATGGAAGGCGTATGGCACAACTGTAAACCACCTACCATGACAAGGCCGTCCACCCTAAACTCACAGGCTGAACAAGGAGAGCGCTGATCAGAAATGCTGATGATCTACAGCTCAGGTGGGGGAATCTGTCCATAGGACAACTATTAGTCGTGCACTGCACAAAGTTGGCCTTTATGGAAGAGTGGCAAGAAGAAAGGCATTGTTAACAGAAAAGCATAAGAAGTCCCGTTTGCAGTTTGCCACAAGCCATGTGGGGGACACAGCAACCATGTGGAAGAAGGTGCTCTGGTCAGATGAGACAAAAATGGAACTTTTTGGCCAAAATGCAAAACGCTATGTGTGGCGGAAAACTAACACTGCACATCACTCTGAACACACCATCCCCACTGTCCAATATGGTGGTGGCAGCATCATGCTCGGGGGGTGCTTCTCTTCAGCAGGGACAGGGAAGCTGGTCAAAGTTGATGGGAAGATGGATGGAGCCAAATACAGGGCAAACTTGGAAGAAAACCTCTTGGAGACTGCAAAAGACTTGAGGCTGGGGCGGAGGTTCACCTTCCAGCAGGACAATGACCCTAAACATAAAGCCAGGGCAACAATGGAATGGTTTAAAACAAAACATATCTATGTGTTAGAATGGCCCAGTCAAAGTCCAGATCTAAATCCAATTGAGAATCTGTGGCAAGATCTGAAAACTGCTGTTCACAAACGCTGTCCATCTAATCTGACTGAGCTGGAGCTGTTTTGCAAAGGAGAATGGGCAAGGACTTCAGTCTCTAGATGTGCAAAGCTGGTAGAGACTAAAGATGGCCCGAACGGGTTGCCGGCGAACTTCGCGATTGCGGAGAACCGCAAACTTTTCCGGAAGTTCGGTTCGCCCCCATAGTGCATCATGAGGGTCAACTTTGACCCTCTACATCACAGTCAGCAGGCACATTGTAGCCAATCAGGCTACACTCCCTCCTGGAGCCCCCCCTTATAAAAGGCAGGCAGCGTCTGGCTTTTCACTCACTCGTGTGCCTGCAGTAATTAGAGAAGGGAAACCTGCTGCAGACTCTCATAGGGAAAGATTAGTTAGGCTCTTGTAAGCTTCTTAGCTTGCTCCTTGCTGATTCTTATTGCTAAAAATAGCACCCCACAACAGCTCTTTTGAGAGCTAATCTTGTTCTTGTGATCTATTTTTTTTTTGTGTGTGTCCCACTGATCGAACACTTGTGTTGCCTAGACAGCCTTACTAATTCATACTGTGTGTGTGCCACTGCCAGGCCCAGCACATTCAGTGACTACTACCTGTGTGTGTGACAGGTGCACATTGTAATACCCAGTACTGCATATACCTACCTAACTGTTGTTCACAGTGCACCCACCTACCTACGTGAGCGCACGCAGTGTCACTGTGCCTGTCTGGTACCTGTCTGTGTGTGACAGGTGCACATTATAATACCCATCACTGCATATACCTACCTGCTGTTCACAGTGCACCCACCTACCTACGTGAGTGCACGCAGTGTCACTGTGCCTGTCTGGTACCTGTCTGTGTGTGACAGGTGCACATTATAATATCCATCACTGCATATGCCTACCTGTTGTGTTCAGTGCACCCACCTCATCACTGCATATACCTACCTGTTGTGTTCAGTGCACCCACCTCATCACTGCATATACCTACCTGTTGTTTTCAGTGCACCCACCTCATCACTGCATATATCTACCTGTTGTGTTCAGTGCACCCACCTACCTACGTGAGTGCACACAGTGTGATATACCACTCCGTGAATACCTGTTAACTGCACCTGTGTGACTGCACATTGTATTAGTCAAGTCAGTGTCAAAACGGATAAAACAGGTAGAGGCAGAGGTAGAGGCAGACCCAGAGGAAGGCCACCCGGCAGGTCTGTACGAGGTCGTGCTGATGTGATTTCATGCAGCCCTGGACCAAAGTACAGTGCTCAGAAGAAGGCACGTCCCATCAACTCCCAAGATTGTCAGGATGTGGTTGACAATTTAACACAGAACACCTCATATTCCGAAGCCACCAGCGCTACTACTAGCACCACATCCATTCCATTTGACACCTCGCAGGAGTTATTTGGTGGGAAAATCACTAATTCACAGCCATTATTTTTACAACCAGATGAAGACGCTAAGCAAGTTACACCACCTCATATGTGTGAGTTAGGCGACACTATGGACGTAACGTGTGAGGAGGAGGAGGATGAAGTACATGCTGTTGGTGTAGTTTTGGAGGTGTCTGAGACAAGCGAAGCTGGGCAGGATGATTCTGATGATAACGATTATACGGATGCCACGTATGTTCCCAATAGAGGAGATGAACAGGGGGACAGTTCAGAGGGGGAGTCAGAGTGGAGTAGGAGGAGACGAGTTCCTGAAAGAAGCAGGGAGAGCTTGTCATCAGAAACAGCTGGTGGCAGTGTCCGGCGCCATGTATCGCCACCTATGTACAGCCAGCCAACATGCCCTTCAACGTCAGCTGCTGATGTCACCATAGTGCCATCACCCCAGGGGGGCTCAGCGGTTTGGACATTTTTTAATGTGTCTGCCTCAGATCGGAGCAATGCCATCTGTTCTCTCTGCCTCCAAAAATTGAGCAGTGGAGAGGCCAACACCCACGTAGGGACAAGTGCCTTACGAAGGCACCTGGAGAAAAGGCAAAAACAGCAATGGGAAGAACACCTGAGGAAAAGCAGCACACAAAAGAAAAGCCACCCTCCTTCTCCACGTCCTCCTTCAGGTGCATCATCTTCAGCCTCTTTCTCCCTTGCACCTTCACAATCACAGGCACCCTCCTCCACTCCGCCTCTGCCCTTGAGCGGTTCCTGCTCCTCTGCCCACAGCAGCCAGGTGTATGTGAAGGAAATCTTTGACCGGAAGAAGCCAATGTCTGCCAGTCACCCCCTTGCCCGGCGTCTGACAGCTGGCTTGGCTGAACTGTAAGCTCGCCAGCTATTACCATACCAGCTGGTGGATTCTGAGGCCTTCCGTAAATTTGTGGCCATTGGGACACCACAGTGGATGATACTAGGTCGCAATTATTTCTCTAAAAAGGCGATACCCAAACTGTACCGTGCAGTTGAGAGGCAAGTGGTGTCATCTCTGGCACACAGCGTTGGGTCAAGGGACCACCTGACCACGGATGCCTAGTCTGCCAAGCACGGCCAGGGACGCTATATTACTTACACAGCCCATTGGGTCAACCTGGTGACCGCTGGCAAGCAGGGAGTACGTGGCTGCGCAGAGGACCGACTTATGACACCTCCACGCTTGCAGGCAGGCCTCCTGTCACCTCCTCTCCGCCTGCTACATCCTCTTCGCTGTCGTCATCCTCCTCCTCCTCCTTGGCTGGTGCCGCGATCTCCTCTCCAGCTACACAGCCCCATCTCCCCAGGGCCTATGCTGCATGCCAGGTACGATGGTGTCACGCCATCTTAGATATGTCTTGCCTCAAAGCGGAGAGTCAGACTGGAGCAGCTCTCCTGGCTGCTCTTAACAAACAGGTGGATCAGTGGCTGACCCCGCACCAGCTGGAGATCGGCAACGTGGTGTGGCAGCAATCGAATTTCCGCTTTGAATTTGGGAAAGCTGACACATGTACCCTGCATGGCACATGTGCTGAATCTAGTCATTCAAAGATGTGTGTCAAAGTATCCAGGCTTAGAGGACGTCCTGAAGCAGGCCAGGAAGTTGTGTGGGTAACTGGGCATTTCAGGCGGTCTTACACGGCCATGGCACACTTTGCCGATATTCAGCAGAGAAACAACTTGCCAGTGAGACGCCTGATGTGCGATAGCCTGACTCGCTGGAATTTGACCCTCCTTATGTTCTCTCGCCTGCTAGAACAGGAGAAAGACGTAACCCAGTACCTATACAATTTCAGTAAAAGGACACAATCTGGGGAGATGGGGATGTTCTGGCCCAATAACTGGACACTCATGCGAAATGCATACAGGCTCATGCAGCCGTTTGAGGAGATGACCAACCTGGTGAGTCGCAGTGAAGGCACCATCAGCAACTTGATCCCGTACGCTTACTTCCTGGAGCGTGCCGTGCGTAGAGTGGTGGATCAAGCTGTGGAGGAGCATGAAAAGGAACAGTTACGGGAGGAAGCGTTGTGGGAACAATTCTCATCAGAACCAGATGTTTCCTCAACACCTGCGGCAGCACAGAGGGGGGAGGAGGACGAAGAGACGTGTGGGGAAGAGGAGTCAGACTCGGATGATGAGAAAGGTGTTTCTTTGGAGGAGGAGGCGGCGGTAGAAGAACAACCGCAGCTGGCGTCGCAGGGGGCTTGTGCTGCTCAACGTTCCCGTGGTATTGTTCGTGGCTGGGGGGAGGAGGAGGATTTACCTGACATCACTGAGGAAGAGCAAGAGGAGATGGATAGTACGCCTGGCTCCAACTTTGTGTAGATGGCGTCTTTCATGCTGTCCAGCCTGTTGAGGGACCCCCGTATAAAAAAACTCAAGGGGAATGAGCTGTACTGGGTGGCCACCCTACTAGACCCTCGTTATAGGCACAAAGTGGCGGACATGCTACCAAATCACCTGAAGGCGGAAAAGATGCAGCACTTGCAGAACAAGCTGGCAACTATGCTTTAAAATGCGTTTAAGGGTGATGTCACAGCACAACACAATAAAGGTACCACTGCCAGTAATCCTCCTCCCATGTCCACACAGGCAAGGACAGGACGCTCCAGCGATCTCATGGTGATGTCGGACATGCGGACATTTTTTAGTCCAACGCCTCGCCTTAGCCCTTCCGGATCCGCCCTCCACCAACGCCTGGACCGGCAGGTAGCCGACTACCTGGCCTTAAGTGTGGATGTACAGGATCTTCTCAAAAAATTAGCATATTGTGATAAAGTTCATTATTTTCTGTAATGTACTGATAAACATTAGACTTTCATATATTTTAGATTCATTACACACAACTGAAATAGGTCAAGCCTTTTATTGTTTTTCTTATTGATGATTTTGGCATACAGCTCATGAAAACCGAAATTTCCTATCTCAAAAAATTTGCATATTTCATCCGACCAATAAAAGAAAAGTGTTTTTAAAACAAAAAAAGTCAACCTTCAAATAATTATGTTCAGTTATGCACTCAATACTTGGTCGGGAATCCTTTTGCAGAAATGACTGCTTCAATGCGGCGTGGCATGGAGGCAATCAGCCTGTGGCACTGCTCAGGTGTTATGGAGGCCCAGGATGCTTCGATAGCGGCCTTAAGCTCATCCAGAGTGTTGGGTCTTGTGTCTCTCAACTTTCTCTTCACAATATCCCACAGATTCTCTATGGGGTTCAGGTCAGGAGAGTTGGCAGGCCAATTGAGCACAGTAATACCATGGTCAGTAAACCATTTGCCAGTGGTTTTGGTACTGTGAGCAGGTGCCAGGTCGTGCTGAAAAATGAAATCTTCATCTCCATAAAGCTTTTCAGCAGATGGAAGCATGAACCCACTTTTGAACCAGAAACAGCGGCAGAAGCGCCTGACCTGAGCTACAGAGAAGCAGCACTGGACTGTTGCTCAGTGGTCCAAAGTACTTTTTTCGGATGAAAGCAACTTTTACATGTCATTCGGAAATCAAGGTGCCAGAGTCTGGAGGAAGACTGGGGAGAGGGAAATGCGAAAATGCCTGAAGTCCAGTGTCAAGTACCCACAGTCAGTGATGGTCTGGGGTGCCATGTCAGCTGCTGGTGTTGGTCCACTGTGTTTTATCAAGGGCAGGGTCAATGCAGCTAGCTGTCAGGAGATTTTGGAGCACTTCATGCTTCCATCTGCTGAAAAGCTTTATGGAGATGAAGATTTCATTTTTCAGCACGACCTGGCACCTGCTCACAGTGCCAAAACCACTAGTAAATGGTGTACTGACCATGGTATTACTGTGCTCAATTGGCCTGCCAACTCTCCTGACCTGAACCCCATAGAGGATCTGTGGGATATTGTGAAGAGAAAGTTGAGAGACGCAAGACCCAACACTCTGAATGAGCTTAAGGCCGCTATCGAAGCATCCTGGGCCTCCATAACACCTGAGCAGTGCCACAGGCTGATTGCCTCCATGCCACGCCGCATTGACGCAGTCATTTCTGCAAAAGGATTCCCGACCAAGTATTGAGTGCATAACTGAACATAATTATTTGAAGGTTGACTTTTTTCGTTTTAAAAACACTTTTCTTTTATTGGTCGGATGAACTATGCTAATTTTTTGAGATAGGAAATTTCGGTTTTCATGAGCTGTATGTCAAAATCATCAATAAGAAAAACAATAAAAGGCTTGAACTACTTCAGTTGTGTGTAATGAATCTAAAATATATGAAAGTCTAATGTTTATCAGTACATTACAGAAAATAATGAACTTTATCACAATATGCTAATTTTTTTAGAAGATCCTGTAGACACTGTGAGCAGCGATGAACCCTTGCACTACTGGGTGCGCAGGCTTGACCTGTGGCCAGAGCTGTCACAATTTGCTATTCAACTTCCGTCTTGCCCTGCCGCAAGCGTCCTGTCAGAAAGGACCTTCAGCGCAGCTGGAGACATTGTCACTGAGAAGAGAAGTCGCCTAAGTCACAAAAGTGTTCAGCACCTGGCCTTTTTTCAAAATGAATGAGGCATGGATCCCGGAGGGCTATTGGCCGCCCGAAGACTAAGTCAGTCCCCACACACAGCATCTCTGCCTACACGCCGTGTGACTGCCTTCTCCGCCACCACCACCAGGGTCCAGGACTCTAGGCGGATTCCAGAATTTTTAAGGCCGCTGTTAGCAGCGGCCGCTATACTAATTTTTCTGGGGCGTGCACATGCCTGCCTAATTTATCTGGCTGCACTGCAGCTGCAACAACAAAACAAAAGCATGTGCATGTGCCCATCCCCCTTCATGTTCATTACCTTGCCGCGGTGAAGGGGCTTGCGTATCACAATGAAGCAATGACCGCCGGCTATATGAGTGTCTCAGGTGGGGGTGGGACACCCACAATAATAAGGTCGTTGCTTCATTGTGGTCAGACCAAATTTGATCAGCTGGACAGTCACTGTTTTGTTATTCAGCTACCTCAGCCGGGCAAACATATGGGCTGGAAAGCCGCCATCACCTGCACTCGCGTCTGGTGCGCACCAGTCCAGCACGGCCGTCACTACACAAACGGCTGTTTGCAGTCACTGCATACCTTTCACTGCATCTGTGACTGCACATTGTATTATACCTGGCAGTCAGTACATACCTTGCACTTGAATGGATGGCAGACTTGCCCTCCATAACGGATTCCCGTTAAAGGATTTAAAGTTGATTCATCTCATATACAGCAGGGCCTCGAAAGTCCTCCGGTATTGTTATTATTGGTCACTACCTCGGGACGTGCATGCCATGCCTGCTGCCTTCCTTGGATGTGTGGTGGTAGCCATTTCTCAGGCTCCTACTCCGGACCGGAATTGAACCCTGATTCCCCGGCCATTACCTGTGGTCACTCACAATGGCAGACTTGCCCTCCATAACAGATTCTTGTTACAGGTACTGAAGAGCCAGCAGAAAATGTAATTTAAAAAAAATAGATGTAAGCTTTAACAATGGTAGAGAAAGAACCATCGAAAGCTGATAAGGCAGTCAGACATTACCTGACATCACTGAGTGAGGAGGAGCAATCTCGCCATGTTGCGCACCAGTCCGGCACGGCCGTCACAACACAAACAGCTGTTTGCGGTGCGTTACACAGTGAGTCTGGTGTGTCAGTGTGAAGCAGTACTCTAATTACACTCCCTGTTTGATGTATACACATGCAAGATGTACTTTAGGCCTGCAATTTAGCATTCAATGTGATTTCTGCCTTTAAAACGCTTGCGTCAAATCCAGATTTTTCCCCCGGACTTTTGGCATCTATCCCACTCCGCCATGCCCCCCTCCAGGTGTTAGACCCCTTGAAACATCTTTTCCATCACTTTTCTGGCCAGCATAAGTGTTTCTAGTTTTCAAAGTTCGCCTCCCCTTGAAGTCTATTGCGGTTCGCGAACGTTCGCGAAAACCAAACTTTTGCGGAAGTTTGCGAACTGAAAATCGGAGGTTCGGGCCATCTCTAGTAGAGACATACCCTAAAAGACTGTCAGCTGTAATTGCAGCAAAAGGTGGTTCTACAAAGTATTGACTCAGGGGGCTGAATAATTACGCACACCCCACTTTGCAGTTATTTATTTGTAAAAAAATGTTTGGAATAATGTATGATTTTCGATCCACTTCTCACATGTACACCACTTTGTATTGGTCTTTCACGTGGAATTCCAATAAAATTGATTCATGTTTGTGGCAGTAATGTGACAAAATGTGGAAAACTTCAAGGGGGCCGAATACTTTAGCAAACCACTGTACAGCATGTGTGAGGAGAATGGAGATTAAAGCTTGCCATACATTATGGAGACGAGCAACACCTTTCATTTGATTGGCCAGTACACACACGCGTCTTGGTTTGTCTGCGCCCCGTATATAAGTGCTCTTTTTATGGTTTTATGTGTTATTTTGGTTTTATACTTTTAAATAAAGCAGCCTACACAGAACCGCTGGTTATTGTTTTTTTTATGTCATCATGCCCTCTACGTTAGATTGACACCAGTGGGAGGAGGTTACTGTACCGCTAATGGCTTGTTGTGTAGAATCAATCAGATTTATTAGAATGCACAAAAAATGGTTAAAGTTACCATTAAAGGCAACAACAGGAAAAGATCAAACAAAACTCATAATCCAGCTGTAATAATATGGCTGAGTTAGGTGATCTTAGGGTCAGATAACGCTACTAACCTGGTGAGTACATAACTCCACCCACACAGTCTGCCCATCATAAACCAGGTTTACTGCTCATGTTTCTTTATAGAGAGGACCATACAATGAAGACATTATGAAGGAATGACAATCACAGGCTCCATCTGTAAGTGAAATATTAGTTCTGGATGCCCTTCAATAGACTCCAGGGTAACCCGTATAATGCAGGTGAATGCGTGGACTGTCATTAACCTGCTTATTGAATGTCCCTAGGGAATGTCGTGCCTGGACGTGCAGGTATCAGCAGAAGCACCCTCGCCCTGCCTGTCACCCCTCCCAGGAGCAGATGGACCAGTTTATAGGCAGCATCACTTGTGTGATCAGGTGACACACGGTATCTCAGTCACACAACCTGCACAGCTCCGCATCTCAGTCACAGACACCACCTGCACAGTACCATGCGGCTGCTTCTCCTCGCTGCGCTGCACAGCGCCCTCCTGTGCCTGGGTAAGTGCTCCTGACCTCACTATCCTCTACAATTGCAGTCTACAAAGCTTCCAGGAAGTAAGAGTTACAGGTAGCGACCGCTGCTTATTCATAAAGTTTCAGAATTCCTCCTGAGGTGACCCTCGTGTAGGAAAGAGTATACTTACAGTGGTTTGCAAAAGTATGGTTTAAAACAAAACATATACCAATAACTTGTGAGACTTAGATGTATTGAGTGGCACTCCCTTCTTACAGAATTGCAAAGAAACGTGTATGTGGCAACAAGCAAACAATATGTCTCTCACCCTTCCTCCAGTGACCTCGCGTCCACCTGCACAGACGTGTGCTCCTCGGATCGTGGCAGGAACAAAGACTGTCAAACATGGATCAGGGAGAGAAAGAAGGAAACATCCGGGGTGACCCTCGTGTAGGAAAGAGTATACTTACAGTGGTTTGCAAAAGTATGGTTTAAAACAAAACATATCCATGTGTTAGAATGGCCCAGTCAAAGTCCAGATCTAAATCCAATCGAGAATCTGTGGCAAGATCTGAAAACTGCTGTTCACAAACGCTGTCCATCTAATCTGACTTAGCTGGAGCTATTTTGCAAAGAAGAATGGGCAAGGATTTCAGTCTCTAGATGTGCAAAGCTGGTAGAGACATACCCTAAAAGACTGGCAGCTGCAATTGCAGCAAAAGGTGGTTCTACAAAGTATTGACTCAGGGGGCCGAATAATTACGCACACCCCACTTTGCAGTTATTGATTTGTAAAAAATGTTTGGAATGGTGTATGATTTTCGCTTTTATAGGATCAGACAATTATCAGCAGATCTGAAGATCCATCCTGGTGGATCTGATCTGCAGATGATTGTCCGTTAAACAAGGTGTGTATGAGATCTGCAGATATCATAGACTATGAATGCATTTTGCAGGAACGGATCTTTGGCAGGGACAGATCTTTTGCAGATACTGATCTGTTGCATGTGTGCAGCATCTTGCAAAGATTTTTATCTAATGGAGAGTTCAGCTCCATAGAATAGACTGTGTAGGTGTGGCTCTCATACTACATGGAAGGGGGTAAGATTTCTGTCTGATGTGGAGTTCAGCTCCATAGAATAGACTGTGTAGGTGTGGCTCTCATACTACATGGAAGGGGGTAAGATTTCTGTCTGATGGGGAGTGCAGCTCCATAGAATAGACTGTGTAGGTGTGGCTCTCATACTACATGGAAGGGGGTAAGATTTCTGTCTGATGGGGAGTGCAGCTCCATAGAATAGACTGTGTAGGTGTGGCTCTCATACTACATGGAAGGGGGTAAGATTTCTGTCTGATGGGGAGTACAGCTCCATAGAATAGACTGTGTAGAGTATGGCTCTCATACTACATGGAAGGGGGTAAAATTGGTCTGTGATCTTTCATTTTCCAAAGACTTTTATCTGATGTGTTTACCCACCTTAAAGAGGAACTGTAACATAAAAAGATCCCCTGGGGGGTACTCACCTCGGGTGGGGGAAGCCTCCGGATCCTAATGAGGCTTCCCACGCCGTCCTCCATCCGTCAGGGGTCTCGCTGCAGCCCTCCGTGGAGTCCGGGCAGCGGTGACGTCATTATTTACCTTCCTGGCTCCTGCGCAGGCGCTCTGACGGCTGTCGGCTCCGAACTACACGGAAATACCCGATCGCCGTCGGGTCCGCTCTACTGCGCAGGCGCAAGTTTCCTGCGCCTGCGCAGTAGAGCGGACCCGAATGAGATCGGGTATTTCCGTGTAGTTCGGAAGGGAAAGTCGCCACAGCGCCCCCGCTGGAGCCAGCAAAGGTAAATATTGAACTGACAGTCGGCACAGTCGCCGGCTGTTCGGAGGGCTGCGGCGAGACCCCCGTGGGACAGAGGACGGCGTGGGAAGCCTCATTAGGATCCGGAGGCTTCCCCCACCCGAGGTGAGTACCCCCCAGGGGATCTTTTGAATGTTACAGAGTCTCTTTAAGCTGCCAGGACATCTGTGCCTATAGGCTCTTGTAATGTAAATCCGGGCCTGCAATAGGGGCGTATGCATGGCCAGGCTGCGCATGCCTGTTGGAGGATGACAGTGGAGGAACAGAGCGGTCTGGGAGGTCGGCGAGGGAACCCACAGCCTACATGGGGCTGGAGGAATGTCCAGGTAAGTATAAATGCCTCTATTGGGTCACGTGACATGCTTGAAGCTGCTAGGAGCCTGCTAGGAGCAAAGCCGGGCCGAGGCAGAGGCGAGAGAGGCTCCAGCCTCAGGGTGCAGTGTAGGAGGGGAGAGCAGGGCCAGGCCGAGGCACAGGCAAGAGAGGCTCCAGCCTCAGGGTGCAGTGTAGGAGGAGTGCAGGGTGAGGCAGAGGCAAGAGAGGCTCCAGCTTTAGGGCGCAGTGTAGGAGGGGGCGCAGGGTGGGGCCGAGGCAGAGGCGAGAGAGGATCCAGCCTCGGCGCAGTGTAGGAGGGGGCGCAGGGCCAGGCCAAGGCAGAGACGAGAGAAGCTCCAGCCTCAGGGCACAGTGTAGGAGGGGCGCAGGGCCAGACCGCGGCAGAGGTGAGAGAGGCTCCAGCCTCAGGGCGCAGTGTAGGAGGGGGCGCACAACTTACTCAGCTATCATTCCTCTATTGTGTTTGAAGCAGAGAGAAATAAGAAAGGAGGAGACATGGCTGTGACTGCAAGCCAGATAACTAGAGATTAAGGTGTTGGGGGCCCTGGGGGGACTCTTAGTGTAATAGCAATCAGTGTGTGACGGCTGGGGTGGCAGGGATGGAGGGGCGCACTTTGGTGTCTCAGCCTTGGGTGCTGGAGGACCTTGTCCTGCCTCTGGCTAGGAGCTACAGTAATGCTACAAGACATCGCTGGAGGCTCAGTGAGTATTTAAATACCTGCAAACACCCCAGAGAAAAGTTTAAATACCTGCAAACCCTCCAAAGAAAGTCCCAGTTGTCCCCTCAGGCATGCCGGTTAGTTGAGACTTCCAGTTGTCTGTGTTTCAGATAACAGGGACTTTGCTGTATTTCCTTCCTGTTGCTGCAGTTTGAGTCAGGTGTGCTTTATAGATAAATGACTGTGTTGCTGCTGTCCTGTGTCTATGCTCAGTCTGACTGGCAGTTATAGCTGTTTATGTGACTAATGAGTCTATGAAAACAGTGACAATGCACAGCAGCGATAGGAAGGACTCGCAATGGATGTTCTGCCTCCGCTGACCTCATTCTATAGCTGCTCACATAGGAAGCCTCCACCACCTACCACACTCCACCCAGACTAATACTGCTGCTACGCTGCTGATGAGAAGCATTATTCAGAGTTTATTATCACTGTATTATTATTATACTCAGTAAAAGGCTCATTTTATTACACGGCTCCTCCCACACGACCTTGCAAAAGTATTCACCCCCTTGGCATTTGTCATGTTTGTTGTCTCGCAATCTGTAATTAAAGGGAATCTGAAGTGAAAATAAATGTATGATATAATGATTTCTATGTGTAGTACTGATAACAAATGGAACATTAGCACCACAGATATGAGTCTCATATTGTTTCCAGTAAAGGAAGAGTTAAGAAACTCAATTGTTATCTATGCAAAAAAGCTTCTCTGAGCTCTCCGACTAACTTAGGTCGGAGACCGTCCTATTTTCTGAAACACTTATACATCAAATAAAACAGTGAAAGACAACTTCAGGGAAGTTCAAAGGGTCATTATCTCTGCTCTGTTTCATAGCTGAAAATACACAGTGTAGTTTGTAAACTGCTAATATTAGAGAATGATGCGGGGGCACACTGACAGAGGCTGGGACGCACTGACAGAGGCTGGGGAAGCATTGACAGAGGCGGGGGCGCACTGACAGAGGCGGGGACGCACTGACAGAGGCTGGGAAAGCAGACAGAGGGGGGGACGCACTGACAGAGGCGGGGGCACATTGACAGAGGCAAGGTAGCACTGACAGAGGCTGAAGAAGCACTGACAGAGGCAGGGGACGCACTGACAGAGGCGGAGACGCACTGACAGAGGCGGGGGACGCACTGACAGAGGCGGGGGAAGCACTGACAGAGGCGGGGGCGCACTGACAGAGGCGGGGACGCACTGACAGAGGCTGGGAAAGCAGACAGAGGGGGGGACGCACTGACAGAGGCGGGGGCACATTGACAGAGGCAAGGTAGCACTGACAGAGGCAGGGGACGCACTGACAGAGGCGGAGACGCACTGACAGAGGCGGGGGACGCACTGACAGAGGCGTCGGAAGCACTGACAGAGGCGGGGAAGCACTGACAGAGGCTGGGAAGCACTGACAGAGGCTGGGGAAGCACTGACAGAAGCCGGAAGCACTGATAGAGGCAGGGTACGCACTGACAGAGGCTGGGAAAGAAGACAGAGGTGGGGACGCACTGACAGAGGCGGGGAAGCACTGACAGAGACTGGGACGCACTGACAGAGGCTGGGGAAGCACTGACAGAGGCCGGGAAGCACTGACAGAGGTAAGGTAGCACTGACAGAGGCTGGGGAAGCACTGACAGAGGCCGGGAAGCACTGACAGAGGCAGGGGACGCACTGAAAGATGCAGGGGAAGCACTGACAGAGGCAGGGGACGCACTGAAAGATGCAGGGGAAGCACTGACAGAGGCAGGGAAGCACTGACAGAGGCGGGGACGCACTGATAGAGGCGGGGAAGCACTGACAGAGGCTGGGGAAGCACTGATAGAGGCGGGGAAGCACTGACAGAGGCTGGGGAAGCACTGACAGAGGCGGGGAAGCACTGACAGAGGCAGGGGAAGCACTGAAAGATGCAGGGGAAGCACTGACAGAGGCAGGGTAAGCACTTACAGAGGCAGGGGAAGCACTGACAGAGGCTGGGGAAACACTGACAGAGGCGGGGAAGCACTGACAGAGGCAGGGGAAGCACTGACAGAGGCAGGGGACGCACTGACAGAGGCGGGGAAGCACTGACAGAGGCGGGGACGCACTAATAGAGGCTGGGGAAGCACTGACAGAGGCGGGGAAGCACTGACAGAGGCGGGGAAGCACTGACAGAGGCAGGGGAAGCACTGACAGAGGCAGAGAAGCACTGACAGAGGCAGGGGAAGCACTGACAGAGGCGGGGACGCACTGACAGAGGCGGGAAAGCACTGACAGAGGCTGGGGAAGCACTGACAGAGGCGGGGAAGCACTGACAGAGGCAGGGGAAGCACTGACAGAGGCAGGGGACGCACTGACAGAGGCAGGGGAAGCACTGACAGAGGCGGGGAAGCACTGACAGAGGCGGGGACGCACTGACAGAGGCTGGGGAAGCACTGACAGAGGCGGGGAAGCACTGACAGAGGCTGGGGAAGCACTGACAGAGGCAGGGGACACACTGACAGAGGCGGGACGCACTGACAGAGGCGGGGAAGCACTGACAGAGGCTGGGGAAGCACTGACAGAGGCGGGGAAGCACTGACAGAGGCGGGGAAGCACTGACAGAGGCAGGGGAAGCACTGACAGAGGCAGGGGACACACTGACAGAGGCGGGGAAGCACTGACAGAGGCGGGGACGCACTAATAGAGGCGGGGAAGCACTAACAGAGGCTGGGGAAGCACTGACAGAGGCGGGGAAGCACTGACAGAGGCTGGGGAAGCGCTGACAGAGGCGGGGAAGCACTGACAGAGGTGGGGACGCACTAACAGAGGCTGGGGAAGCACTGACAGATTTTTGCAGCTGGCTACCCACTCAAACATCTATGTGTCCCGTGACTGTCTTTGTACAGCAGGGATACTGAGGTATAAATATTTAATTTCACATTTCTTGTCATTACAGCTTCCAGCTTCCAATGCTTTCAGTTTAAGGGCATGCCGGACCACGCCAAGAAGGCACAGCATGCCGTTACATGTGACAGCACTCAACACTACTGCAGCTCCTCCCACATATCATACAACGGTAAGACCCGCCTCTGACCCACCTCTGACCAATCACAGGCCAGAGCTACTGCCAGCACGCTGTGATCAGACACTGAGGAGCCGGAGACGCCATCAGAAGTGGACACCTGGCTGTTATCAGGAATACAGAAAAAAATGTGGCCACTGCTCATTTAGTTTACACGTGGCAAGGGGTGAAGGCTGTATAGACATGCACTCTTTACATACTGTAAATATGGCAGCCTTCATAAAAATCTTACCTCGGGTTCACTTTAAGTAAAACTGTGAGGACTGCAAATGGAAGAATCCGATACTTACCGGTCCTCCTCCATCAGGCGTTCCAGCGCTGAGATCCCTGATGTGCGGCCAGTCTGAGCATGCGCAGCCACAGACCCGACCAGGCATTGGCTTTTTCGCCTGAAGCAGCTGGTGCTACTGCGCATGCGCGAGAATGGTCCATGGTTTTGCAGAGGAGACAGCGATGGAACGGGTCAGTGGAAGGGGACAGGGGAGCCTTTAGGCATAGGCAGTACAGGCCATTGCCTGGAGTGCCATTGGCCCTGGGGGCGCCATGTTACTGAATTAAGCCCCACCCCTGACTAAGCCCCACCCCCATGGGTGTTCTTTTACTTGCTTCTGCTGCATCTGTGCCCCTGTTTTTCCTTCTGCCTCCCTTTGTGCCTCCTGCTGTCTTCATGTGCCTCCTTCAGTCCCCCTGAGCCAAGTCTGCCTCCTTCTAACCCCGTGTGCCTCCTTCAGTACCCCTATGCCTCCTTCTGTCCTCTTCTGTGCCTCCTTCTGGCCCTCATTCCTTCTTTTGTCCCCCTGTACCTGCACCACAGGTTTTCTCACCTAGAGTGACAAAATGGCTAGAGGCGCCCCTGGGAAAGTCTTACTACATGATGAGTAGAGCAGAATGCAATGCATTACATGAAATACATCACACTCTACACGCCATGCGTAAGACTTTAAGCATGTAATTCTGCTTACAGCAGTTTAGTGCAGGGGTCCTCAACCACCGTTCTGTGAGACGTTCTGAGCTGTTCCGCGGGCCTGGCCTCTCTGTATGCATTCATGCACAGCAGCAGGCAAGCACCATGTCACCAGGTGGCGCTGTACTCTCTTAGTCATCTGTCAGAGTTATATGAAGTGCACTGTAGTAAGAAGAAGACGGTGCCACGTGGTGACGCTGTGCTGCGTGCATGTATACAGAGAGAGGCCAGCCAGATACACTACTGGGCCAGGGTCAACCCTGGCCCAGTTAAAATGCGTTTGTAGGAGCTGGGGGCACAATTCCATTCACCGGTACCTCTTCCTTACCGCCCCGCTCTTTTACCCCAACACATCACCATAACTCTCTCAGAGGCGCCGAGCTCGCTGATATCATACAGATGCTGTGACTCCTACTGTATTTTGCCTGAGGAAGCGGGATGTATGGCCCGTGAAACGCGTTGCAAGGTCTCGCTACATGATAGCCGCTGCTTCATAGAACGGGATCTCCTAGAGGGCTTTCCCCGTCGCCATGGCGACGGGCGGGATGACGTCATCGACATC
Source organism: Hyperolius riggenbachi (assembly GCF_040937935.1). NCBI lineage: Eukaryota > Metazoa > Chordata > Amphibia > Anura > Hyperoliidae > Hyperolius > Hyperolius riggenbachi. The sequence continues at coordinate 384,506,312 of NC_090651.1, read as the reverse complement.
GTGACGTCAAAGGGGACTCCGATCCACCCCACAGAGCTGCCTGGCACTAATTGGCCAGGCAGAGCACGGGGTCTGGGGGGGGGGGCGGCCACGGTGCGACGAATAGCGGCGGATCGGCGGGTAGCGGTGGCGATCGCATTGCACACGCAGAGCATGTAGCAAAAAAAAAATTATGCAAATCGGCCCAGCGGGGCCTGAGCGGTGCTTTCCGGCGGCATAGCCCGAGCTCAGCTCGGGCTTACCGCCAGGAAGGTTAATAGAGAAGGGCCTCATACAACATATCGCTGGACAGGCCTACTCAGGTCTGGAACCCACTACAAATCACAAATCGCTAGCATTTTTAATTAGCGGTTTTTAAGTGATTCCATGAGAGTTTTCTGGCGCTTTTGGGAGTGATTTTAAAAAGTGTAAGCTTTTTGTCAGCGATTGTGTCGCGTTTTCAATTCTGATTGGTCCTTTCAAATTATTTTAATATTTTTTACAGTTTGCAGTAGTTTAAAATCACACACAGATCGCTATGTGTAGCGATTCATGAACGATTTGCCAGCGCTTCAATACTGTACACTGAAACGCAAACGCTCCCAAAATGCTGCATGCCCTGCGATTGCGATATTGCTCATCGCAATCGCTACTGTGGAATTTGTTACATTTATTTACATTGGCTGAGCGTTTAGGAAAATCGATAGTGATTTAAAGTGCTCCCTAAACGCTCAAAAAAGCGCCCTAGTGGGTTCCAGGCCTTAGACCGCTGTTAAGTGCTTGTAAATTTGGCTCCACCCATCGCCACACCCACATTTTGGTGTATGGCCGCACCAATTTTTGGGCTGGAGGGCCCAACAGTGCCGTGGATCTCTTAGGATCCTAGCAATGCCCCTGCTATATTGTATATATTTGGTGATTCCCCTGTGCCTTGTATGGTTATATAAGGATTGTTTCCTCCTCTAGGTGATTTGAATGGTGAAGTGTTGGAAAAGGGCTGCTCCACGGGGGAAAGGTGTAATCAAACCACCACCGACGCTGTGAAAGGCATCGATAACAGTGTGTCTGTCCTCTGCTGCGACTCAGAACTCTGCAATGAAGACTTGATGCCAGGTGAGGGCCGATTCCCCAACAGAGAGATACTGTGTGTACTGTGTGTCTGTATGCCTCTCTGACTCCACCCCCTGACACGTGTGTATCGCGGAGGCAGGAAAATTGGGTGCATATGAGAAGTGGACAAATCAGGCGCCACTATTTACTCTAATGTTAAATATCGTCTATTGGGCGCAAAACTGGATGATTTAAGAGCCAAGCGCTGCACCCGTCAAACTGAAATGTTTCATTTTCACAATTGGTGGTTTGAAAGATATCACTATGAGATTCGTTTTGACAATTATCATTTTTCTAAATTATCATTTTAACTTTTCAACATTTTCAACAGTGACATCACTGCCTCCTTACAGGGAAAGGTTATCTTGTCTCCTCCAGCCTATGTACAAAAAGCAAGATCATAAGTCATCATCGGGATGGCGGGCAGAGACAATTGCAAACTTGTCTTGTTTGCCCTTTTAGGACACACAGGAATTGAGCACTGCAGGCCTTACCTTAAAGCACAGCTGAAGTGAGAGGGATATGGAAGACATCCCTGCCTTACAGGATGCTGTGTGTAGATCACATGATCACGTGCCATATCTACTTCCTGTTTTACCTCACAGGATGCTACGTGTAGACTACATGATCACCTATCACCTCTACTTCCTGTTTTACCTTACAGGATACTGCATGTAGATCACATGATCACCTATCACCTCTACTTCCTGTTTTACCTTACAGGATGCTGTTTGTAGATCACATGATCACGTGTCACCTCTACTTCCTGTTTTACCTTACAGAATGCTGGGTGTAGAGAAGTCATGCTGGAGGATTAACCATCTGTAATTCTCCCCATTATTGTTGCAGATCTGGGAGAGTACCACCGTACAGAGTGTCTGGCATGTCAGGGACCTCCATCTTCCTGCGAGGGCAGCGGCCTCCCCTACCTGAGATGTGAGGCCGCCCAGACAACTTGCATTGAAGTTTCTATCACTACGGCACACGGACATGGTATGTAACCTCACAGTGGACCTGAAGCAGGTGCAAAAGGTAAAAGATACTTACCTGAGCAGAGGGAAGCCCGTGCATAGTTAGAGGCTTCCCCCATCCTCCTGAAAGTGCTACGAAACTCAGCATTTCTTATTTGCTCTAAAAGATTTACAGCCCTACACACTACAAATCCGATTTGCAATTCCGATTTGCGATACTGATTTTTCCTGCATGTTATTAAAACTAAAAGTAAAACGCAGCATGCAGTACTGATTAAAAATCATAAACCAGAATTGAATGTTAAAATTGATTAAAAACTGCAAATCAGAATCGCATGTAGTGTGCAAGAGGCCTCAAACTTACTACCACCGAAAAAAATTGTAGCAGTACAGCATTCAAACTGTTAAACACAGCACTTTCTTCTTCAGTGGAAAGCTTCTGGCCTAAGAGGTGATAACATTGTCTTTTGTGTGCATTCCTTTGCCAGATTAATATAGAAAGCATTAGCAAACTGCTGGAACTGAGCTGTACAGAGCTGAAAAGCAAAAAGAGCTGTGAAGTGATCTTTAGATAGTTTTAAATATTTAAATACAGCAGCTATGCAATACAATGCAATGGCAGCTTACAGTGCAGGTCAACTGTACTTTTGGAATTTGAAGACAGATAATACTTGTGAGCACAGGAGCACAGGATCTATGCTTTGTGATCTGTGAATGGGATCAGCGATGGTTCTGTGATCTCTAGGAATCCATCCTCTCTGTGTCCTTGGATGCGCTTATTCCCAAAATCAGACAAATGTATTGATCAGATTAGAGAGATCTGTCTCTTGGTCGATCTCCCCATACATGGCTAGATCTTTGGGCACTTTGATCGTCATAATGAATCCTTCTAAGAGGTGGTAACTTGGACAGGAAACTCTCATGCCTAATAAACCCCTGCCCCCCCCCCCCCCCCCTGGACCAGACATGGAATAATCTTAGGCTGAAACCCACCAAGAATGCAGCTGCAGCCAGTCTGTGCCATCTGCAGAGTTTTTAAACATTGATAACAATGAAATGAATATTTTATGTAGCGTTTCACCTAAAAGGAATATAAAGTGCTTTTAGGAAATGTTCATTCATCTGTTTGTGATCTGCAGCTCCGAAGGATATTTTTAACCTTCTCCAATCCATGTCCCCGATCATCTGTGGCCCCCTCCCCCCCCCCCCCCCCTTCCAGCACTTAATTTTTCCAGCATGCTGGGGGGAGGGGACGTGGGTGATTGGGACGTGCAGTGGGGGTGTGATCCAGAGGGTCTGTACCTCCTTGGACTAGGGCAACAGTGGCAGGGAGGCAGAGCCACCTTGCATGCTTTAGCTCCAATCAGTTAGCAGCCACCACTGATCAGTATTAGAGAGCAGAAGGCAGTTAGCTATGTAGGCGTGGACACCACTGATCAGTATTAGAGAGCAGAAGGCAGTTAGCTATGTAGGCGTGGCCACCTCTGGTCAGTATTAGAGAGCAGCAGGCAGTTAGCTATGTAGGCGTGGCCACCTCTGATCAGTATTAGAGAGCAGCAGGCAGTTAGCTATGTAGGCGTGGCCACCACTGATCAGTATTAGAGAGCAGCAGGCAGTTAGCTATGTAGGGATGGCACACGCAGGTTTGGGTGGCAGTGGCCGGGCTCAGGCTTTTGGCGGCAGGGGCTCTGGGGCGGTTGTGGTGTGCACACATGCAGGTTTGGGTGGCAGTGGCCCAGGCATTGGGTGGCAGGGGCTCTGGGGCGGTTGTAGTGTGCGCACATGCAGGTTTGGATGGCAGTGGCCGGGCTCAGGCTTTGGGCAGCAGGGGCCCAGGCATTGGGTGGCAGGGGCTCTGGGGCGGTTGTAGTGTGCGCACATGCAGGTTTGGATGGCAGTGGCCGGGCTCAGGCTTTGGGCGGCAGGGGCTCTGGGGCGGTTGTAGTGTGCGCACATGCAGGTTTGGATGGCAGTGGCCGGGCTCAGGCATTGGGTGGCAGGGGCTCTGGGGCGGTTGTAGTGTGCGCACATGCAGGTTTGGATGGCAGTGGCCGGGCTCAGGCTTTTGGCGGCAGGGGCTGTGGGGCGGTTGTAGTGTGCGCACATGCAGGTTTTGATGGCAGTGGCCGGGCTCAGGCTTTGGGCGGCAGGGGCTCTGGGGCGGTTGTAGTGTGCGCACATGCAGGTTTGGATGGCAGTGGCCGGGCTCAGGCATTGGGCGGCAGGGGCTCTGGGGCGGTTGTAGTGTGCGCACATGCAGGTTTGGATGGCAGTGGCCGGGCTCAGGCTTTGGGCGGCAGGGGCTCTGGGGCGGTTGTAGTGTGCGCACATGCAGGTTTGGATGGCAGTGGCCGGGCTCAGGCTTTTGGCGGCAGGGGCTCTGGGGCGGTTATAGTGTGCGCATATGCAGGTTTGGATGGCAGTGGCCGGGCTCAGGCTTTGGGCGGCAGGGGCTCTGGGGCGGTTGTAGTGTGCACACATGCAGGTTTGGGTGGCAGTGGCCGGGCTCAGGCTTTGGGCGGCAGGGGCTCTGGGGCGGTTGTAGTGTGCGCACATGCAGGTTTGGGTGGCAGTGGCCGGGCTCAGGCTTTGGGTGGCAGGGGCTCTGGGGCGGTTGTGGTGTGCACACATGCAGGTTTGGGTGGCAGTGGCCGGGCTCAGGCTTTGGGCGGCAGGGGCTCTGGGGCGGTTGTAGTGTGCGCACATGCAGGTTTGGATGGCAGTGGCCGGGCTCAGGCATTGGGCGGCAGGGGCTCTGGGGCTGTTGTAGTGTGCGCACATGCAGGTTTGGATGGCAGTGGCCGGGCTCAGGCTTTGGGCGGCAGGGGCTCTGGGGCGGTTGTAGTGTGCGCACATGCAGGTTTGGATGGCAGTGGCCGGGCTCAGGCTTTTGGCGGCAGGGGCTCTGGGGCGGTTATAGTGTGCGCATATGCAGGTTTGGATGGCAGTGGCCGGGCTCAGGCTTTGGGCGGCAGGGGCTCTGGGGCGGTTGTAGTGTGCGCACATGCAGGTTTGGGTGGCAGTGGCCGGGCTCAGGCTTTGGGCGGCAGGGGCTCTGGGGCGGTTGTAGTGTGCGCACATGCAGGTTTGGATGGCAGTGGCCGGGCTCAGGCATTGGGCGGCAGGGGCTCTGGGGCTGTTGTAGTGTGCGCACATGCAGGTTTGGATGGCAGTGGCCGGGCTCAGGCTTTGGGCGGCAGGGGCTCTGGGGCGGTTGTAGTGTGCGCACATGCAGGTTTGGATGGCAGTGGCCGGGCTCAGGCATTGGGCGGCAGGGGCTCTGGGGCGGTTGTAGTGTGCGCACATGCAGGTTTGGATGGCAGTGGCCGGGCGCAGGCTTTTGGCGGCAGGGGCTCTGGGGCGGTTGTAGTGTGCGCACATGCAGGTTTGGATGGCAGTGGCTGGGCTCAGGCTTTGGGCGGCAGGGGCTCTGGGGCGGTTGTAGTGTGCACACATGCAGGTTTGGATGGCAGTGGCCGGGCTCAGGCTTTGGGCGGCAAGGGCTCTGGGGCGGTTGTAGTGTGCACACATGCAGGTTTGGATGGCAGTGGCCGGGCTCAGGCTTTGGGTGGCAGGGGCTCTGGGGCGGTTGTAGTTTTGTGAGTCTTTTGAGAATTGGGGGTTTACTGTTATGTGATGATTACTCCTCTGGATTACAGCCTGGTCACCCCAAAAGCTGTACAATGCTGGAAAGATGCTGCATGTATTCCGTCTAGCTGGTGTGTTCTTATTTGATATTATAGTCTTGTTTCTCCCATGAAAGTCAGCTGTGTGTACAGCGCCAGGTCTTGTGCCCCTGGGGAGGTCGGCAGTGTTTAGAGGTCACCGCGCTCCTGGCAGCCGCAGTACACATATTTACTCCTTCAGTTGTGCTTCTCGGCCACATAAATCACCTTTAATAACACTCTCTGCCTTGTCCAGAGTAGCAGTGTATTAGTAATGGTGGATCAAGATGGTGTCAAAGTGGTCTAAACCTCCATAATAACCTATTGCCATTACCTCAGAAATTGCTGCTGGATGGCAAATGTTAGAAAGATGCAGGAAAATGAGCTGCTGTATTTATGCCTTGACAGGAATGTGAAGGCCTAATAAAGAATGGGAAAAAAAACAGTCATTTTACTACTCACCATATCCAGGATGCCTGTGACAGATCAGCTTGCTGCAATTAGGCCAGTGATGTACTGTGACATAGCACCACCTACTGGTAATATCGAGGTATAGCACGCTGCAGAGTACAAGAAAATATTCAAATGTTTTTACAATTTTTAGAATTTTTCTACCATTGACATGTTCCACAGCACTTACATAGTCATGTCCTACCATATTATTATTATGTATTTATATAGCACTGACATCTTCTGCAGCACTTTACAGAGTATATAGTCGTCATGTCACTGACTGTCCTCAGAGGAGCTCACACTCTAATCCTACCATAGTCATAGCCTAATGTCCTACCATATTATTATGTATTTATATAGCACTGACATCTCCTGCAGCACATTACAGAGTACATAGTCATGTCACTGACTGTCCTCAGAGGAGCTCACACTCTAATCCTATCATAGTCATAGTCTAATGTCCTCCCATATTATTATTATGTATTTATATAGCACTGACATCTACTGCAACACATTACAGAGTACATAGTCATGTCACTGACTGTCCTCAGAGGAGCTCACAATCTAATCCCTACCATAGTCATAGTCTAATGTCCTACCATGTTATTATTGTGTATTTATATAGCACTGACATCTCCTGCAGCACATTACAGAGTACACAGTCATGTCACTGACTGTCCTCAGAGGAGCTCACAATCTAATCCTACCATAGTCATAGTCTAATGTCCTACCATATTATTATTATGTATTTATATAGCACTGACATCTCCTGCAGCACATTACAGAGTACATAGTCATGTCACTGACTGTCCCCAGAGGAGCTCACAATCTAATCCTACCATAGTCAGTGTAATGTCCTACCATATTATTATTATGTATTTATATAGCAGTGACATCTCCTGCAGCACATTACAGAGTACATAGTCATGTCACTGACTGTCCCCAGAGGAGCTCACAATCTAATCCTACCATAGTCTAATGTCCTACCATATTATTATTATGTATTTATATAGCACTGACATCTCCTGCAGCACATTACAGAGTACATAGTCATGTCACTGACTGTCCCCAGAGGAGCTCACACTCTAATCCTACCCTAGTCATAGTCTAATGTCCTACCATATTATTATTATGTATTTATATAGCACTGACATCTTCTGCAGCACATTACAGAGTACATAGTCATGTCACTGACTGTCCCCAGAGGAGCTCACAATCTAATCCTACCATAGTCATAGTATAATGTCCTACCATATTATTATTATGTGTTTATATGGCACTGACATCTCCTGCAGCACATTACAGAGTACATAGTCATGTCACTGACTGTCCTCAGAGGAGCTCACAATCTAATCCTACCATAGTCATAGTATAATGTCCTACCATATTATTATTATGTGTTTATATGGCACTGACATCTCCTGCAGCACATTACAGAGTACATAGTCATGTCACTGACTGTCCTCAGAGGAGCTCACAATCTAATCCTACCATAGTCATAGTATAATGTCCTACCATATTATTATTATGTACTAGCTGATTGCCCGGCGTTGCCCGGGTATGTATTTGGCTGGTGTTGACTCCGCCCACTCTTCCTAACCCTAACACACAATGACTCATTGGCGTCAATTCACCAGAGAGGATTTACTAAGAGAAAAAAGGTAAGTAGTTTATCTCATGAGGTATTTTAACACTCTGGAGTCAATTCACCAGTGTGAGAGGACAGAGAGAAAAGTGTTTGATAGCAGGGGATAATGGAGAGATATGCATGAGGAATGTGTGAGAAAGCAGAGAGTTAGGTAATCGGTATTAATGATTTACATGGGATACTTTTCCTCTCTGTAAGCTTGAAAGTGAAGCATTGTGGGTAAGAGGCGGAGTTTTACCACTACCTGACCAGAGTATTCCCGCCTTTTACTGCCGGATCATATCACGAGTGAGTCTGAACTTCTTCACCACCTCTGTCTCAGTAAAATTATCAAGAACTGTTCTCTCACTAAAAATACGAGGGGCGATTAAACAGACCCTCCTCCTGCGCCTTCGTCTCCTCATAATAGAAGCAAGCTCTAAGGCCTAGTGCACACCAGAGCGGATCGGCTGCGTTTTGTGATCCGCTTGCGGCTGCGGATACGCTTGGGTAATGTATTCCAATGGGCTGGTGCACACCAGAGCTGGAGGCGTTTTGCAGAAACGCATACTCCCGGGCTGCTGCAGATTTTGGATTGCGGAGGCGTTTCTGCCTCAATGTTAAGTATAGGAAAAACGCAAACCGCCCTGAAAAATGGCACTTCAGAGCGGTTTGCCAGGCGTTTTTTTGTTACAGTAGCTGTTCAGTAACAGCTTTACTTTAACAATACATGAAATCTACTACACCAAAAACGCTTCACAAAACCGCAAAATGCTAGCTGAAACGCTACAGAAAAATAAGAAAAAGCGTTTCAAAATCTTCTAGCATTTTGCGGATCTGCTAGCGGTTTTTGGTGTGCACCAGGCCTAACAGAGTAAGCACAAAAGGCTCCATCTTCCACAGCAGCAGCTGCTGTGTGAAAACCACGATATCTCCAGGTTCATTCAGGGGATAAAGAGATGAAAAAATAACGAATGGCCACACCCCCTTTCTTCCCTGGTGAATTGTGATTTGGAGAAAAACTAACTACTAACTATCACTTATTTATCTCATACTTATCTCACATTTATCTCTTGCATTTCTCTCTGTCGATATTTTCCCCTATACTTCTGGAGAATTGCTATTTGGAGATATCACAGGAAGTAAATTACCTCCCAAGAGATAAATAGGTTGGTAACCTCTGGTGAATTGACGCCAATGACCTAGTTTGTGAGCTTTGCATTGTTTGGCATCAATAATTTTCATTGAAATGTAACAAATCTGATTGGTTGTTTGTGGCTCCACCCTCTTTTCTGATTTTGAACCCCAGTCACCCAATAACCAACTGTACCAGGTTTTAAGCTTGTGTCCTTAACAGTGCAAGAATGGCAGCAATTGAATATTCCCCTTGAAAAGTAATAAATTCATTTGGATTGGCTTTTGTAGGGTCCACCCTCTTTTATGAATAGTATGCCCGGAGTAACCCAGGCAGCTAGAGCCCTGGATGGGACTTGAACCGGGGGACCCAGTGTGTGTAATCAGGACAAACGTGACGTAAGAAGGTGATAATAATGTTACATACAAACGTGAGCTAAAAGTCTTTGGAAAATGACAGACCAATCTTACCCCCTCCCATGTAGTATGAGAGCCACACCTACACCGTCTATTCTATGGAGCTGCACTCCCCATCAGACAGAAATCTTACCCCCTTCCATGTAGTATGAAAGCCATACCTACACAGTCTATTCTATGGAGCTGAACTCCCCATCAGACAGAAATCTTACCCCCTTCCATGTAGTATGAGAGCCACACCTACACAGTCTATTCTATGGAGCTGCACTCCCCATCAGACAGAAATCTTACCCCCTCCATGTAGTATGAGAGCCATACCTACACAGTCTATTCTATGGAGCTGATCTCCCCATCACACAGAAATCTTACCCCCTTCCATGTAGTATGAGAGCCACACCTACACAGTCTATTCTATGGAGCTGAACTCCCCATCAGACAGAAATCTTACCCCCTTCCATGTAGTATGAGAGCCACACCTACACAGTCTATTCTATGGAGCTGCACTCCCCATCAGACAGAAATCTTACCCCCTCCATGTAGTATGAGAGCCATACCTACACAGTCTATTCTATGGAGCTGATCTCCCCATCACACAGAAATCTTACCCCCTTCCATGTAGTATGAGAGCCACACCTACACCGTCTATTCTATGGAGCTGCACTCCCCATCAGACAGAAATCTTACCCCCTTCCATGTAGTATGAAAGCCATACCTACACAGTCTATTCTATGGAGCTGAACTCCCCATCAGACAGAAATCTTACCCCCTTCCATGTAGTATGAGAGCCACACCTACACAGTCTATTCTATGGAGCTGCACTCCCCATCAGACAGAAATCTTACCCCCTCCATGTAGTATGAGAGCCATACCTACACAGTCTATTCTATGGAGCTGATCTCCCCATCACACAGAAATCTTACCCCCTTCCATGTAGTATGAGAGCCACACCTACACAGTCTATTCTATGGAGCTGAACTCCCCATCAGACAGAAATCTTACCCCCTTCCATGTAGTATGAGAGCCACACCTACACAGTCTATTCTATGGAGCTGCACTCCCCATCAGACAGGAATCTTACCCCCTTCCATGTAGTATGAGAGCCATACCTACACAGTCTATTCTATGGAGCTGCACTCCCCATCAGACAGAAATCTTACCCCCTTCCATGTAGTATGAGAGCCACACCTACACAGTCTATTCTATGGAGCTGCACTCCCCATCAGACAGAGATCTTACCCCCTTCCATGTAGTATGAGAGCCGTACTCTACACAGTCTATTCTATGGAGCTGCACTCCCCATCAGATAGAAATCTTACCCCCTTCCATGTAGTATGAGAGCCACACCTACACCGTCTATTCTATGGAGCTGCACTCCCCATCAGACAGAAATCTTACCCCCTTCCATGTAGTATGAGAGCCATACTCTACACAGTCTATTCTATGGAGCTGCACTCCCCATCAGACAGAAATCTTACCCCCTTCCATGTAGTATGAGAGCCACACCTACACAGTGTATTCTATGGAGCTGCACTCCCCATCAGACAGAAATCTTACCCCCTTCCATGTAGTATGAGAGCCACACCTACACAGTCTATTCTATGGAGCTGCACTCCCCATCAGACAGAAATCTTACCCCCTTCCATGTAGTATGAGAGTCACACCTACACAGTCTATTCTATGGAGCTGCACTCCCCATCAGACAGAAATCTTTCCCCCTTCCATGTAGTATGAGAGCCACACCTACACAGTCTATTCTATGGAGCTGCACTCCCCATCAGATAGAAATCTTACCCCCTTCCATGTAGTATGAGAGCCACACCTACACAGTCTATTCTATGGAGCTGCACTCCCCATCAGACAGAAATCTTACCCCCTTCCATGTAGTATGAGAGCCACACCTACACAGTCTATTCTATGGAGCTGCACTCCCCATCAGATAGAAATCTTACCCCCTTCCATGTAGTATGAGAGCCACACCTACACAGTCTATTCTATGGAGCTGCACTCCCCATCAGACAGAAATCTTACCCCCTTCCATGTAGTATGAGAGCCACACCTACACAGTCTATTCTATGGAGCTGCACTCCCCATCAGACAGAAATCTTACCCCCTTCCATGTAGTATGAGAGCCATACCTACACAGTCTATTCTATGGAGCGGCACTCCCCATCAGACAGAAATCTTACCCCCTTCCATGTAGTATGAGAGCCACACCTACACAGTCTATTCTATGGAGCTGCACTCCCCATCAGACAGAAATCATACCCCCTTCCATGTAGTATGAGAGCCACACCTACACAGTCTATTCTATGGAGCTGCACTCCCCATCAGACAGAAATCTTACCCCCTTCCATGTAGTATCAGGGCCACACCTACACAGTCTATTCTATGGAGCTGCACTCCCCATCAGATAGAAATCTTACCCCCTTCCATGTAGTATGAGAGCCATACCTACACAGTCTATTCTATGGAGCTGCACTCCCCATCAGACAGAAATCTTACCCCCTTCCATGTAGTATGAGAGCCATACCTACACAGTCTATTCTATGGAGCTGCACTCCCCATCAGACAGAAATCCTACCCCCTTCCATGTAGTATGAGAGCCACACCTACACAGTCTATTCTATGGAGCTGAACTCCACATCAGACAGAAATCTTACCCCCTTCCATGTAGTATGAGAGCCACACCTACACAGTCTATTCTATGGAGCTGCACTCCCCATCAGACAGAAATCTTACCCCCTTCCATGTAGTATGAGAGACATACCTACACAGTCTATTCTATGGAGCTGCACTCCACATCAGACAGAAATCTTACCCCCTTCCATGTAGTATGAGAGCCATACTCTACACAGTCTATTCTATAGAGCTGCACTCCCCATCAGACAGAAATCTTACCCCCTTTCATGTAGTATGAGAGCCACACCTACACAGTCTATTCTATGGTGCTGCACTCCCCATCAGATAGAAATCTTACCCCCTTCCATGTAGTATGAGAGCCACACCTACACAGTCTATTCTATGGAGCTGCACTCCCCATCAGATAGAAATCTTACCCCCTTCCATGTAGTATGAGAGCAATACCTACACAGTCTATTCTATGGAGCTGCACTCCCCATCAGACAGAAATCTTACCCCCTTCCATGTAGTATGAGAGCCACACCTACACAGTCTATTCTATGGAGCTGCACTCCCCATCAGACAGAAATCTTACCCCCTTCCATGTAGTATGAGAGCCATACTCTACACAGTCTATTCTATGGAGCTGCACTCCCCATCAGACAGAAATCTTACCCCCTTCCATGTAGTATGAGAGCCATACCTACACAGTCTATTCTATGGAGCTGCACTCCCCATCAGACAGAAATCTTACCCCCTTCCATGTAGTATGAGAGCCACACCTACACAGTCTATTCTATGGAGCTGCACTCCCCATCAGACAGAAATCTTACCCCCTTCCATGTAGTATGAGAGCCATACCTACACAGTCTATTCTATGGAGCTGCACTCCCCATCAGACAGAAATCTTACCCCCTTCCATGTAGTATGAGAGCCACACCTACACAGTCTATTATATGGAGCTGAACTCCCCATCAGATAAAATCCTTTGCAAGACCCTGCACACACAGATGCTGTACACATGCAACAGATCAGTATCTGCAAAAGATCTGTTCCTGCAAAATGCATTCATAGTCTATGAGATCTGCAGATCCCATTCACACCTTGTTTAACAGACAATCACCTGCAGATCAGATCCACCAGGATGGATGTGATGATCCGCTCAGCTGGCTGCACAGGCAGACAGCTGTTTGTCCATTCCTCTAGTCTGTGGGCTGCAGGACTCTGGAACAGAGACCTGTCTTTCCATTGCAAGTTTCTGGTCTGTTCTCTTGCTGGGGAATTTGCATACATTCGTTATGCAAATCCCCTACCTGCCTTCTTTGATGACTGGCACTATAAGAGCTTTATGTTTCCCAGAAGGCTTTGCTGGTCATTTCCCCTCCATGGTCTGTTCCTGATGGACACTGCTGGAGTGTCAGCCATTGCTATCTAGTATAGTTAATTCCTGGGGGTTGCTTTAGGCTCCCCTTCTAGCCCAGTCAGGTTGTATTATCTGTATTGCCTGTTCTGTCTTGTCTTGCCTGTTGCCATTGTCCTGTCCCATCGGTGGTCGACAGGAAATGGTTCTGATCTCTGTTCTTGGAGTATAGCTGGTGCAGCAGTTGCTACCAGCTATCTCTTCTGTTCTGTCTCCTGGGATCGCGCTAGCTACTTTTCGCTAGCGCTGGGGATCCTTCTGTTCTGCTACTCTGTACCTGGATCGCGCTAGCCACTTTTCGCTAGTGCTGTGGATCCTATCTCTCGCTTGTCCCTGTTTTCGTGTGTCTGTCTTGTCCGCTACGCTTGCTGGAGGCTCGGTGAGGTAACCGTTAAGCAAGCGCTCGCGTCCTCTGTTTCATGTTTGTCTGTTAGTTAGTTAGGCGTGCTTGTCTCTATTGTGCTTAACACGTGGAGACCGCGCATAACCGCGTGCACTGTTGCAAATGAGTGCGGTGTTCACGGTTAGCTAGCGTTTGTTATTTTCCGTATCTCCTCATTGTATTATTTGCTGAGCCTTTGCTAACCTCGTATTCTGTCCTGATCTGCCTTATGTCACGTCTGGCGATCGCACCTCTTGCGATCGCGTTCCTATTTCATATCTGCTGTTGTGTGTGCGCGGTCGCGGGGTGGTGACTGAATTGGCGCACACACATACAACCTGTCCCTTTGCTCGTTCTCATTCGCAATCGCCTCTCTTGCGATTGCGTTCTGCGCTTCGTACAATTCCTGTCTGGCATTTGTGGAGGTACAGAGGATTGGTTCCTCTGCACTCCTCAGCGCCATCTGCCGACAGGAATTTCCCTCTACGGGTGCGTAGCACCTTTTGCTGGGTGCCTGCAAATATACGCTTGTGGAGGATTTCCGCCGTGTCAGCGCACGCGTTGTGCGCTGATCACGGAGAAAGTTCCACAATCGTTACAATAGATCTTCAGATCTGCAGATGATTGTCTGATCTGCAGATGAATACACAACACTGACAGCACAATACAGAATACTGACAGCACAATACAGATACTAAGTAATAAGAAACAACACAATACCGGTAGTAATACAATGCTAGATCATACACTGCAGTAGTAGTCCCAATAATTCAAGTTCACATTACTCTGGGTAGAGTGCACACTCAAGTATGATACACAAGGAGAAGAGGGCTCTAACAAAGGCTTACAATCTAGAGGGAGATGGTGGTGACACGATAGGAGGGGGGCTGGGTCGAGAGGTTCTCGGCAGAGAGAGTTAGGGCAGCGTTGAGGTGGGGTAGGCTTCCTTTAAGAGGTGAGTTTTGATGGCCTGTTTGAAGGTGTTGAAGGATGGGACAAGCCTGATAGGCAGTGAGAGAGAGTTCCACAGGATGGGGGCAGCTCTAGTGAAGTCCTGTAGTCAAGCATGGGAGTGCAAGATGTGTGGGGTGGTTAGGAGAAGGTTGTTGGTGGAGCAAAGTGGACGGCCAGGTGTGTATCTGCTGACCAGGTCAGAGATGTAGGTTGGGAAGGACTTGTGTATAGTTTGTAGGCCAAAAAAATAGACTCTCTTCTTTGCTATTAATGTTGTATTTATTACCCGTAGTACACATACAACTCACTATCTCATACATTTATTTTCACTTTAAACTAATCAATATTATTGCTTTGAGAAATGACTTTGCTCAGCTTTCGGTTTATTTGGCTTTTAAATGCGGCTGGCGTATGACAAATGTATTGTGGTTCATTTCTCTAACTCCCATCGTCATTATGCAGCCGTCCAATATGTTGCTTTTGTTTTCTTTTGTACTTTTCTACTGTAGTTTCTTTTTAATACGATATTTATAGAATTGGTTATTTTCTGTAAATTGCGTTTTTCTTTTGATGTAGCGTCCCCAGCTGTGCCAATCTGGTTCTTATATTGTTTTCTATCTCTCTGGTTATTACAGACATCCATCACACCATGATAAAGAGCTGCAGCAACAGTTCATCCTGTCCCGGCCTCTCGGCCTTCAGCAACGGGCAAGAGCCGGTCACTGTCTCCTCCAGCCACCGCTGCTGTACCGGCAGCCTGTGTAATAGCGGACGCTTCGCAGGTAACGTCATTTCCGCCCATGAATTATACATGCTGTCCCGGGCTCTCGGCCTTCAGCAACGGGCAGGAGCCGGTCACTGTCTCCTCCATCCACCGCTGCTGTACCGGCAGCCTGTGTAATAGCGGACGCTTCGCAGGTAACGTCATTTCCGCCCATGAATTATCCAAGCTGTCCCGGGCTCTCGGCCTTCAGCAACGGGCAGGAGGTGGTCACTGTCTCCTCCAGCCACCGCTGCTGTACCGGCAGCCTGTGTAATAGCGGACGCTTCGCAGGTAACGTCATTTCCGCCCATGAATTATCCAAGCTGTCCCGGGCTCTCGGCCTTCAGCAACGGGCAGGAACCGGTCACTGTCTCCTCCAGCCACCGCTGCTGTACTGGCAGCCTGTGCAATAGCGGACGCTTCGCAGGTAACGTCATTTCCGCCCATGAATTATCCATGCTGTCCCGGGCTCTCGGCCTTCAGTAACGGGCAGGAGGCGGTCACTGTCTCCTCCATCCACCGCTGCTGTACTGGCAGCCTGTGTAATAGCGGACGCTTCGCAGCTAACGTCATTTCCGCCCATGAATTATACATGCTGTCCCGGGCTCTCGGCCTTCAGCAACGGGCAGGAACCGGTCACTGTCTCCTCCAGCCACCGCTGCTGTACTGGCAGCCTGTGCAATAGCGGACGCTTCGCAGGTAACGTCATTTCCGCCCATGAATTATCCATGCTGTCCCGTGCTCTCTGCCTTCAGCAACGGGCAAGAGCCGGTCACTGTCTCCTCCAGCCACCGGTGCTGTACCGGCAGCCTGTGTAATAGCGGACGCTTCGCAGGTAACGTCATTTCCGCCCATGAATTATCCATGCTGTCCCGGGCTCTCTGCTTTCAGCAACGGGCAAGAGCCGGTCACTGTCTCCTCCAGCCACCGCTGCTGTACCGGCAGCCTGTGTAATAGCGGACGCTTCGCAGGTAACGTCATTTCCGCCCATGAATTATCCATGCTGTCCCGGGCTCTCTGCTTTCAGCAACGGGCAAGAGCCGGTCACTGTCTCCTCCAGCCACCGCTGCTGTACCGGCAGCCTGTGTAATAGCGGACGCTTCGCAGGTAATGTCATTTCCGCCCATGAATTATCCATGCTGTCCCGGGCTCTCAGCCTTCAGTAATGGGCAGGAGCCGGTCACTGTCTCCTCCAGCCACCGCTGCTGTACCGGCAGCCTGTGCAATAGCGGACGCTTCGCAGGTAACGTCATTTCCGCCCATGAATTATGCATGCTGTCCCGGGCTCTCGGCCTTCAGTAACAGGCAGGAGGCGGTCACTGTCTCCTCCAGCCACCGCTGCTGTACCGGCAGTCTGTGCAATAGCGGACGCTTCGCAGGTAATGTCATTTCCGCCCATGAATTATGCATGCTGTCCCGGCCTCTCGGCCTTCAGTAACGGGCAGGAGAAGGTCCCTGTCTCCTCCAGCCACCGCTGCTGTATCGGCAGCCTGTGTAATAGCGGACGCTTCGCAGGTAACGTCATTTCCGCCCATGAATTATCCATGCTGTCCCGGGCTCTCAGCCTTCAGTAATGGGCAGGAGCCGGTCACTGTCTCCTCCAGCCACCGCTGCTGTGACGGCAGCCTGTGCAATAGCGGACGCTTCGCAGGTAACGTCATTTCCGCCCATGAATTATGCATGCTGTCCCGGGCTCTCGGCCTTCAGTAACAGGCAGGAGGCGGTCACTGTCTCCCCCAGCCACCGCTGCTGTACCGGCAGCCTGTGCAATAACGGACGCTTCACAGGTAATGTAATTTCCGCCCATGAATTATGCATGCTGTCCCGGCCTCTCAGCCTTCAGCAACGGGCAGGAGGCGGTCACTGTCTCCTCCAGCCAGCACTGCTGTACCGGCAGCCTGTGCAATAACGGACGCTTCACAGGTAACGTCACTTCCGCCCATGAATTATGCATGCTGTCCCGGGCTCTCGGCCTTCAGTAACGGGCAGGAGCCGGTCACTGTCTCCTCCAGCCACCGCTGCTGTACCGGCAGCCTGTGCAATAGAGGACGCTTCACAGGTAACGTCATTTCTATGCATGAATTATCCATGCTGTCCCGGGCTCTCGGCCTTCAGTAACGGGCAGGAGGCGGTCACTGTCTCCTCCAGCCACCGCTGCTGTACCGGCAGCCTGTGCAATAGCGGACGCTTCGCAGGTAACGTCATTTCCGCCCATGAATTATCCATGCTGTCCCGGGCTCTCGGCCTTCAGCAATGGGCAGGAGCCGGTCACTGTCTCTTCCAGCCAGCACTGCTGTACCGGCAGCCTGTGCAATAGAGGACGCTTCACAGGTAACGTCATTTCCGCCCATGAATTATGCATCCTGTCCTGGCCTCTCAGCCTTCAGCAACAGGCAGGAGCCGGTCACTGTCTCCTCCAGCCACCGCTGCTGTACCGGCAGCCTGTGCAATAGAGGACGCTTCACAGGTAACGTCATTTCTATGCATGAATTATCCATGCTGTCCCGGGCTCTCGGCCTTCAGTAACGGGCAGGAGGCGGTCACTGTCTCCTCCAGCCACCGCTGCTGTACCGGCAGCCTGTGCAATAGCGGACGCTTCGCAGGTAACGTCATTTCCGCCCATGAATTATGCATGCTGTCCCGGGCTCTCGGCCTTCAGTAACAGGCAGGAGGCGGTCACTGTCTCCCCCAGCCACCGCTGCTGTACCGGCAGCCTGTGCAATAACGGACGCTTCACAGGTAATGTAATTTCCGCCCATGAATTATGCATGCTGTCCCGGCCTCTCAGCCTTCAGCAACGGGCAGGAGCCGGTCACTGTCTCCTCCAGCCAGCACTGCTGTACCGGCAGCCTGTGCAATAGAGGACGCTTCACAGGTAACGTCATTTCCGCCCATGAATTATGCATCCTGTCCCGGCCTCTCAGCCTTCAGCAACAGGCAGGAGCCGGTCACTGTCTCCTCCAGCCACCGCTGCTGTACCGGCAGCCTGTGCAATAGAGGACGCTTCACAGGTAACGTCATTTCTATGCATGAATTATCCATGCTGTCCCGGGCTCTCGGCCTTCAGTAACGGGCAGGAGGCGGTCACTGTCTCCTCCAGCCACCGCTGCTGTACCGGCAGCCTGTGCAATAGCGGACGCTTTGCAGGTAACGTCATTTCCGCCCATGAATTATGCATGCTGTCCCGGGCTCTCGGCCTTCAGTAACAGGCAGGAGGCGGTCACTGTCTCCTACAGCCACCGCTGCTGTACCGGCAGCCTGTGCAATAACGGACGCTTCACAGGTAACGTCATTTCCTCCCATGAATTATGCATGCTGTCCCGGGCTCTCGGCCTTCAGTAACGGGCAGGAGGCGGTCACTGTCTCCTCCAGCCACCGCTGCTGTACCGGCAGCCTGTGCAATAGCGGACGCTTTGCAGGTAACGTCATTTCCGCCCATGAATTATGCATGCTGTCCCGGGCTCTCGGCCTTCAGTAACAGGCAGGAGGCGGTCACTGTCTCCTCCAGCCACCGCTGCTGTACCGGCAGCCTGTGCAATAGCGGACGCTTTGCAGGTAACGTCATTTCCTCCCATGAATTATGCATGCTGTCCCGGCCTCTCGGCCTTCAGTAACGGGCAGGAGGCGGTCACTGTCTCCTCCAGCCACCGCTGCTGTACCGGCAGCCTGTGCAATAGCGGACGCTTTGCAGGTAACGTCATTTCCGCCCATGAATTATGCATCCTGTCCCGGGCTCTCAGCCTTCAGCAACGGGCAGGAGGCGGTCACTGTCTCCTCCAGCCACCGCTCAGGGCCGTATCTATTAAGAGGCACCCGTGGGCCTGCTCGTATTTGTGGTCAAATCTGCTGACATTATTGCTCGTATTTCTGATCAAATCTGCTGACATTATTGCTCGTATTTGTGGTCAAATCTGCTGACATTATTGCACGTATTTCTGATCAAATCTGCTGACATTATTGCTCGTAGTT
The DNA here is from genome assembly GCF_040937935.1 of Hyperolius riggenbachi. Classification (NCBI taxonomy): domain Eukaryota; kingdom Metazoa; phylum Chordata; class Amphibia; order Anura; family Hyperoliidae; genus Hyperolius; species Hyperolius riggenbachi. The sequence goes on along the minus strand of NC_090651.1, from coordinate 384,486,849 downwards.
CTGATCAAATCTGCTGACATTATTGCTCGTATTTCTGATCAAATCTGCTGACATTATTGCACGTATTTCTGATCAAATCTGCTGACGTTATTGCTCGTATTTCTGATCAAATCTGCTGACATTATTGCACGTATTTCTGATCAAATCTGCTGACATTATTGCACGTATTTCTGATCAAATCTGCTGACGTTATTGCTCGTATTTGTGGTCAAATCTGCTGACATTATTGCTCGTATTTCTGATCAAATCTGCTGACATTATTGCTCGTATTTCTGATCAAATCTGCTGACATTATTGCTCGTATTTCTGATCAAATCTGCTGACATTATTGCACGTATTTCTGATCAAATCTGCTGACATTATTGCACGTATTTCTGATCAAATCTGCTGACGTTATTGCTCGTGGTTCTGATCAAATCTGCTGACATTATTGCTCGTGGTTCTGATCAAATCTGCTGACATTATTGCTCGTATTTCTCATCAAATCTGCTGACGTTATTGCTCGTATTTCTCATCAAATCTGCTGACATTATTGCTCGTATTTCTCATCAAATCTGCTGACGTTATTGCTCGTATTTCTGATCAAATCTGCTGACATTATTGCTCGTATTTCTGATCAAATCTGCTGACATTATTGCACGTATTTCTGATCAAATCTGCTGACATTATTGCTCGTAGTTCTGATCAAATCTGCTGACATTATTGCTCGTATTTCTGATCAAATCTGCTGACATTATTGCACGTATTTCTGATCAAATCTGCTGACATTATTGCTCGTATTTCTGATCAAATCTGCTGACATTATTGCTCGTATTTCTGATCAAATCTGCTGACATTATTGCTCGTATTTCTCATCAAATCTGCTGACGTTATTGCTCGTATTTCTCATCAAATCTGCTGACATTATTGCTCGTATTTCTCATCAAATCTGCTGACATTATTGCTCGTATTTCTGATCAAATCTGCTGACATTATTGCTCGTATTTGTGGTCAAATCTGCTGACATTATTGCTCGTATTTCTGATCAAATCTGCTGACATTATTGCTCGTATTTCTGATCAAATCTGCTGACATTATTGCTCGTATTTCTCATCAAATCTGCTGACGTTATTGCTCGTATTTCTGATCAAATCTGCTGACATTATTGCTCGTATTTCTCATCAAATCTGCTGACGTTATTGCTCGTATTTCTGATCAAATCTGCTGACATTATTGCTCGTATTTCTGATCAAATCTGCTGACATTATTGCACGTATTTCTGATCAAATCTGCTGACATTATTGCTCGTATTTCTGACCAAATCTGCTGACATTATTGCTCGTATTTCTGATCAAATCTGCTGACATGATTGCTCGTATTTCTGATCAAATCTGCTGACATTATTGCTCGTATTTCTCATCAAATCTGCTGACATTATTGCTCGTATTTCTGACCAAATCTGCTGACATTATTGCTCGTATTTCTGATCAAATCTGCTGACATTATTGCTCGTATTTCTCATCAAATCTGCTGACATTATTGCTCGTATTTCTGATCAAATCTGCTGACATTATTGCTCGTATTTCTGATCAAATCTGCTGACATTATTGCTCGTATTTCTGATCAAATCTGCTGACATTATTGCTCGTATTTCTGATCAAATCTGCTGACATTATTGCACGTATTTCTCATCAAATCTGCTGACATTATTGCACGTATTTCTTATCAAATCTGCTGACATTATTGCTCGTATTTCTCATCAAATCTGCTGACATTATTGCACGTATTTCTCATCAAATCTGCTGACATTATTGCTCGTATTTCTGATCAAATCTGCTGACGTTATTGCTCGTATTTCTCATCAAATCTGCTGACATTATTGCTCGTATTTCTGATCAAACCTGCTGACATTATTGCTCGTATTTCTGATCAAATCTGCTGACATTATTGCTCGTATTTCTGATCAAATCTGCTGACATTATTGCACGTATTTCTGATCAAATCTGCTGACGTTATTGCTCGTGGTTCTGATCAAATCTGCTGACATTATTGCTCGTGGTTCTGATCAAATCTGCTGACATTATTGCTCGTATTTCTGATCAAATCTGCTGACATTATTGCTCGTATTTCTGACCAAATCTGCTGACATTATTGCTCGTATTTCTCATCAAATCTGCTGACATTATTGCTCGTATTTCTGATCAAACCTGCTGACATTATTGCTCGTATTTCTCATCAAATCTGCTGACATTATTGCTCGTATTTCTGATCAAACCTGCTGACATTATTGCTCGTATTTCTGATCAAATCTGCTGACATTATTGCTCGTATTTCTGACCAAATCTGCTGACATTATTGCACGTATTTCTGACCAAATCTGCTGACATTATTGCTCGTAGTTCTGATCAAATCTGCTGACATTATTGCTCGTAGTTCTGATCAAATCTGCTGACATTATTGCTCGTATTTCTGATCAAACCTGCTGACATTATTGCTCGTATTTCTGATCAAATCTGCTGACATTATTGCTCGTATTTCTCATCAAATCTGCTGACATTATTGCTCGTATTTCTGATCAAATCTGCTGACATTATTGCTCGTATTTCTGATCAAATCTGCTGACATTATTGCACGTATTTCTCATCAAATCTGCTGACATTATTGCTCGTATTTCTGATCAAACCTGCTGACATTATTGCTCGTATTTCTGATCAAATCTGCTGTCATTATTGCTCGTATTTCTCATCAAATCTGCTGACGTTATTGCACGTATTTCTGATCAAATCTGCTGACATTATTGCTCGTATTTGTGGTCAAATCTGCTGACATTATTGCACGTATTTCTGATCAAACCTGCTGACATTATTGCTCGTATTTCTGATCAAATCTGCTGACATTATTGCACGTATTTCTGATCAAATCTGCTGACATTATTGCTCGTATTTCTGATCAAATCTGCTGACATTATTGCACGTATTTCTGATCAAATCTGCTGACATTATTGCTCGTAGTTCTGATCAAATCTGCTGACATTATTGCTCGTATTTCTCATCAAATCTGCTGACATTATTGCTCGTATTTCTCATCAAATCTGCTGACGTTATTGCACGTATTTCTGATCAAATCTGCTGACGTTATTGCTCGTATTTCTCATCAAATCTGCTGACATTATTGCTCGTATTTCTCATCAAATCTGCTGACGTTATTGCACGTATTTCTGATCAAATCTGCTGACATTATTGCTCGTATTTGTGGTCAAATCTGCTGACATTATTGCACGTATTTCTGATCAAACCTGCTGACATTATTGCTCGTATTTCTGATCAAATCTGCTGACATTATTGCACGTATTTCTGATCAAATCTGCTGACATTATTGCTCGTATTTCTGATCAAATCTGCTGACATTATTGCACGTATTTCTGATCAAATCTGCTGACATTATTGCTCGTAGTTCTGATCAAATCTGCTGACATTATTGCTCGTATTTCTGATCTAATCTGCTGACATTATTGCTCGTATTTCTGATCAAATCTGCTGACATTATTGCTCGTATTTCTGATCAAATCTGCTGACATTATTGCACGTATTTCTGATCAAATCTGCTGACATTATTGCTCGTATTTCTCATCAAATCTGCTGACATTATTGCTCGTATTTCTGATCAAATCTGCTGACATTATTGCTCGTATTTGTGGTCAAATCTGCTGACATTATTGCACGTATTTCTGATCAAATCTGCTGACATTATTGCTCGTATTTCTCATCAAATCTGCTGACATTATTGCTCGTATTTCTCATCAAATCTGCTGACGTTATTGCTCGTATTTCTGATCAAATCTGCTGACATTATTGCTCGTATTTCTGATCAAATCTGCTGACATTATTGCACGTATTTCTGATCAAATCTGCTGACATTATTGCTCGTATTTCTCATCAAATCTGCTGACATGATTGCTCGTATTTCTGATCAAATCTGCTGACATTATTGCTCGTATTTCTGATCAAATCTGCTGACGTTATTGCTCGTATTTCTGATCAAATCTGCTGACATTATTGCTCGTATTTCTGATCAAATCTGCTGACATTATTGCTCGTATTTCTCATCAAATCTGCTGACGTTATTGCTCGTATTTCTGATCAAATCTGCTGACATTATTGCTCGTATTTCTGATCAAATCTGCTGACATTATTGCACGTATTTCTGATCAAATCTGCTGACATTATTGCTCGTATTTCTCATCAAATCTGCTGACATGATTGCTCGTATTTCTGATCAAATCTGCTGACATTATTGCTCGTATTTCTGATCAAATCTGCTGACATTATTGCTCGTATTTCTGATCAAATCTGCTGACATTATTGCACGTATTTCTGATCAAATCTGCTGACATTATTGCTCGTATTTCTGATCAAATCTGCTGACATTATTGCTCGTATTTCTGATCAAATCTGCTGACATTATTGCTCGTATTTCTCATCAAATCTGCTGACATTATTGCTCGTATTTCTGATAAAATCTGCTGACATTATTGCTCGTATTTCTTATCAAATCTGCTGACATGATTGCTCGTATTTCTGATCAAATCTGCTGACATTATTGCTCGTATTTCTGATCAAATCTGCTGACATTATTGCACGTATTTCTGATCAAATCTGCTGACATTATTGCTCGTATTTCTGATCAAATCTGCTGACATTATTGCTCGTATTTCTGATCAAATCTGCTGACATTATTGCTCGTATTTCTGATCAAACCTGCTGACATTATTGCTCGTATTTCTGATCAAATCTGCTGACATTATTGCTCGTATTTCTGATCAAATCTGCTGACATTATTGCACGTATTTCTGATCAAATCTGCTGACATTATTGCTCGTATTTCTGATCAAATCTGCTGACATTATTGCTCGTATTTCTGATCAAATCTGCTGACATTATTGCTCGTATTTCTGATCAAATCTGCTGACATTATTGCTCGTATTTCTGATCAAATCTGCTGACATTATTGCTCGTATTTCTGATCAAATCTGCTGACATTATTGCTCGTATTTCTGATCAAACCTGCTGACATTATTGCTCGTATTTCTGATCAAATCTGCTGACATTATTGCTCGTATTTCTGATCAAACCTGCTGACATTATTGCTCGTATTTGTGGTCAAATCTGCTGACATTATTGCACGTATTTCTGATCAAATCTGCTGACATTATTGCTCGTATTTCTCATCAAATCTGCTGACGTTATTGCTCGTATTTCTGATCAAATCTGCTGACATTATTGCTCGTATTTCTCATCAAATCTGCTGACGTTATTGCTCGTATTTCTGATCAAATCTGCTGACATTATTGCTCGTATTTCTGATCAAATCTGCTGACATTATTGCACGTATTTCTGATCAAATCTGCTGACATTATTGCTCGTATTTCTGATCAAATCTGCTGACATTATTGCTCGTATTTCTGATCAAATCTGCTGACATGATTGCTCGTATTTCTGATCAAATCTGCTGACATTATTGCTCGTATTTCTGATCAAATCTGCTGACATTATTGCTCGTATTTCTGATCAAATCTGCTGACATTATTGCTCGTATTTCTCATCAAATCTGCTGACATTATTGCTCGTATTTCTGATAAAATCTGCTGACATTATTGCACGTATTTCTGATCAAATCTGCTGACATTATTGCTCGTATTTCTGATCAAATCTGCTGACATTATTGCACGTATTTCTGATCAAATCTGCTGACATTATTGCTCGTATTTCTCATCAAATCTGCTGATATTATTGCTCGTATTTCTGATCAAATCTGCTGACGTTATTGCTCGTATTTCTGATCAAATCTGCTGACATTATTGCTCGTATTTCTGATAAAATCTGCTGACATTATTGCTCGTATTTCTGACCAAATCTGCTGACATTATTGCACGTATTTCTGATCAAATCTGCTGACATTATTGCTCGTATTTCTGATCAAATCTGCTGACATTATTGCTCGTATTTCTGATCAAATCTGCTGACATTATTGCACGTATTTCTGATCAAATCTGCTGACATTATTGCTCGTATTTCTCATCAAATCTGCTGACATTATTGCTCGTATTTCTGATCAAACCTGCTGACATTATTGCACGTATTTCTTATCAAATCTGCTGACATGATTGCACGTATTTCTGATCAAATCTGCTGACATTATTGCTCGTATTTCTGATCAAATCTGCTGACATTATTGCTCGTATTTCTGATCAAATCTGCTGTCGTTATTGCTCGTATTTCTTATCAAATCTGCTGACATTATTGCTCGTATTTCTGATCAAACCTGCTGACATTATTGCTCGTATTTCTGATCAAACCTGCTGACATTATTGCTCGTATTTCTGATCAAATCTGCTGACATTATTGCACGTATTTCTGATCAAATCTGCTGACATTATTGCTCGTAGTTCTGATCAAACCTGCTGACATTATTGCTCGTATTTCTGATCAAACCTGCTGACATTATTGCACGTATTTCTGATCAAATCTGCTGACATTATTGCTCGTAGTTCTGATCAAACCTGCTGACATTATTGCTCGTATTTCTGATCAAACCTGCTGACATTATTGCTCGTATTTCTGATCAAATCTGCTGACATTATTGCACGTATTTCTGACCAAATCTGCTGACATTATTGCACGTATTTCTGACCAAATCTGCTGACATTATTGCACGTATTTCTCATCAAATCTGCTGACATTATTGCTCGTAGTTCTGATCAAACCTGCTGACATTATTGCTCGTATTTCTGATCAAATCTGCTGACATTATTGCTCGTATTTCTCATCAAATCTGCTGACATTATTGCTCGTATTTCTGATCAAATCTGCTGACATTATTGCTCGTATTTCTCATCAAATCTGCTGTCGTTATTGCTCGTATTTCTGATCAAATCTGCTGACATTATTGCTCGTATTTCTGATCAAATCTGCTGACATTATTGCACGTATTTCTGATCAAATCTGCTGACATTATTGCTCGTATTTCTGATCAAATCTGCTGACATTATTGCTCGTATTTCTGATCAAATCTGCTGACATTATTGCTCGTATTTCTGATCAAATCTGCTGTCGTTATTGCTCGTATTTCTGATCAAACCTGCTGACATTATTGCTCGTATTTCTGATCAAATCTGCTGACATTATTGCACGTATTTCTGATCAAATCTGCTGACATTATTGCACGTATTTCTGATCAAATCTGCTGACATTATTGCTCGTATTTCTCATCAAATCTGCTGACATTATTGCTCGTATTTCTGATCAAATCTGCTGACATTATTGCTCGTATTTCTCATCAAATCTGCTGTCGTTATTGCTCGTATTTCTCATCAAATCTGCTGACATTATTGCTCGTATTTCTGATCAAATCTGCTGACATTATTGCTCGTATTTCTCATCAAATCTGCTGACATTATTGCTCGTATTTCTCATCAAATCTGCTGACATTATTGCTCGTATTTCTCATCAAATCTGCTGACATTATTGCTCGTATTTCTCATCAAATCTGCTGACATTATTGCTCGTATTTCTGATCAAATCTGCTGACATTATTGCTCGTATTTCTGATCAAACCTGCTGACATTATTGCTCGTATTTCTGATCAAATCTGCTGACATTATTGCTCGTATTTCTGATCAAATCTGCTGACATTATTGCACGTATTTCTGATCAAATCTGCTGACATTATTGCACGTATTTCTGATCAAATCTGCTGACATTATTGCACGTATTTCTGATCAAATCTGCTGACATTATTGCTCGTATTTCTGATCAAATCTGCTGACATTATTGCTCGTATTTCTCATCAAATCTGCTGACATTATTGCTCGTATTTCTCATCAAATCTGCTGACATTATTGCTCGTATTTCTGATCAAACCTGCTGACATTATTGCTCGTATTTCTGATCAAATCTGCTGACATTATTGCTCGTATTTCTGATCAAATCTGCTGACATTATTGCACGTATTTCTGATCAAATCTGCTGACATTATTGCTCGTAGTTCTGATCAAATCTGCTGACATTATTGCTCGTATTTCTGATCAAATCTGCTGACATTATTGCTCGTATTTCTGATCAAATCTGCTGTCGTTATTGCTCGTATTTCTGATCAAACCTGCTGACATTATTGCTCGTATTTCTGATCAAATCTGCTGTCGTTATTGCTCGTATTTCTGATCAAATCTGCTGACATTATTGCACGTATTTCTGATCAAACCTGCTGACATTATTGCTCGTATTTCTTATCAAATCTGCTGACATTATTGCTCGTATTTCTGATCAAATCTGCTGACATTATTGCACGTATTTCTTATCAAATCTGCTGACATTATTGCTCGTATTTCTGATCAAATCTGCTGACATGATTGCTCGTATTTCTGATCAAACCTGCTGACATTATTGCTCGTATTTCTGATCAAATCTGCTGTCGTTATTGCTCGTATTTCTGATCAAATCTGCTGACATTATTGCACGTATTTCTGATCAAACCTGCTGACATTATTGCTCGTATTTCTGATCAAATCTGCTGACATTATTGCTCGTATTTCTGATCAAACCTGCTGACATTATTGCTCGTATTTCTGATCAAATCTGCTGACATTATTGCACGTATTTCTGATCAAATCTGCTGACATTATTGCTCGTATTTCTTATCAAATCTGCTGACATTATTGCTCGTATTTCTTATCAAATCTGCTGACATTATTGCACGTATTTCTGATCAAATCTGCTGACATTATTGCTCGTATTTCTGATCAAATCTGCTGACATTATTGCACGTATTTCTGATCAAATCTGCTGACATTATTGCTCGTATTTCTTATCAAATCTGCTGACATTATTGCTCGTATTTCTGATCAAACCTGCTGACATTATTGCTCGTATTTCTGATCAAATCTGCTGACATTATTGCACGTATTTCTGATCAAATCTGCTGACATTATTGCTCGTATTTCTTATCAAATCTGCTGACATTATTGCTCGTATTTCTGATCAAACCTGCTGACATTATTGCTCGTATTTCTTATCAAATCTGCTGACATTATTGCTCGTATTTCTTATCAAATCTGCTGACATTATTGCACGTATTTCTGATCAAATCTGCTGACATTATTGCTCGTATTTCTCATCAAATCTGCTGACATTATTGCTCGTATTTCTGATCAAATCTGCTGACATTATTGCTCGTATTACTGATCAAATCTGCTGACATTATTGCTCGTATTTCTCATCAAATCTGCTGACATTATTGCTCGTATTTCTGATCAAATCTGCTGACATTATTGCTCGTATTTCTGATCAAATCTGCTGACATTATTGCTCGTATTTCTCATCAAATCTGCTGACATTATTGCTCGTATTACTGATCAAATCTGCTGACATTATTGCTCGTATTTCTCATCAAATCTGCTGACATTATTGCTCGTATTTCTCATCAAATCTGCTGACATTATTGCTCGTATTTCTCATCAAATCTGCTGACATTATTGCTCGTATTACTGATCAAATCTGCTGACATTATTGCACGTATTTCTGATCAAATCTGCTGACATTATTGCTCGTATTTCTGATCAAATCTGCTGACATTATTGCACGTATTTCTGATCAAATCTGCTGACATTATTGCTCGTATTTCTGATCAAATCTGCTGACATTATTGCACGTATTTCTGATCAAATCTGCTGACATTATTGCTCGTATTTCTGATCAAGTCTGCTGACATTATTGCACGTATTTCTGATCAAATCTGCTGACATTATTGCTCGTATTTCTGATCAAATCTGCTGACATTATTGCACGTATTTCTGATCAAATCTGCTGACATTATTGCACGTATTTCTGATCAAATCTGCTGACATTATTGCTCGTATTTCTCATCAAATCTGCTGACATTATTGCTCGTATTTCTGATCAAATCTGCTGACATTATTGCTCGTATTTCTCATCAAATCTGCTGACATTATTGCTCGTATTTCTGATCAAATCTGCTGACATTATTGCACGTATTTCTTATCAAATCTGCTGACATTATTGCTCGTATTTCTCATCAAATCTGCTGACATTATTGCTCGTATTTCTCATCAAATCTGCTGACATTATTGCTCGTATTTCTGATCAAATCTGCTGACATTATTGCTCGTATTTCTGATCAAATCTGCTGACGTTATTGCTCGTATTTCTCATCAAATCTGCTGACATTATTGCTCGTATTTCTCATCAAATCTGCTGACATTATTGCTCGTATTTCTGATCAAATCTGCTGACATTATTGCTCGTATTTCTGATCAAATCTGCTGACGTTATTGCACGTATTTCTGATCAAATCTGCTGACATTATTGCTCGTATTTCTGATCAAGTCTGCTGACATTATTGCTCGTATTTCTGATCAAATCTGCTGTCGTTATTGCACGTATTTCTCATCAAACCTGCTGACATTATTGCACGTATTTCTGATCAAATCTGCTGACATTATTGCTCGTATTTCTGATCAAATCTGCTGACATTATTGCTCGTATTTCTGACCAAATCTGCTGACATTATTGCTCGTATTTCTGATCAAATCTGCTGACATTATTGCTCGTATTTCTGACCAAATCTGCTGACATTATTGCTCGTATTTCTGATCAAATCTGCTGACATTATTGCTCGTATTTCTGACCAAATCTGCTGACATTATTGCTCGTATTTCTGATCAAATCTGCTGACATTATTGCTCGTATTTCTGATCAAATCTGCTGACATTATTGCTCGTATTTCTGACCAAATCTGCTGACATTATTGCACGTATTTCTGATCAAATCTGCTGACATTATTGCACGTATTTCTCATCAAACCTGCTGACATTATTGCACGTATTTCTGATCAAATCTGCTGACATTATTGCTCGTATTTCTGATCAAATCTGCTGACATTATTGCTCGTATTTCTGATCAAATCTGCTGACATTATTGCTCGTATTTCTCATCAAATCTGCTGACATTATTGCACGTATTTCTGATCAAATCTGCTGACATTATTGCTCGTATTTCTGATCAAATCTGCTGACATTATTGCTCGTATTTCTGATCAAATCTGCTGACATTATTGCTCGTATTTCTGATCAAATCTGCTGACATTATTGCACGTATTTCTGATCAAATCTGCTGACATTATTGCTCGTATTTCTGATCAAATCTGCTGACGTTATTGCTCATATTTCTGATCAAATCTGCTGACGTTATTGCTCGTATTTGTGGTCAAATCTGCTGACATTATTGCTCGTATTTCTCATCAAATCTGCTGACATTATTGCTCGTATTTCTGATCAAATCTGCTGACGTTATTGCTCGTGTTTCTGATCAAATCTGCTGACATTATTGCACGTATTTCTGATCAAATCTGCTGACATTATTGCTCGTATTTCTGATCAAATCTGCTGACGTTATTGCTCGTATTTCTGATCAAATCTGCTGACGTTATTGCTCGTATTTGTGGTCAAATCTGCTGACATTATTGCTCGTATTTCTCATCAAATCTGCTGACGTTATTGCTCGTATTTCTGATCAAATCTGCTGACGTTATTGCTCGTATTTGTGGTCAAATCTGCTGACATTATTGCTCGTATTTCTGATAAAATCTGCTGACATTATTGCACGTATTTCTGATCAAATCTGCTGACATTATTGCTCGTATTTCTCATCAAATCTGCTGACATTATCGCACGTATTTCTGATCAAATCTGCTGACATTATTGCACGTGTTTCTGATCAAATCTGCTGACATGATTGCTCGTATTTCTGATCAAATCTGCTGACATTATTGCTCGTATTTCTGATCAAACCTGCTGACATTATTGCTCGTATTTCTGATCAAATCTGCTGACATTATTGCTCGTGTTTCTGATCAAATCTGCTGACATGATTGCACGTATTTCTGATCAAACCTGCTGACATTATTGCACGTATTTCTGATCAAATCTGCTGACATTATTGCACGTATTTCTGATCAAATCTGCTGACATTATTGCTCGTATTTCTGATAAAATCTGCTGACATTATTGCACGTATTTCTGATCAAATCTGCTGACATTATTGCTCGTATTTCTGATAAAATCTGCTGACATTATTGCACGTATTTCTGATCAAATCTGCTGACATTATTGCTCGTATTTCTTATCAAATCTGCTGACATGATTGCTCGTATTTCTGATCAAACCTGCTGACATTATTGCACGTATTTCTTATCAAATCTGCTGACATGATTGCTCGTATTTCTGATCAAATCTGCTGACATTATTGCTCGTATTTCTTATCAAATCTGCTGACATGATTGCTCGTATTTCTGATCAAACCTGCTGACATTATTGCACGTATTTCTTATCAAATCTGCTGACATTATTGCTCGTATTTCTGATCAAATCTGCTGACATTATTGCTCGTATTTCTTATCAAATCTGCTGACATGATTGCACGTATTTCTGATAAAATCTGCTGACATTATTGCTCGTATTTCTGATCAAACCTGCTGACATTATTGCACGTATTTCTTATCAAATCTGCTGACATGATTGCTCGTATTTCTGATCAAACCTGCTGACATTATTGCTCGTATTTCTGATCAAATCTGCTGACATGATTGCACGTATTTCTTATCAAATCTGCTGACATTATTGCTCGTATTTCTGATCAAATCTGCTGACATTATTGCTCGTATTTCTTATCAAATCTGCTGACATGATTGCACGTATTTCTGATAAAATCTGCTGACATTATTGCTCGTATTTCTGATCAAATCTGCTGACATTATTGCACGTATTTCTGATCAAATCTGCTGACATTATTGCTCGTATTTCTTATCAAATCTGCTGTCATTATTGCACGTATTTCTTATCAAATCTGCTGACATGATTGCACGTATTTCTGATAAAATCTGCTGACATTATTGCTCGTATTTCTGATCAAATCTGCTGACATTATTGCTCGTATTTCTGATCAAATCTTCTGACATTATTGCTCGTATTTCTCATCAAATCTGCTGACATTATTGCTCGTATTTCTGATCAAATCTGCTGACATTATTGCTCGTATTTCTGATCAAATCTGCTGACATGATTGCACGTATTTCTGATCAAACCTGCTGACATTATTGCTCGTATTTCTGATCAAATCTGCTGACATTATTGCACGTATTTCTGATCAAATCTGCTGACATTATTGCACGTATTTCTGATCAAATCTGCTGACATTATTGCTCGTATTTCTGATCAAATCTGCTGACATTATTGCACGTATTTCTGATCAAATCTGCTGACATTATTGCACGTATTTCTGATCAAATCTGCTGACATTATTGCTCGTATTTCTGATCAAATCTGCTGACATTATTGCTCGTATTTCTCATCAAATCTGCTGACATTATTGCACGTATTTCTGATAAAATCTGCTGACATTATTGCTCGTATTTCTGATCAAATCTGCTGACATTATTGCTCGTATTTCTGATAAAATCTGCTGACATTATTGCTCGTATTTCTGATCAAATCTGCTGACATTATTGCTCGTATTTCTGATCAAATCTGCTGACATTATTGCACGTATTTCTGATCAAATCTGCTGACATTATTGCACGTATTTCTGATCAAACCTGCTGACATTATTGCACGTATTTCTTATCAAATCTGCTGACATGATTGCTCGTATTTCTGATCAAATCTGCTGACGTTATTGCTCGTATTTCTGATCAAACCTGCTGACATTATTGCACGTATTTCTGATCAAATCTGCTGACATTATTGCTCGTATTTCTGATCAAATCTGCTGACATTATTGCACGTATTTCTGATCAAACCTGCTGACATTATTGCTCGTATTTCTGATCAAATCTGTTCACATTACGTGTATTTTCTTGAGAAAACCTGCACAATTATGTGAATTTTCTGGGGAAAGGGTGACCAAAACTTGGGCCCACTGTCTTTGCGTTGCACTTTTAAAGCGAACCCGAGGTGAGAGTAATATTTTAAGCAATACCAGTTGCCTGGCTGCCGTGCTGGTCCTCTGCCTCTAATTCTTTCAACCACAGACCCTGAACAAGCATGCAGCAGGTCGGGGGTTTCTGACAATATTGTCAGAACTGACAAGATTAGCTGCGTGCTTGTTTCTGGCGTAATTCAGTTCACTACTGCAGCCAAATAGATCAGCAGGGCTGCCAGGCAACTAGTATTGTTTAAAGGGTCACTTAAAGGGATACTGTAGGGGGGTCGGGGGAAAATGAGTTGAACTTACCCGGGGCTTCTAATGGTCCCCTGCAGACATCCTGTGCCCGCGCAACCACTCACCGATGCTTTGGCCCCACCGGGTCACTTCTGGAATTTCAGACTTTAAAGTCTGAAAACCACTGCGCCTGCGTTGCCGTGTCCTCGCTCCCACTGATGTCACCAGGGGCGTACTGTGCAGACCCAGTATAGTCTGTGCCTGCGCCGTGCGCTCCTGGTGACATCAGCGGGAGCGAGGACACGGCAACGCAGGCGCAGTGGTTTTCAGACTTTAAAGTCTGAAATTCCAGAAGTAAACTGGAGGCGGGGCCGGAGCATCGGTGAGTGGCTGCGTGGGCACAGGACTTCTGCGGGGGACCATTAGAAGCCCCGGGTGAGTTCAACTCATTTTCCCCCGACCCCCCTACAGTATCCCTTTAAGCCAAATAAAAAAAATGAGTTTTACTCACCTGGAGCTTCTACCAGCCCCATGAAGCTGTCCGGTGCCCATGTAGACTCGCTCTGATGCTCCTGGCCCTGCCGGCAGCCACTTAAGGTTTCGGCGACAGGAGCCGACAGGCCGGGAACGCGAGTGATTCTTCGCATTCCTGGACGTAATAGCGCCTTCTATGCTGTTATATGATATATGCTATATGCTATAACAGCATAGAGGGTGCTATTATGGCCAGGATCGCGAAGAATCACTCGCGTTCCCGGCCTGTCTGCTCCTGTCGCCAAAACCGGAAGTGGCTGCCGGCAGGGCCAGGAGCATCAGAGCGAGTCTATGTAGGCACCGGACAGCTTCAGAGGGCTGGTAGAAGCCCCAAGTAAGTAAAACTATTTTTTTTATTTGGCTTAAGTGTCCCTTTAAAAGGAAATAAATATGGCAGCCTCCATATCACTCTCACCTCGGGTTCACTTTAAATTACAGTTAGCTCCGCCCTCATCTGGTCATGGCTATGCCCATTTTTTTCGCGCGCTGCAGGTTATAGCCACAAAAACTGGTCCAGCCCTGCATAGCACCCCCCCAAAAAACCCTGGAGCCGCCACTGACTGTACTTATACTAGTTATTTATATAGCGCCAACATATTACGCAGCGCTGTACAGAGTATATATTGTCTTGTCACGAACTGTCCTACAGTGGTGCTCACAATCTAATCCCTACCATAGTCATATGTGTATGTAAGTATCGTAGTCTAGGGCCAATTTTTAGGGGAAGCCAATTAACTTATCTGTATTGTATGTTGTTGGGATGTGGGAGGAAACCAGAGTGTCTTAAGGAAACCCACACACAGGGAGAACATACAAACTCCTTGCAGATGTTCACCTGGCTGGGATTTGAACCGGGGACCCAGTGCTGCAAGGCGAGAGCACTAACCACTACGCCACCGTGCTGCCATACTACTGTACTATATTGTACTGCCATCTTCAGCAGTACTTCAGAGTATGTAGTCATGTCACTGACTATCCTTTGAGGAGCTTACAATCTAATCCTACCATAGTCTAATGTCCTACCATATTCTTATGTATTTATATAGCACTGGCATCTTCTGCAGCACTTTGAAGAGAACGTAGTCATGTTACTGACTTTTCTCAGGGGATCTCACAATCTAATACCTACCACTATTTTGTGCGAGAGAACACTGGCTAATGTGTGTGTGTGTGGGGGGGGCGGGTTTGGGGGGGGGGGACATTTCCTACTTGCTTTTTTAGGGTCACTTTACTCATACCTGGGGAGAAAACATGGCTCCACCGACTTTGGGCTGCACTCTTACTAGGAAATTTTAATTGACCACACCCACTGTGTTATGGACACGCCCACTGCATTATGTGGCCACGCCCAATTTTCGCCGCCAACGTCCTCCTCCTGGGGGGGGCATCATAGGTTTGGGGTGCCTAGGGGAGCACAAACCCTAAATACAGCCCTGCCACCGCTGCTGTACCGGCAGCCTGTGCAATAGAGGACGCTTCGCAGGTAACGTCATTTCCGCCCATTAATTATCCATGCTGTCCCGGGCTCTCGGCCTTCAGCAATGGGCAGGAGCCGGTCACTGTCTCCTCCAGCCAGCACTGCTGTACCGGCAGCCTGTGCAATAGAGGACGCTTCGCAGGTAACGTCATTTCTATGCATGAATTATGCATGGTGGCACGAGCCGCTCAAGGCACAACCTCTACCGTCTAATTAAAATCAACCCCTCTCACCTTTTAAAGGGAACCTGTCACTGGCGTCTCCGGCACACACTGACATCTCGTGTCCCGCAAGGTGCCTTTGCTGAACGCCATCTGTTATTCCGCCACCCGCGTTATGCTAATCATCTCAGCTCCGAAGGGTGACATTAGATCCACCCTTGGCTACATCCTACACTGCAGTCCTTTTCAAGAGAACCTGTCACAGCTAGGCATTTGTGATAAAACAGTATCCGCTGTGAGGATGGTGGGAGTTTTGTTTGATCGGAAATAGGGGGTTTTCCAATCTTTTTGTCCACACAACTGTTAAATAACTAACATTTCAGGAATTCTCACAACTGTCTGATTTAACCCAACATGGCTTACAGACTCTTGGCACCTAAAGGACAACTGAACTGAGAGGTATATGGAGGCTGGCACATTTATTTCCTTTTAAGCAATACCAGGTTCCTGGCTGTCCTGCTGATCCTCTGCCTCTAATACTTTTAGCCATAGACCCTGAACAAGCATGCAGCAGATGTCCGATCTGACAAGATTAGCTGCATGCCTGTTTCTGGTGTTATTCAGACACTAATGCAGCCAAAGAGATCAGCAGGACTGCCAGGCAACTGGCATTGTTTAAGAGGTAATAAATATGGCAGCCTTCATATCCCTCTCACTTGAGTTGTCCTATAAAGTGGACCTCTCCTTCCTTTTAAACCTGACGGTGTCCACACACGTGACAATAAGCACTATCATTTAGTGGAGGCAAAAGTTTTAGTTTTCATAAAGTAACAAGTTTCTAATGAACATTTATGGAAATAAACCGAGCGTGTGCTTCTCTCCCCTGGCAGTGGAAGACCCCGGAGCAGAGAACGGATTAGAGTGCCACAACCGCTCCTCTCCAGCAGAGGTCAGCACCATGCGGTGTAGGGGGAAGATGAATCGCTGTGCGGATCTGATGGGTAAGAGCATACCTCCCAACTTTTTGAGATGAGAAAAAGGGACACTTAAGCCACGCCCCTGCCACAACCCTGGCCACGCCCTCACCACGCCTCTAGTCACGCATACCATAAAGATTTCATAAGAAACATATGTTGTTTTATAATTCAAACCTCACTGGTCCTTCTTATCCTGGTTCATTTTCCTTCATAGTAACATTTTAAAATTAAGTAATATATCAATTTAAAGGTTGGGAATAAAGTTTACAGTCAATTGAACACTTTTTTAGTAGAGAAATATATATATTTACATAGAAAGAGGGACAAAGTCCTGAAAGAGGGACCAATGAGGGTGAAAGAGGGACAGAGGGGCAGGGCTCCCAAAGAGGGACTATCCCTCCGAAAATGGGGCAGTTGGGAACTATGGGTAAGAGGCCCTGTTATCTCCAGACCTTCCATCACCTCACAAACCAGCTCCACTCAGTTTTGTATGTTTTAATTACCTCTAGTAAAGTTCCCAAAAAGTTCCTTTGTTTATGTCAATGTAAATCAGTCACTTCCTCCATCAAAGGAGAAGGGCTCTGCACTGCGCTGGGTATTTATAATGTACTAAGCCAAAGGCCTGTTTAAAAAACATGTGCTAGGCTCTGGCCGCGACCCCCCGCACTGACTCTCCCTCATGCACAGGCCGCACACACGCCCACCCCCCTTGGCCCCGTACTCCTCCAGCTCTAAGTGACGTGAATGCGCAGTAGCGCAAAAGCACGGACACACACACACAGGAGGGGACGCAGAGACACAGAGGTTTTATAGTATAGGATTGTACTAATATGACCTGATACTGAAAGGTAAGTCCGTTCTGGGAACGGAACGGATCCTATGCAAAGCAATAGCAATACACCTGTTCTTTCCATCCCGACACGCAGAAGTTCAGGTCCTGCAGGATTTTTCCGGATTCCCCAGATGAAGCTGTTGCTTCTGCTTCTAATGGGGCTCTGGGATCGGTATACTGGGGATTCCAGCGTGCAGAGGAACTGACTGGCGGCATGGGCAGAGGAACTGAAACGTGACGCGACAGTTACCAAGTGGGCTCTCTCTGCCAGGAGCGTAGCAATAGGGGTTGCAGAGGTAGCGACCGCATTGGGGCCCTAGGGACCCTCCCTCAACTGCAGAATTAGCTCTCTATTGGTCCTGTGCTCATAATAATCACTTCCATAGACGCTTTGAATAGTGGTAATCAGTAACAAGCTGTTCCTCATCCCATTCTTGCCACTGACACTGGGGCTGCCATTGGCAGGTTTAGGTGCGCCGTATCAATTGTTATGTATAGAGTGCTTGGGGGGCCCATTGTAAAACTTGCATCAGGGCCCAAAGCGCTTTAGCTACGCCACTGCTCTCTGCTGCCCCTAAACTTCCCGGCGGCGTTAAATGTCATTCCCCTCCGAGTCGTCACAGCTCAGAGGGAGGTGTAATTCAGAGTCTGCCGATTGCTGATGCTCCAAATTACTTTTACGCGCCCAGCGCAGCATTACATCTCTGCTACGGGGCGCCTGGTTTCGATGCTGAGCGTTGAGTGCCCGAAACCACCAGCTTTGCCAAGTGGGAAGTGATGTGAAAAGAGAACAGATGGAACCAGGTGGATATCTGATGCACAATGTAAGGATCTGATCAATGCAAGGAGCGGATCCGAGATAGACTTTTACTCATTGCATAATTGTGTTCCTTTCATATAGTTTATAGGGCATTCCTCAAGCCAAATACTCTTTTTTTATGGTTTTAATACCCTAATTCCCTGTACACTAAACAAGTCTCACCCACAGCTTCTCCAGCGACTAGGCACTCTGAGAGCCATGTAGCAAGGGCTTATGGGAGCTCAGTCTGGGCAGGAGGAGGCGGAGGTGCTACTAGCCAGAGATTTCAGAGGCAGAGGGGAGGAGAGGGGAATGGAGTTTTCACAGGCTGAGGGCTGGAGATGCAGAGCAGCTTGCCTGTGTAATGTGACAAACAGAACATGGCTGCCCTCATTGTATCACAGGAAGAAATAATCATATACCGCTGAAGCTGTGTGCAGCTAGATTTGCTGTGTAAACCATCTAAACTTTAGATAAGATATGTAGACAAGTTACTTGTTATAGTTAGTTTTTCATCTCGGATCCGCTTTAAAGCTAATGCTAATTGAAAAAGCCCCAAACAACCAGATACTTATGGAGAGGGTAGACTCTGGGTCCTAAAGCCTTCCCATTCCTCACACGATCCTTGCGTCTCAGCAATGTCATCCCCGTTTGAATCCCCCGCCACGGAAAGTTTTGGAAGTTTTTGCTATCCTGAGTGCTGCTGAAGACAGGTGGCTCCAGACTGAGCGTGAGAGAGAGCGTGAGAGAGCGCGTACTTGTGTGTGCGCAGTATGGGGCCGCTCGCCTTCAGGAGCACTCGGGCTTAGTGAGGTGACACAGAGCAATATCCCACTGATCTATGGAATACCACTACCGGGGGAGCCAGCGCTGGAATGCGGGGACCAAGAGAGGGGCAGGAAATCAGTGTTCCCCAACCCTGTCCTCAAGGCCCACCAACACTGCATGTTTTGTGGCAATCCACAGAGGTAGTTAACTACTTCTGTACCAGCAGTCTCTGCCTCCTGAAGGACCAGAGACTGACGAATCTCCACAATAATCCGCTGCTCCCGCCAGTCACGCCATTCTGTCCCCGACGTAGGTCCCTCCCTCTGCTGTCGCTATGACAGCAGAGCTGTGTGAGCAGGTCTGGTGCTGCTTTCATTGTCTCCTGATGCTGTCAATCAATGTAAGTCAATGGGATTGGCTTATAGTAATGACAGGGCCAGGAGCCAATGAAATTGGCTCCTGACCAGCCCACACAGCTCTGCCGTCATAGAGACGGCAGGGCGAGTGATCTGCGGTGGGGAGACAGCAGCACGATTGGCGGGAGCGGCTGAACCGCATGTCGACGACGTTTGAAATCTACGTCTTGGTTCTGCACAGCCACAAGCAGGACGCAGATTTCAACTGCGTCGGTCCGGATCTGGTAAATGAGCTCTGCTGAGACACTAATTACCCCACCTGTGAATGTTTGTGGTTTCCTACAAAACATGCTCTGTTGGTGGCCCTTGAGGACAGGGTTGGGGAACTCGGCTCTATAGGACGCAGTGCCTTCCCTCTCCATTGGTAAGTATATCTTTTGTTTTGTTTTTTTTGGTTCACGTTTACTGTAAACAGAAAACTGACGAGTTTTTACATGATCAGTTTATCATGCAGTACAGCGGGAATGTAGCCTAATCTGCTCATAATCTTTGCTCCATCTTTTTGCTCCTTATTTATTATTATTATTTATTTATTGTATTTATAAAGCGCCAACATATTACGCAGCGCTGGACATTAGTTTAGGTTACAGACAATACTTAGGGGTGACATACAGCAATATGACAATACAGGAATACAAGAAAGACCAGATCACACAGCACAGTATGAGTACAAGGTAATGCTTAGTCACTGGAGGGGAGCATGGAGATCACAAAGCACAGTATGAGCACAAGGTAATGCTTAGTCACTGGATGGGAGCATGGAGATCACACAGCACAGTATGAGTACAAGATAATGCTTAGTCACTGGATGGAGCATGGAGATCACACAGCACAGTATGAGTACAAGGTAATGCTTAGTCACTGGATGGAGCATGGAGATCACACAGCACAGTATGAGTACAAGGTAATGCTTAGTCACTGGATGGAGCATGGAGATCACACAGCACAGTATGAGTACAAGGTAATGCTTAGTCACTGGATGCAGCATGGAGATCACACAGCACAGTATGACTACAAGGTAATGCTTAGTCACTGGATGGAGCATGGAGATCACACAGCACAGTATGACTACAAGGTAATGCTTAGTCACTGGAGGGGAGCATGGAGATCACACAGCACAGTATGAGTACAAGGTAATGCTTAGTCACTGGAGGGGAGCATGGAGATCACACAGCACAGTATGAGTACAAGGTGATGCTTAGTCACTGGATGGAGCATGGAGATTACACAGCACAGTATGAGTACAAGGTAATGCTTAGTCACTGGATGGAGCATGGAGATCACACAGCACAGTATGAGCACAAGGTAATGCTTAGTCACTGGATGGAGCATGGAGATCACACAGCACAGTATGAGTACAAGGTAATGCTTAGTCACTGGATGGAGCATGGAGATCACACAGCACAGTATGAGTACAAGGTAATGCTCAGTCACTGGAGGGGAGCATGGAGATCACACAGCACAGTATGAGTACAAGGTAATGCTTAGTCACTGGATGGGAGCATGGAGATCACACAGCACAGTATGAGTACAAGGTAATGCTTAGTCACTGGATGGAGCATGGAGATCACACAGCACAGTATGAGTACAAGGTAATGCTTAGTCACTGGATGGAGCATGGAGATCACACAGCACAGTATGAGTACAGGGTAATGCTTAGTCACTGGATGGGAGCATGGAGATCACACAGCACAGTATGAGTACAAGGTAATGCTTAGTCACTGGATGGAGCATGGAGATCACACAGCACAGTATGAGTACAAGGTAATGCTTAGTCACTGGATGGAGCATGGAGATCACACAGCACAGTATGAGTACAAGGTAATGCTTAGTCACTGGATGGAGCATGGAGATCACACAGCACAGTATGAGTACAAGGTAATGCTTAGTCACTGGGGGGGAGCATGGAGATCACACAGCACAGTATGAGTACAAGGTAATGCTTAGTCACTGGATGGAGCATGGAGATTACACAGCACAGTATGAGTACAAGGTAATGCTTAGTCACTGGAGGGGAGCATGGAGATCACACAGCATAGTATGAGTACCAGGCAATGCTTAGTCACTGGATGGAGCATGGAGATCACACAGCACAGTAGGAGTACAAGGTAATGCTTAGTCACTGGATGGAGCATGGAGATCACACAGCACAGTATGAGTACAAGGTAATGCTTAGTCACTGGATGGAGCATGGAGATCACACAGCACAGTATGAGTACAAGGTAATGCTTAGTCACTGGATGGAGCATGGAGATCACGCAGCACAGTATGAGTACAAGGTGATGCTTAGTCACTGGAGGGGAGCATGGAGATCACACAGCACAGTATGAGTACAAGGTAATGCTTAGTCACTGGATGGGAGCATGGAGATTACACAGCACAGTATGAGTACAAGGTAATGCTTAGTCAGTCACTGGATGGGAGCATGGAGATCACACAGCACAGTATGAGTACAAGGTAATGCTTAGTCACTGGAGGGGAGCATGGAGATCACACAGCACAGTATGAGTACAAGGTAATGCTTAGTCACTGGGGGGGAGCATGGAGATCACGCAGCACAGTATGAGCACAAGGTAATGCTCAGTCACTGGATGGAGCATGGAGATCACACAGCACAGTATGAGTACAAGGTAATGCTTAGTCACTGGAGGGGAGCATGGAGATCACACAGCACAGTATGAGTACAAGGTAATGCTTAGTCACTGGAGGGGAGCATGGAGATCACACAGCACAGTATGAGTACAAGGTAATGCTTAGTCACTGGAGGGGAGCATGGAGGTCACACAGCACAGTATGAGTACAAGGTAATGCTCAGTCACTGGATGGAGCATGGAGATCACACAGCACAGTATGAGTACAAGGTAATGCTTAGTCACTGGATGGAGCATGGAGATCACACAGCACAGTATGAGTACAAGGTAATGCTTAGTCACTGTCTGGAGGGGAGCATGGAGATCACACAGCACAGTATGAGTACAAGGCAATGCTTAGTCACTGGATGGAGCATGGAGATCACACAGCACAGTATGAGTACAAGGTAATGCTTAGTCACTGGATGGAGCATGGGGATCACACAGCACAGTATGAGTACAAGGTAATGCTTAGTCACTGGAGGGGAGCATGGAGATCACACAGCACAGTATGAGTACAAGGTAATGCTTAGTCACTGGATGGAGCATGGAGATTACACAGCACAGTATGAGTACAAGGTAATGCTTAGTCACTGGATGGGAGCATGGAGATCACACAGCACAGTATGAGTACAAAGTAATGCTTAGTCACTGGATGGGGCATGAAGTTTAGGGAAGGGTGACATACAGCAATATGACAATACAGGAATACAAGAAAGACCAGATCACACACCATAGTATGAGTACCAGGTAATGCTTAGCCAGTCACTGGAGGGGAGCATGGAGATTAGGCAAGTTAGCTTCACTCAGATCCATAGCATAGGTGCACAGTAATGGAGTTACATGATCAGGTAGGACACAAAAGGAGGAGGACCCTGCCCAAAGGCTTACAATCTAGAGGGAGAGGTAGGGACACGAGAGGTAGGGGACCAGAGTTCAGCTGTGGGTTTGGAGCACTTGTGAGGGGTAGTAGGCCAGAGTAAAAAGGTGAGTTTTGAGGACCTTCTTGAAGATGTTGAAGGAGGGGGCTGCCCTAATGGGTGGAGGTAGGGAGCTCCATAGTGTTGGAGCAGTAAAGGTCTTATCCCAGCCTTCCAGCATGGCCTGTAGCGACCTCAGCGAAGCGCAATAGAGCGCAGGGCCACCATGATAGGGCTAGCTTGGCAGGTAGAGGGTTAATGTATTGGAGGGGTTGGGTTTCAGCAGTGGCCGGGAGCGCGCTATAGATGTGACACTCGGTGGAGGGAGCGGGGGAAGTGACGCGCTAGTAGGAAGTGACGTCAGTGGGGGAAGGAACAGACGCACAGGGGACAGTGAGGCAGACGGACGTGTTTTCCCACCCACCCTCCCTATTTTTGTTATGTGTTTCTGGGTCTATATGTTGGTGGTGGTTTTGTCATTGCAGCTGGCAGGGTGTAGGGCTCCGGAGATTGGTACAGTTAATGATGGTGGTGGCAATAAAAATCTTCCCATCTCTGGTTTGAAGGTTATTGAAGGGCGTCTGCTAAGAGAAACGGTGAGGAGCAAGCATGCAGCTGTCCCTGAGCCGGTCCATGCGGCGGGGGCCGGCATACTGCAGGCTGCATTGCAAAAGGTGGTTCTTCCTTAAAGGGATACTGTAGGGGGGTCGGGGGAAAATGAGCTGAACTTACCCGGGGCTTCTAATGGTCCCCCGCAGACATCCTGTGTTGGCGCAGCCACTAACCGATGCTCCGGCCCCGCCTCCAGTTCACTTCTGGAATTTCTGACTTTAAAGTCAGAAAACCACTGCGCCTGCGTTGCCGTGTCCTCGCTCCCGCTGATGTCACCAGGAGTGTACTGCGCAGGCACAGACCATACTGGACTTATGCTATACACTCCTAGTGACATCAGCGGGATCGAGGACACGGCAACGCAGGCGCAGTGGTTTTCAGACTTTAAAGTCTGAAATTCCAGAAGTGAACCGGAGGCGGGGCCGAAGCATTGGGGAGTGGCTGCGCCAACACAGGATGTCTGCGGGGGACCATTAGAAGCCCCGGGTAAGTTCAACTCATTTTCCCCTGACCCCCCTACAGTATCCCTTTAAGTTTGATAAAGTATATCCCGGAGCTGTTGCCCTTAATATGTTTACAGTATTGGTGTTCTACTTATTAAAGTTATATATATTTTATACAGAATTATTTTGTTATTACAAGTAAGGGCTGCTTTGGCCTTAACAAATAATTCCATTCGTTAATAAGCAGTCCTGGTCTTTATTATTTAGTATTAATGGGGGGGGAGGGGGGGAGGATGTTTGGGTACTCTCAGGCACTAAGCTATGCACATATCATGGAGATGTGACTTTGCTCTATTATATACAGTATAGTCTGATCAGTTACAGAGCCATGGGCCCCAGTGTAAATGTTAATAATTTCATTATTCAATGCACACAGAGGGGTGATCATTACCACTACAGGACCAATAAAGAGCTAATGAAGGCGGGACTCATGTGGGCCCCTCAGATCCAGGGGCCCTTGTGCGGTCACAACCTGTGTACCCTGTATGGCTATGACACTGGTCTAATATTTCTCTTGCCTCTTCCAGCTCAGGGTAATCCTACAGAATGTTGTAATGTGGGTCTGTTGGGTCTGCTGGTTGCTTTGACTCTCCTGGTTTCTGATTATTTTTATTTCTCCCATCAGGCTCCTCCTCCGACCACGTTCTGATGAGCGGGTGTGCCACTGAGGCTTTCTGCGAAGGGCTCTCCCCAAAAGTCCCCATCCCGGGATGGACAAGCACCACATGCTGCTCCGAGTCACTCTGCAACCACGACTCTCCTACTGACCCAAGAAAACAATAAAGATCTCTCTCTGGTCATTGAGACTTTGTAATTTTTTTTGTTTTTAACAGTAACTGTTAAAGAGGACCTGTCAGCCATACTATCTCAGAAAAAAAACACATATATAAGCAGGGCCGGATTTAGGTCAAGGCCACCTAGGCCATGGCCTAGGGAATTACAAGAGCAAGGGCACCAAAGCAGCAGGCTAAACCTATGCAGCATTTGCAAGCTTGCAAATGGTGCAATGCAGGGAGATCAGGTGAGTGCCTGACCACAGTACTCTGCTGCTAGCCACCTGTGCAGCAGCCACCTTGCTCTCTGTGCACGTTTGCATTGTGGCTGGTGGCTATGGACTAGGGGCAGCATTAGAGACGGAAAGTAAGAGGAAGCTTCTGCACTGGAGACTAGCCGAGAAATGAGTGTCACTGATGGCTGCTGCGGTGTGAAGGTGAGCTGGCTACCTATACTGAAGGGGGGGGGGGGGGGATTAAGGGAGTCATCTGGCTACCTATACTGGAGGGAAAAGGGGAGGGTTCATCTGGCTAGCTATACTGGAGGGAGAAGGAAGGGTCATCTGGCTAGCTATACTGGAGGGAGGGGTGGGGTCATCAGGCTACCTATACTGGAGGGAAAGGGGGAGGGTTCATCTGGCTACCTATACTAGAGGGAGGGGTCATCAGGCTACCTATACTGGAGGGAGAAGGAAGGGTCATCAGGCTACCTATACTGGAGGGAAAGGGGGAGGAGTTATCTGGCTACCTATACTGGAGGGAAAGGGGGAGGAGTTATCTGGCTAGCTATACTGGAGGGAGGGGTGGGGTCATCAGGCTACCTATACTGGAGGGAAAGGGGGAGGAGTTATCTGGCTACCTATACTGGAGGGAAAGGGGGAGGAGTTATCTGGCTAGCTATACTGGAGGGAGGGGTGTGGTCATCAGGCTACCTATACTGGAGGGAAAGGGGGAGGAGTTATCTGGCTACCTATACTGAAGGGGGGCGGCTGGTGATAATGGCCTTGGGCAGCAAAGAGTACAAATCCGGCCCTGTATATAAGTAGATAAATACTTGCTCTACTTGCATAACAGATCTATTGCACTGTCCACATTTTGATTTCAGTGATTTTTCTGCCGAAAAAAAGAGAAAATCCTGCTTAGCATTTCCCATTTTCAGTGTGGCTATTTTAAAGCCAATTCTGATGTAATTTCCTCCCTTAGGGCCTGTTCAGACTATGCGCGTTCCTAGACGTTTTCAGGGAATGTGTCCGGATACCAAAAACGCATAGAAACGGCTCCTAATGCTTTTGAATGGGCTAGTTCACATGTATGCGTATAAGACGCATACGTTTCTTATCCGCATTGCTGCACGCAGTTCTGTGCGTCACGCATAGAAACGGACGCAATGAAAGTCTATGGACGCGTATCAAAAACGCGTACTATTGCGTTTTTAGCATCCGTTTTCCTCTGCGGTTCCCATAATTCTTTTTTTTCCCCTGGGTCACGTGTGTGTGCAAAACGCAATAGAATACGCATTAGAACGCAAGAAAAACGCATGCGTTTTTCAACTTGCGTTTCTTTGATTTTAAACGCATTCTTCATACGCAGATAGTCTGAACAGGCCCTATCTCCTCTGCCTGATTGTGTATGAAAAACAAAAGTTTGCTTTCTTAAAACAGAAAGAATTTGCGATAATTCAGGTTGGAGTGAGCTTGAGATGTCTCCCAGAGCAACACTGCTGAATATATGCAAATTAACGCATAGCCTGTCCTCCACTATAGAAACCGCATTGTCTCAGCATGAGAAATATTGGCCAATCAGAGAGGAACAGAGGTGTGGGAGGGGAAAACAGGAGGGAAAGTGGCTTCAGCCAATCAGGCTGCATTAGTTAAGTCTGAGGGGAAGTAGAGAAGCAAATAAGGACAACCCAGCATGCCCTGCAACTTCCTTTTTTGTACCAAATTTTGTGTGTACCAAATAAGAGGTAAACTGGGGAATGATAATTTATCAACAAGAAAAGTAATAGTGATTTTAACTTTTGGATTGCCTGATTAACATCCTTGTTACTTGTTTACCAGATAAAAATGAATCTTTAATCTTTGATTTTATGCCCAATAGTTACACTTTAAAAGGAAATAAATATGGCAGCCTCCATATACTTCTCACTTCAGGTGTCCTATAAGTGAAGAAAAAAATATCCTTGGCAGTGTCAGGCTTTGAAAGGAATCACGCCTAAAGGGACGTCATGTCTGCAAATACAGCATATTTGTTAAAGAGTAACTGTTAGCCCCCAAAGTGAAATTTAAATCTGTACAGCAATGTTTTATTTAGTATTAAAGTGATCAAAAAAGCCAATGCGTTCTGCAAAAATCAATATAATTTTGCTACTATGTAGCCTTTTGCCCACGCTAACGACGCAAAGCCGCATATCAGATACTGATGACGAGCATGCAGAGCATGCCTATGTCTGCCCAACCCTCTCTCCCCCCCAGGACCAGGTGCCGATCTATTCACCACAAACAGCTGACCGCTCTGACAGGGAGAGAGAGCGGCAGCACTTCCAGTGCAGCCACTGCAGAGCAGCCGCCTCCGAGTCACATGTGAGAGAATCACATGTGAGAGATGCACGGCGGCGGCTGCTCTGCGGTGCTCCGGCTGGAAGTGCTGCCGCTCTGTCTCCGTGTCAGAGCGGTCAGCTGTTTGTGGTGCAAATAGATCGGCACCTGGTCCTGGGGGGGAGAGGGGGGAGAGGGGGAGAGGGCAAACATAGGCAGGCATGCTCTGCATGCTCGTCATCAGTATCTGATATGCGGCTTTGCAGAGGCGGGACAAGGTCCTTCAGCACCCAAGGCTGAGACACCAAAGTGCGCCCCTCCATCCCTCCCACTCCAGCCGTCACACACTGATTGCTATTAGACTAAGAGGCACCCCTCCATCCCTCCCACCCCAGCCGTCACACACTGATTGCTATTAGACTAAGAGGCCCCTCCCCATCCCTCCCACCCCAGCCGTCACACACTGATTGCTATTACACTAAGAGGCACCCCTCCATCCCTCCCACCCCAGCCGTCACACACTGATTGCTATTAGACTAATAGGTGCCACAAGGCCCCCAACCTCCCCAACACCTTAATATCTAGTTATCTGGCTTGCAGTCACTGCTATGTATCCCCTTTTCTTATTTCTTTCTGCTTCAAACACAATTGGGAATGACCGCTAAATGAATTGTGCGCCCCCTCCTCCACTGCGCCCTGAGGCTGGAGCCTCTCCAGCCTCTGCCTCGGCCCGGCACTGCGGCTTTGCGTCGTTAGCGTGGGCAAAAGGCTACATAGTAGCAAAATTATATTGATTTTTGCAGAACGCATTGGCTTTTTTGATCACTTTAATACTAAATAAAACATTGCTGTACAGATTTAAATTTCACTTTGGGGGCTAACAGTTACTCTTTAAGCTATGTTTCCACTTTACGGTTGTGTTTTTGCACAAGGAAAATCGCATGCAAGTTTTTTGAGAAAAATAACAGCATTGCGTCTTATATGGGTTTTAATGCAAAATTTCACAGACATTTTTTGTAATGGGCCTAATAATCCCACACAATGTTACTTAGGGAATGCGAAAAGAGGCAGCAGGCTGTCAGTATTCCCCCCACATACAACCACAAAGGAAAAATCGCATTATATGGGAACTAGCCCATTCACAAACATTGCTCTGCTTTATAATACAATTTTTCAGTGCAAAAATTTGCTGAAAGAAAATGCTTAATACTAAAAATACTAAAACCCAGTATGCTTTTCTGTCAGATAATTCAACATCAGTTGTTTAATTCTACCACTAGATGGCACTTTCTGTTTCTTTTCATTTGAAACCACAATACTAAAGTGGTGATACTTTTTTTATTATTATTATTATTAGTAGTATTTGTATAGCGCCGGCATCTTCCGCAGCGCTGTGTACAGAGTATTGTCTTGTCACTGACTGTCCCTCAGAGGGGCTCACAATCTAATCCCTACCATAGTCCTATGCAGGGGTCTAGTCCTGGGAAAAGAGGTGAGTGGACTCACCCGAAAACCCCCTGCGCCAAAAATGGGTGCAGTCAAGCATATTGTGGGCGTGGACATGGGTGGGGCCAAATATACATGACCTTAACAGTGGTATAAAAGGTCTGCCAGGGAAGTTTGAGCTCTGCCGTAGTGTATCCCCCAAAATTAGTTGTAATCTGACAGCATTTCACCAAAAAGAGACATAATCTGGCAGAAGTTTCTCCAAAATACAGATAATATGGCAGTGGTTCTCCCAAAATAGACAATGTGGCAGCAGCAGTTCCCCCAACATACACACAATCTGGAAGCAGTTCCCCAAAGTACGCGAAACCTGGCAGTGGATCACCCAAAATACACATAACACCCAAAATACATGTAATCTGGCAGCTGTGGTCCCCCAAACATACACAATGTGACAGCAGTTCCCCAAAATACACTTAATCTGTTAACAGCGGTTCCTCAAAAATACAGATAATCTGACAGCAGTTCCCCCAAAATAGGTACCCCCAGCATAGGTAGCCAGGTCTACAGGTGTCCCCAGTATAAGTAGCTATAAGTATAGTTGTCCCTAGAATAGGTAGCCAGGTGTATAATGTCCCCAGAAAAGGTGGCCAGGTGTATTGGTGTCCCCAGTATATGTAGCCAGGTCTATAGGTGCCCCCAGTATAGCCAGGTCTATAGGTGCCCCCAGAATAGGTAGCTATATGTCCCCACAAGGAGGGGAGGCAGCGCAGAGAAGAGGGATTGGTGGGTGTCACAGGAGCCCTGGTGGCTGGAACGTGAAATGCCTCCCAAACAGTTTCAGCGCACAGAACGTGCAAACTGTGGTCGCAGTCAATGCGCAGAAACCGTTTGGAATTGGCCGCAGACCAAGCAGAAGGGAGCCTGTGGGTTACGGAAATACACTTTACACACTATTTCAGGGTATATCTGCCACCACCACTGGTATGGGCCAGTTGTCCCTACCGACTGACTGACTGATCCTGAAAATAAAACGGTTAAAACACGCTGTATCCTGTCTAGATATCAATAATAGTAGCGACTCCTCAGAGACCTGAGTTCAGTTTCTTTGTATGGCTGTATAGCAGGTGTAGCGGAACAGTAAACTACATTGATAAAGTCTTTATTTACGTGCAATATAAATAATTAATATATACAGAAAATCGTTAAAATCAACAATTATAGAGACAAATGATAACACAGTATAAAAGAAACTAAAAGGGATAAAAAAATTCTTAGATTCGTGGAAAGATGTCCTTTTGTGGGAAAAACTTGTAGAGTTCCTTTTGTTTCAGTTCAAAGTTCAGAGTTCAGAGCAGGTGGATGCCAGCATATCCTCAAGCTGGCACAGATGTGATCAAGATGGTGTTTCAAGGTGGAGGACACTTGCGTTTCAGCCTGTCACTAGTTTTATCACCCCTCGCTGCAGGGAGTGGCTATGACAGGCACAAGTCCAGCCTCGGGAGCATGGAGCAGGGGCTGTCCCATCCTTACAGACCCTCAGACTGGCAGAATTCTAGGTCGGCCCATCTTGGGGTGCACGTGGGGGCAGTTAAAACCTATACCGCATATTCACACTCAGCATGATTTTACGAATCCTAGGACATGAAATATGACAGGTCTATCATGAGAATTTACCCCCCATCTCTTCAAACCCATATTGCTATGAGAGTTTAGGGGACAGAGTTCTGGGAATTTCACAGAACCAGCACCGGGACTCATGCTACACTTTCCCCACATTTGGCGAAGCTGCCATCTCAGGAACCCCAGAAATATGACAGATCTGGGAAGTTATGGATTATGCTATGAGCCTCAGGTCATTCAGGGTGTGTGCTGGCAACTGGCTTCCCTTTGATCCTTACCAGGGAGCAAAGTGTCAAGACCTCCCGGGGATTTGTAGCCTGCCTGGCTGAATCTAGGCCTCCTTATCAGAGCTGAAACAGCTGACATATCCTCTGAGAGGGGCCATTAGCTCTCCAGGGGGCCGGGGAACCAGCTTGTTACAGCTAAGTGCTAAACGCAATTAATTACCTTTCCCAGAACTGTCTATCTAAAAACCTAAGTTTGTCATTCTGAGCCTTGCAATAGATGTGCGATCGATTGCGGTGATCAAAAACAACTGCTGGATCTGCGATTTTTATGCGTTTTGGACGACTGGCGTCACAGTGGGCACAGCGGGGAACGTCTCCTCCCCCCCTCAGGGCTCCCCTTTCCTCCTTCTCCCCCTCCAGAACTAAAGTTTGCAGGTGGCTGGCAGCGGCAGGACTTACCTCCTTCCAAGTGCTGTGTAAGTAGCGATGTCCGGTTCATTTGAGTCGTTTCTTCCAAGTGAGTTGAGTGATCCGGCTCATCACACTGAACCGAATCAGTTCAGTGGATGAGACAGGAACTGCAGCTGAATACTGGGCTGCAGGAAGGGGATTGAATAATTGCAGCAGTTGGGGGCCTGGAGGAGGTATTGGCTGCACTTGAGGGGCAGGAGGGGTTGATGGCTGCAACTCTGTATCTAGTGTAGTGCAGTACAGGATCTTCTCAAAAAATTAGCATATTGTGATAAAGTTCATTATTTTCTGTAATGTACTGATAAACATTAGACTTTCATATATTTTAGATTCATTACACTACAACTGAAGTAGTTCAAGCCTTTTATTGTTTTAATATTGATGATTTTGGCATACAGCTCATGAAAACTCAAAATTCCTATCTAAAAAAATTAGCATATTGCATCCGACCAATAAAAGAAAAGTGTTTTTAAAACAAAAAAAGTCAACCTTCAAATAATTTTGTTCAGTTATGCACTCAATACTTGGTCGGGAATCCTTTTGCAGAAATGACTGCTTCAATGCGGCGTGGCATGGAGGCAATCAGCCCGTGGCACTGCTCAGGTGTTAGGGAGGCCCAGGATGCTTCGATAGCGGCCTTAAGCTCATCCAGAGTGTTGGGTCTTGCGTCTCTCAACTTTCTCTTCACAATATCCCACAGATTCTCTATGGGGTTCAGGTCAGGAGAGTTGGCAGGCCAATTGAGCACAGTAATACCATGGTCAGTAAACCATTTACCAGTGGTTTTGGCACTGTGAGCAGGTGCCAGGTCGTGCTGAAAAATGAAATCTTCATCTCCATAAAGCTTTTCAGCAGATGGAAGCATGAACCCACTTTTGAACCAGAAATAGCGGCAGAGGCGCCAGACCTGGGCTACAGAGAAGCAGCACTGGACTGTTGCTCAGTGGTCCAAAGTACTTTTTTCGGATGAAAGCAACTTTTACATGTCATTCGGAAATCAAGGTGCCAGAGTCTGGAGGAAGACTGGGGAGAGGGAAATGCCAAAATGCCTGAAGTCCAATGTCAAGTACCCACAGTCAGTGATGTTCTGGGGTGCCATGTCAGCTGCTGGTGTTGGTCCACTGTGTTTTATCAAGGGCAGGGTCAATGCAGCTAGCTAGCAGGAGATTTTGGAGCACTTCATGCTTCCATCTGCTGAAAAGCTTTATGGAGATGAAGATTTCATTTTTCAGCACGACCTGGCACCTGCTCACAGTGCCAAAACCACTGGTAAATGGTTTACTGACCATGGTATTACTGTGCTCAATTGGCCTGCCAACTCTCCTGACCTGAACCCCATAGAGAATCTGTGGGATATTGTGAAGAGAAAGTTGAGAGACGCAAGACCCAACACTCTGGATGAGCTTAAAGGGAAGGTTCAGGGAGGGGATTAAAAAAATAAAAATAAATTTCCACTTACCTGGGGCTTCCTCCAGCCCGTGGCAGGCAGGAGGTGCCCTCGCCGCCGCTCCGCAGGCTCCCGGTGGTCTCCGGTGCCCGACCCGACCTGGCCAGGCCGGCTGCCAGGTCAGGCTCTTCTGCGCTCCATTTCCTGGCACTTCTGCGTCCCACGCCGGCGCGCTGACGTCATCGGACGTCCGCCGGGCTGTACTGCGCAGGCGCAGTAGTTCTGCGCATGCGCAGTACAACCCGGCGGACGTCCGATGACATCAGCGCGCCGGCGTGGGACGCAGAAGTGCCAGGAAATGGAGCGCAGAAGAGCCCGACCTGGCAGCCGGCCTGGCCAGGTCGGGTCGGGCACCGGAGACCACCGGGAGCCTGCGGAGCGGCGGCGAGGGCACCCCCTGCCTGCCACGGGCTGGAGGAAGCCCCAGGTAAGTGGAAATTTATTTTTATTTTTTTAATCCCCTCCCTGAACCTTCCCTTTAAGGCCACTAGCGAAGCATCCTGGGCCTCCATAACACCTGAGCAGTGCCACAGGCTTATTGCCTCCATGCCACGCCGCATTGAAGCAGTCATTTCTGCAAAAGGATTCCCGACTAAGTATTGAGTGCATAACTGAACATAATTATTTGAAAGTTTACTTTTTTTGTTTTAAAAACACTTTTCTTTTATTGGTTGGATGAAATATGCTAATTTTTTGAGATAGGAATTTTGAGTTTTCATGAGCTGTATGCCAAAATCATCAATATTAAAACAATTAAAAGGCTTGAACTACTTCCGTTGTGTGTATTTGAAACTAAAATATATGAAAGTCTAATGTTTGTTCAGTACATTACAGAAAATAATGAACTTTATCACAATATGCTAATTATTTGAGAAGATCCTGTATGTAGTGTAATCCCTCCTGATCCCCAAGTGCATCTGTTAATTCTTCCTGGTCCCCAGTGTAGGCTGTAAGTGCAGCCATTTACTTTGCTGGGTAGACTTATACTGAAATCAATTAAAAATTCCAGCTTAAGAAGGTCAAATATTAAGGTGGCCACACACCATACAATTTTTTAAATATCTGTTCAATTTAAGAATTGCAATCAATTTTCTGACTGTAAAGCCGCATCTACACGAGTAGATGCGGCCGCGATCCGGCGGCCTCGATTAGCTGCCGGATCGCCTCTTCTGCGTCCCCGCCGCATCCCCGCTCGCCGCGCGTGCGCCGGATTAGATTCCCCGCTCGTCCCCGCCGGCGCCGCTTTTCTTCCGCTCGATTCCCTGCCATTGTCCCCTCGCGGGGAGCGAGCAGGGAATCGGCGGTAAGGAGATCCGTCCTGTCGGATCTTATCAATCGAGCCGCATCAGCGGCTCAATTGATAAGCAACATCGCGGCCGCATCTACGCGTGTAGATGCGGCTTTTCATTTCAAAAATATATCCAATGTACCACACACGTTCAGTATGTTCATTTTTTTCCCCAATCATGATACAAATGATTGGAAACTCTGCGAAAATTGCTAGAGTGTGTATATAAATAAACTGCCAATCTAACACACACCATACAATCTTTAGAAAAATTGAAGAAAAATTTTCAGCATTCCGGATTGATAAAAATCGAAAAAAAAAACCCAGGAAATCCGATCGGATTTTTTAGTCGAATGAAAAAAAGCTTTCAATTTTTTGGGGAGATCTGATCATATTTATCGAATTGCTGTAAAATTAGATCATTTTATTGTATCGTGTGTGGCCACCTTTAGAGTCGATTTATACACGAGGTCGACTTGTATTCGAGGATATGTGGTAAAATAAATGAAAAAAGTGTAATGTGCCTTAGTAAGCCTCAATGAAGCCTTCTGCTTAGGCACTGTATTTGGCCTGAGGAAAGGGACAAAGACCCACGAAATGCATTGCCAGTGCAAAGTATAGTTCGTTGTTTATTATATACATTTGTCTTGATTGAGGTAAGCCACCTCACACTTCTTTCATTTTAGTGGTTTTGATGCAATTTTATCATACGTTGGGCGCCTATTTTCCCCTTTGTTTACAAGAATGCACATTTGAAACTCTCGAGTGCCACATAAAATGGCAAGGAGGGCCACGTCGGGCCCGGGGGCCTTGTGTTTGACACCTGTGCTCTAGAAGCAGAGTTCCCCAACCCTGTCCTCCTGTGCCACCAACAGTACATGTTTTGCAGGAAACCCCAAACATGCACAGGTGAGGTAATTAGTGTCTCAGCAGAGCTGATTAAAGAGGCACTTAAGCGGAAAAAAAACAAACTGAGTTCTACTCACCTGGGGCTTTCCTCAGCCCCCTGCAGCTGATCGGTTCCCAGCAACAATAGCTCCCTCTATGTTGCTATAGCAGCATAGAGAGCTGCTATAGCAACATAGAGGGCGCTATTGTGGCTGGGAACGCGAAGAATCACTCGCGTTCCCAGCCTGTCGGGTCCTGACGGCGAAACCGGAAGTGGTCGCCGGCGGGACCAGGAGGATCGGAGAGACACGTCGAGGGCACCGATCAGCTGCAGGGGGCTGAGGAAAGCCCCAGGTGAGTAGAACTCGTTTTTTTTTCACTTAAGGTTCACTTTAACTACCTCTGTGGATTTCCACAAAACATGCACAGTTGGTGGGCCTTGAAGACAGGGTTGGGGAACACTTGTTTCTGGTTCCCATTATGTAGCTGGAATTCTGTAACACATCCTACGTCCAACCCCTAGAAGCCATATTCACTGATGAAGGCCACCCAAGCCTGAATCTGCTCTCTGCATGGTGCGTTATACAGCTCTGTAACGTAGGCTATAGGCATGCTGAGAACCAGCTACTCTGGTCATGTGACTGTCTTCTCAGGGACAATAAAGAAATGTATCATGGGACAAACTTCTTACTCCTGTGGAGTTCAATATTAGCAAATATCTGGTGTTCTAAGCAGGGCCGGTTCTAGCTCCAATGGGGCCTCAGAGCAAAAGTAACTTGGGGACCCTCCTGACCACCCCCGGCCCGCTTCCATCTCTGCGCTGCCGTAGGTAGCCTCCACTTCAGTATAGATAGCAAGATGTTCGCCTCAAGGATTAGGTAACCCCCCGGTATATATAACCAGATGGGACCCCAGGAATTAGATACCGTGTTTTTCCGAAAATAAGACACTGTCTTATATTAATTTCAGCCACAAATACCATGCTAGGTCTTATTTTCAGGGAGGGCTTAAAATTTTGTTCCCCAGTGGCAGCCCCCAGCCCAGTAAAGCCATTCCCTTCCTCCCTCCCTGATGTACTGCAGGCAGCCAGTAGTCATAGCCGAGGGGACCTTGTCCAGGACGGCAGCCCCAGCCCAGTAAAGCCCTTCCCTCCCTCTGCAGAATAGCGAGCAGAGAATTACAGCACAGGATACTCACCGGCTTCCAACGTAGCAGCGATAACTTCTCTCTTCAGCAGCGGCCACTTCCTCTGTTTGACAATGGCAGCTTATGTCATGTGACGCAGACATGCATGCGTCACATGACTAGAGCTTTCGTTGCCAGGGAGAGGAAGCTGGACGCTGCTACGGAAAGACGTTAACGCTGGCACGTCGGAAGCCGGAGAGTTTCTTCTGCTGTATCGGTAATGCTCTGCTCGCCACTCTGCAGAGGAGGGAGCAAAGCTGTACCCCCATTGTCTCCCCTAGTATATTATTATTTAGTATATATATATATAGCGCCGACATCTTCCACAGCGCTGCACAGAGTATATATAGTCTTGTCACTAACTGTCCCTCGGAGGAGCTCACAATCTAGTCCCTCCCATAGGCATATGACTATATTGTGTAGTGTATTTATTGTAGTCTTTGGCCAATTTTAGGGGGGAAGCCAATTTATCTGTATGTTTTTGGGGTGTGGGAGGAAACAGGTGTGCCCGGAGGAAACCCACGCAGACACGGGGAGAACATACAAACTCCATGAGATAGTGCCCAGTCTGGGATATGAACCGGGGACCCAGCGCTGCAAGGCGAGAGCACTAACCACTACGCCACCGTGCTGCCCACGCCACCGTATAAAGCCAGACGCCCCCATTGGCTCCCCTAGTATGTAAAGCCAGATGCTCCTGTTTTAGTAGTCCCCCCTCCACATATGCAGAGCAATGGCAGCGGACGTGACAGTATAACCCACCTTCTGCAAGTCTTCTCCCCATCGTACAGTTCCCTATCTTCCGCTGACTCCTCTAGTGGTGCAGTAATGAGAGGTGCCACTAGGGGGCAGCAGAGAGAAGACACAGAACTGTGTGATGAGCAGGCTTGCTCTGATGAGTAATCACTCATGATTACTTGTTGTGCAAGCAAGCCTGGTGATGGGGAGAATACAATACAATACAATACATTTGTAAAGCGCTTTTCTCCCATAGGACTCAAAGCGCATAGTTGTGTCTCAGATTAATACAGCGTTGCAGGCTGGGTTGTGTTACGGAGGAGATAGTCAGATGTTCATGAATGCCAGACTAAAGAGGTAGGTTTTCAGTTTAGACTTAAATGCTTCCAGGGATGGAGCTGTCCTGATTGGGTGTGGCAGGGAGTTCCAAAGTGTAGGGGCAGCATGACAAAAGGCTCTGTCTCCAAAGGTTTTGAGGTGGACTCTGGGGGTGACCATGGTGTTTGCGTCCTTTTGATCTAAGATTGTGGGGGGTGTGATGCAGTTGCAACAAGTCCTTTAGGTATCCAGGGCCCAGATTGTGCAAGGATTTGAATGTCAGTAAGCCAATCTTAAACAGAATTCTCCATTTTATTGGTAGCCAGTGGAGTGAGCTCAGGGTTGGTGTTATGTGGCAATGGCGAGGTTGGCTCGTTAACAGCCTTGCGGCGGCATTCTGTACTAATTGCAGGCGGCGTAAGTCTTTCTTATGCAGGCCTGTTTAGAGGACGTTGCAGTAGTCTAACCTTGATGTGACGAAGGCATGAACTAGGGTTGGAGGATCCTCTGAAGGAATTAGGTGTTTAATCTTTGCAATATTCCTTAGATGAAAGAAGGAATGTTTCACAACAGCTGAGATTTGATTCCTGAAGCTTAATTTCCTATCAATCAGTACTCCCAGGCTGCGCACACAGTCTGAGTTTTTCAGGTCTGAGCTCCCTATCCTTAGCGGTGTTGGTTGAGACTGGGGCTGCTTTGCTGTTGAGCCCTGGCCCTCGATAACAAGTACCTCAGTTTTGTCAGCATTAAGTTTCAGCCAATTAATATTCATCCACTCCTGAAGCTCAGCTAAGCATGAGTTTATTTGTGGAGTAGGGTCTGTGATGCCAGGTTTGAATGACAAATATAGCTGGGTGTCATCAGCATAGCAATGATATGTCAGGCCATGTTTTTGTATGATTTCTCCAAGTGGCAGCATGTATATGGTGAAAAGTAAAGGGGATAATATTGCGCCCTGAGGTACACCGTATTTTAGTGGTACAGGGTTGGAGAGGAAGGGCCCTAAGGCTACCCTTTGTGTTCTGCCAGCCAGGAAGGAGTTGAACCACTGGAGAACAATGCCATCTATGCCACAGTACTTTTGTAGCCTGTTGAGCAAGATTCCATGATCGACTGTGTCAAAAGCCGCTGAGAGGTCGAGCAAAATCAGGATGGAACATTGACCCTTGTCTCTTGCAATGAGCAGATCATTGCAAATCTGGGTGAGGGCTGTTTCACAGCTGTGATATTTCCTGAAGCCAGATTGAAGAGGGTCAAGGATGTTGTTTCTGGAGAGCCTGTCTTCAAGTTGGAGGTAGACAGCCTTTTCAATAACTTTTCCCAGAAAGGGGAGGTTAGAGACAGGTCTGTAGCTGTTTAGAGCATCTGGGTCTAAGGATGGTTTCTTGAGTAGTGGCCTGACGGTTGCTTCTTTCAGAGTAGAGGGAAACCACCCTTCTTGTAAGGAACAGTTGACTATTTTGTGGAATGCCGGTGTAAAAAGTTCAGGGCATTTCAACATGAACTTAGTGGGGCCAGGGTCCAGAT
Source organism: Hyperolius riggenbachi (assembly GCF_040937935.1). Classification (NCBI taxonomy): domain Eukaryota; kingdom Metazoa; phylum Chordata; class Amphibia; order Anura; family Hyperoliidae; genus Hyperolius; species Hyperolius riggenbachi. Next base: position 384,447,542 of record NC_090651.1, on the reverse strand, counting down.
CGCAGCAGTCTGGCGAAGGTTTGAGAGGATGTCCAAGATGTCTTTTTCAGTGATTACCTTAAAAATCAGACCATGGTGGTAGGCTATTTTTGCACCTGTTATATGGCTCTGCATGGGTTTCTGGGGCTGTGAATTGAATGGCAGATCGTATGGAGGAGACTTTGTCTGAGAAGAAGTGGGCAAATTTCTCGCACAGTTCCTGTGAAGGTCTGATGCTGGATTTCCTGCAAGATGGATTGCAGAGACTGTCAACCGTGCGGAATAGTTGGGCAGGTCTGTTGGCTGCATTTGCAATTTCGTGAGACAGGAATAAGGACTTCTTTTTGCTAATCGCCGTTTGATATTTTTTGAGGTGAGCAGTTAGGGAAAGTTTGTCATCAGGGGACTGGTGTTTGCGCCACCTTCATTCCAGTCTGCGTCCCTGTTTCTTTAATTCCTTTATAGAGTTGTCAAACCAGCGAGCGTGATGTAATGGTGCGGAACGTTTTATCTTTCATGGAGCTATGGCGTCAAAAGCGGCTGAGACATTGTGGTTATATTTAAGGACCATGGATTCAAGGCCTAAGTTGTGATCTGTCAGTCCGCCTAGATTGAGGCTGTTCTGAAGGTGCTGTGGTGTCAAACCTTTCAAAGAACGATATTTTATTAGTTCTTTCACTTGGTGTTTTGTAGCCGGTGCTGTAAAGGAGAAGTGGACAGTGTGGTGGTCTGACCAAACTACTGGATCAATTTCCACATTGGATATTAGGAGTTCTGAATGGAAAATGAGGTCCAGAGTGTGTCCTTTTTTGTGGGTAGGGAGGTTGATGGCTTGAGAGAAGCCCAGTTCATTCATGGAGAGAAGTAGCTCAGTTCCAAATTGGGAAGAGTATGTATCGACCCGTGCGTTAAAGTCTCCCAGAATTATCCACCTAGGGTGTTTCAGTGTTATGCAAGATACAAGTTCTGCTATTTCCTTGAGAAAAGCTGAGCCAGCATCAGGGGGTCGGTAGACAAGCAGTATGTTTATTTTTTTCTCAGCTGAGAGCTGGGCTGCCAGACATTCAAAGGAGTGGGTGGGGGCTACAGCAAGGGGTTTAATATTCAAACTGGATTTGAAGCACAAAGCTAATCCTCCTCCCTTGCGGTTTTGCCTTTCACAGTGTAAAACTGAGTAATTGTCTGGTACCGCAGCCACAAGAGTGGGTCCTGAGTTCTGATCCAACCATGTCTCTGTAATTAAAGCCAGATCTGAAGCCTCTATTAGATCATGAATAACTGCTGTTTTGTTGTTTATGGACCTGGCATTGCAGAGTACTGCTTTAATGTTGTTTGCCTTAACTTTGAGGCCTGTGTTCCTAGCTCCTGGCTGGGGGTTGTAATCAGGAGTGTGGTAGCTGTCTCTGTTTTCTGGGTCCTTTACTGATACAGCTGGGAGAAGACTTGTGGAAGTTCCCGGCAGTGCTGATATGTGAGTTTGTCGCTTCCGCTCGCAATCACTCTGCATATGGACAGGACGCGGGGGGACTTCCTCCTTCACCTGCCAGCCAGCTGCCACAGCTTCCCCCACCAACGGCCGCAGTACCCAGCAGCTCAGCCTGACTAATTACATATTTATATGGATTAAAATGTGAGAGGCTTGGGGGGGGGGGGGGCTGGGCTCTGGGGCCTGGGGGCAATTGCCCCCCTTGCCTTAATTGTAGCGCCGGCCCTGGTTCTAAGAAGGTAATATATTTTACCAAAACTTGTAGGAATAAAGGCTGAAGCCCACTGGACAGTTAGTGATCTGCAGGAAAACAGACAAGATGACATTAAAGAGGCCCTGTAGTGAAATGTACTAGAATGCAGTAAAGAGGCCTTGCAGAATGCAGTACAGAGGCCCTGTAGTGACATGTAGCAGAATGCAGGAAAGAGGCCCTGTAGTGACATATAGCAGAATGCAGTAAAGAGGCCCTGTAGTGACATGTAGCAGAATGCAGTAAAGAGGCCCTGTAGTGACATATAGCAGAATGCAGTAAAGAGGCCCTGTAGTGACATGTAGCAGAATGCAGTAAAGAGGCCCTGTAGTGACATATAGTAGAATGCAGTAAAGAGACCCCGTGGTGACATATAGTAGAATGCAGTAAAGAGGCCCTGTAGTGAAATATAGCAGAATGCAGTAAAGAGGCCCTGTAGTGACATATAGCAGAATGCAGTAAAGAGGCCCTGTAGTGACATATAGTAGAATGCAGTAAAGAGGCCCTGTAGTGACATATAGTAGAATGCAATAAAGAGGCCCTGTAGTGACATATAGCAGAATGCAGTAAAGAGGCCCTGTAGTGACATATAGTAGAATGCAATAAAGAGGTCCTGTATTGGCTTATAGCAGAATGCAGTAAAGAGGCCCTGTAGTGACATATAGCAGAATACAGTAAAGATGCCCTGTAGTGACATACAGCAGAATGCAGTAAAGAGGCCCTGTAGAAAAATATAGCAGGATGCAGTAAAGAGGCCCTGTAGTGACATATAGTAGAATGCAGTAAAGAGGCCCTGTAGTGACATATAGAAGAATGTAGTAGAGAGGCCCTATAGTGACATAAACTAGAATGCAGTAAAGATGCCCTGTAGGGACATATAGTAGAATGCAGTAAAGAGGCCCTGTAGTGACATATAGCAGAATGCAGTAAAGAGGCCCTGTAGTGACATATTTCAGAATGCAGTAAAGAGGCCCTGTAGTGACATATAGTAGAATGCAGTAAAGAGGCCCTGTAGTGTCATATAGTAGAATGCAGTAAAGAGGCCCTGTAGTGACATATAGAAGAATGTAGTGGAGAGGCCCTATAGTGACATAAACTAAAATGCAGTAAAGATGCCCTGTAGGGACATATAGTATAATGCAGTAAAGAGGCCCTGTAGTGACATATAGCAGAATGCAGTAAAGAGGCCCTGTAGTGACATATTTCAGAATGCAGTAAAGAGGCCTTGTAGTGACACATACTAGAATGCAGTAAATTATTTAGGGTACTCAATTTTATGGTAATTCTCCTGGCTTCAGCATCAGAAACACCTCTTATATCTATGTATTGCTGTAGATTGGTATGTAGCCCCGCCTTCCCAGTGATGACACAGCCTAGGCTATTTAGCTATACGGAACTCTCCTTCCAGGGCATTCTGGGAGAAAAGGCATTATTTTCACTGGCTGCGGAACTCTCAGAAACAAACATTCGGCAGAGCTGCACCTGACAGGACTGAAGATGCTGCCATCTATGATACATTACAGAATGTAAATCAGGGAGAGGAAAGATTTGCAATGGGCTAGCACTGACTACATCAATTATAAATGAGTGTTGTAAAAAAAACAAAAAAACAAAAACAGTTTTATTCATCATGTTATTTTCACTAGTTTCTCTGTCGGAGCAACATCAGTATTTTTTTTAGCTAGAATCCTGTGTTGGAATTCAGATACAGATTACAGTAGTACTAGCAAATGAATGCGCCATGCCACCATTCTACCACCAGATGGAGCTATTGTAAAGCACCAAAAGAAAATAGTGGGCACAAACGTTACAATTCTTTACATTTCTTTTTTAAATCGAGAATTGCAATACGTTTTTTTGATTAGTTGTAACATTATTTAAACGTAGCTGTTATTCCATAGTGGTTAACCACTTCAGGACGAGAGCAATTTTCACATACCAGCGCTGCTCCTATTCATTTGCCAATAACTTTATTACTCTTTATCACAGCTATATATTGTTTGTTTGGTTTTCAGGACAAATTAGGCTTTTAGAGTGTAAAAATTTTGTATAGTAAATACCTTATTTTCTATGCATTTTAAAGGGAAATTAAGGTAAATAATTGAAAAAACACACTATTTCTCCATTTACAGGGCACGTTAAAAAGGGACGCTGGGAAAAAAGGGCGCGGGGTTTTAAACGATAAGCATGGATAACGTTTAAAAATATAATGTACTATATTTCATTTAAATATTCGTTTTTATAAATGTATAAATCATTAAATAATGTTCATGAAATCGGCAATTGTGAAAACGTTAATCTTCCATTTAAAAAGTGAAATGTATAATAACTTTTAAAAAAAAATTAGTAAGTAACCCTCCCTGTACCTACCCCTAACCCCTAGACCCCCTGGTGGTGCCTAAACCTAAGACCCCCCTGGTGGTGCCTAAACCTAAGACCCCCCTGGTGGTGCCTAAACCTAAGACCCCCCCTGGTGGTGCCTAAACCTAAGACCCCCCTGGTGGTGCCTAAACCTAAGACCCCCCTGGTAGTGCCTAAACCTAAGACCCCCCCTTGTGGTGCCTAAACCTAAGACCCCCTGGTGGTGCCTAAACCTAAGACCCCCCTGGTGGTGCCTAAACCTAAGACCCCCCTTGTGGTGCCTAAACCTAAGACCCCCTGGTGGTGCCTAAACCTAAGACCCCCCTGGTGGTGCCTAAACCTAAGACCCCCCTGGTGGTGCCTAAACCTAAGACCCCCCTGGTGGTGCCTAAACCTAAGACCCCCCCTGGTGGTGCCTAAACCTAAGACCCCCCTGGTGGTGCCTAAACCTAAGACCCCCCTGTTGGTGCCTAAACCTAAGACCCCCCCTGGTGGTGCCTAAACCTAAGACCCCCCTTGTGGTGCCTAAACCTAAGACCCCCTGGTGGTGCTTAAACCTAAGACCCCCCTGGTGGTGCCTAAACCTAAGACTCCCCTGGTGGTGCCTAAACCTAAGACCCCCCTGGTGGCGCCTAAACCTAAGACCCCCCTTGTGGCGCCTAAACCTAAGACCCCCCTGTTGGTGCCTAAACCTAAGACCCCCCTGTTGGTGCCTAAACCTAAGACCCCCCCTGGTGGTGCCTAAACCTAAGACCCCCCCTGGTGGTGCCTAAACCTAAGACCCCCCTGGTGGTGCCTAAACCTAAGACCCCCCTGTTGGTGCCTAAACCTAAGACCCCCCTGTTGGTGCCTAAACCTAAGACCCCCCCTGGTGGTGCCTAAACCTAAGACCCCCCCTGGTGGTGCCTAAACCTAAGACCCCCCTGGTGGTGCCTAAACCTAAGACCCCCCTGGTAGTGCCTAAACCTAAGACCCCCCTTGTGGTGCCTAAACCTAAGACCCCCTGGTGGTGCTTAAACCTAAGACCCCCCTGGTGGTGCCTAAACCTAAGACTTCCCTGGTGGTGCCTAAACCTAAGACCCCCCTGGTGGCGCCTAAACCTAAGACCCCCCTGGTGGTGCCTAAACCTAAGACCCCCCTGGTGGTGCCTAAACCTAAGACCCCCCCTGGTGGTGCCTAAACCTAAGACCCCTCTGGTGGTGCCTAAACCTAAGACTCCCCTGATGGTGCCTAAACCTAAGACCCCCCTGTTGGTGCCTAAACCTAAGACCCCCCTGGTAGTGCCTAAACCTAAGACCCCCCTGGTAGTGCCTAAACCTAAGACTCCCCTGTTGGTGCCTAAACCTAAGACACCCCTGTTGGTGCCTAAACCTAAGACCCCCCTGGTAGTGCCTAAACCTAAGACTCCCCTGTTGGTGCCTAAACCTAAGACCCCCCTGATGGTGCCTAAACCTAAGACCCCCCTGGTAGTGCCTAAACCTAAGACACCCCTGTTGGTGCCTAAACCTTAGACCCCCCTGGTGGTGCCTAAACCTAAGACCCCCCCTGTTGGTGCCTAAACCTAAGACCCCCCCTGTTGGTGCCTAAATAACCCTCCCTGTACCTATCCCTAACCCCTAGACCCCCCTGTTGGTGCCTAAACCTAAGACCCCCCTGATGGTACCTAAACCTAAGACCCCCCTGATGGTCCCTAAACCTAAGACCCTCCTTAGTGATCACTGTATTGTGTGTAGAATAATGTTTTAGAAACAGTAAGGGATAAAATATATTACAATTTACATTACGTACTGATCGCTTTGTTTCGTGAATAATAATGTTTTACAAACAGTAAGGGATAACATTTAAAATAATGTTTTATTGAAATAGGAAACGTAAATCATCACAAGCAGTTATAAAACATGAAAAATCTTCGGGCGCCGTTGGAAAACGTTATTATTCTCGGGCGCCCTTTTTTCCCGTTCGGCGCCCAGTAAACAATATTTATTATGGGAGTGAATGGCGGCGCCCGATTTGTCCACTAGCCTCCTGCGCCCTTTTTTACTGTTACCCCATTTACATCCATTATAGCTTTACAATAAACAGTGCTAACTATAAGTTAAACCCACAAATTTTATTTGCTTATCCTTCCTGGTTATTATAACATTTAGAATATGTTCCTAGCACAATGTATGGGTGACAATATTGTATTTGAAATTAAAGGTGTCTTTTTTCTGTTTTGTGTTTGTTGCTTTCTCATTGTACACCATTGATGATTACGAGAACTTATTTGCAAAAATAATAGTAATATACCCTCATGGCATACATATTTAAAAAGCCAAGTCCCTATGGCAACAATACATGTTTTTTTTTCTCTTATATTCTGTCACTTTGTTTTCATTTTACAAGTCTTTTATTTTGGTACAGAATATGCAAAAATTGAATTGCTTTGGATTCAGTTTGTGACTAAAAAGAATACACAAGACATGGGCCTCGCCCTCAACCCTAAAACTCTCTAAACTCCATTCTACAACTTATCAGGGTTAAAATGTCACCACATATGTCTCTTGTAGTTTTGCTAAGACTAATATTAACTACTTTAGCCTTTTAGATGTATTTGATACATCCAAAAGGCTGCAGCTGCGCGCTCCTGCGGCCCGATCGCCCGCATGCTCCCGTGTAGCCATCCGTTAGCCCGGAGAATTGGAAAGTCCCTGTTAGAAAGACCGATGGCTTCTATTAAAAGCTGTGATTTTTCTAAAGAAAAAAAAAGTTTTGTATCCTCCTTATACTTCATGGAAGCAAGAGTGAAATTGACCAACTTGTAAAACTACATCTACATACATTTTATTTTTTTAAAAGATTCTTTATTTTTTTTTATATAAAATCACTAACAATTACATTTAAAATTAACTGTTTACCTCCCACACTACAAAAAATACTCAAATGAAATGTTTAACTAAAAAACAAACAAACAAACAAAAAAAACATAGTTACCTAAGGGTCTGAACTTTTTTAAATATGCATGTCAAGAGGGTATATTACTAATATTTTTTTTAATTATAAGCTTGTAAATAGTGATGGACAAAAAAACTGAAAAAATGCACCTTTATTTCCAAATAAAATATTGGTGCCATACATGGGGCTTGATTCACAAAATGGTGCTAACTGTTAGCATGGCTGTTAGCACGGCTTTTTGCACGTTATAGCGCGTTTTCGCATGAAAACACAAATTTTTCGAGTGTTACCATTTGCATTCGTGCAATAACGTGAATTTATCTTGCGCACGCAACCGTTAATGGACAAAAAATTCGTGTTAACGCGCGCCTGCGAATTTTGGCGCAAAATTTCACGCGAAGCACTTTTCACAGCGTGCTAACAGTTAGCACCGTTTTGTGAATCAAGCCTATTGTGATAGGGAAATCATTTAAATGGTGTAATAACCGGGACAAATGGGCAAATAAAATATGTGGGTTTTAATTATGGTAGCATGTTGTAATGATCCACTCAGCTGGCTGCACAGGCAGACAGCTGTTTGACCATTCCTCTAGTCTGTGGGCTGCAGGTCTCTGGAAGAGAGACCTGTCTTTCCTTTGCAAGTTTCTGACCCGTTCTGCTGCTGAGGAATTTGCATACATTTGTTATGAAAATCCCCTAGCTGCCTCCTTTGAAGGCTGGCAGTATAAAAGCCATGTTTTCCCAGAATCCTTTGCTGGTCATCCTTTCATGGTTTGTTACTGAGAAACACTCCTTGAGTGTCTGCCTTCCCTGTTGGTATGTTAAAGTTATCTTAGAGTAATTCTTGGGACTGCACTAGGCAGCTCCTCTAGTGCAGTTAGGTTGTTTATCTGTTTTGTCTGTGTTGCCTCTCTGCTGCGATTGTCCTGTCGCCAGCGGTGGTCGACAGGAAATCGTTCTGTCTGTCTGGGGGTGCTAACCAGAGCAGCGGTTGCTACTGGTAGCCCCTTCTGTTCATCTGCCTTGCTTGGATCGCACTAGCCTCTAGCGGTAGCGGCTGTGGATCCTTCTGATCTGCATTCTTGGAGGGTAAGCTGGAGCAGCGGTTGCTACTGGGTACCTCATCTGTCTGTCTTGCTTGAATCGCACTAGCCTCTAGCGGTAGCGGCTGTGGATCCTTCTGATCTGTGTTCCTGCTTGTACTCGGATCACACTCGCTCTGGCGGAAAGAGCAGTGGATCTTTCCTATCCTGTCTCTGAACTCGGATCGCACTCGCTCTGGCGGAAAGAGCAGTGGATCTTTCCTATCCTGCCTCTGAACCCGGATCGCACTCGCTCTGGCGGAAAGAGCAGTGGATCTTTCCTATCCTGTCTCTGAACTCGGATCGCACTCGCTCTGGCGGAAAGAGCAGTGGATATTTCCTATCCTGTTCCTGAACCCGGATCGCACTCGCTCTGGCGGAAAGAGCAGTGGATCTTTCCTATCCTGTCTCTGAACTCGGATCGCACTCGCTCTGGCGGAAAGAGCAGTGGATCTTTCCTGTCCTGTCCCTGAACCCAGATCGCACTCGCTCTGGCTGAAGAGCGGTGGATCTTATCTCTCATATTCCTGTTTTCCGTTTGTCTATCTTGTCTGATACGAACGCCTGCTGTAGGCTCGGTGAGGTAACCATTTAGCAAGCATTCACATTCTCTATTTTTGTGTTTGTCTGTCATTGGTTAGTCAGGGTGGTGTGCTTGTCTCTGTTGCGCTTTTTGCGCGGAGACCACGCCGTTAACGCTTTCGCTGTTGCGAATGAGTGCTAGCGTTTGTTATTTTCGTTATTTTCTCATTGTTGTTTGCTGTGCCTTTGCTACTCTCGTGCTCTGTCCTTCTCTGTCTGGTGTCTGTTGGCAATCGCCATTCTCTGCAATTGCGTTCTTGCTTTGCTTCTGCTGATATGTGTTCACCGTCGCTGGGTGGCGACTAGATTGGTGAACACACATTTAGCCTATCTCTGTGCTCTTCTCTTTAAGGGCTGTTCAGCCTTGCCTTGCCTTTATCTGTACAATTTCCATCTGGCATCTGTGGCCGTGCAGAGGCTGTGCTCGTCTGCACTCCACGACTCCATCTGCGGGTGGGAATTGCCCTCTGCTGGTGCATTGCACCTAACCTGGGTTCTCCAAATTACACGTCTGTGGAGGATTTCCGCTGTGTCAGCGCGCATCTTGTGCGCTGACCACGGAAACGACTCCGCAAACGTTACACATGTATTATTTTAAAGCTATACTGGCCGAAAACTAAGAAATAATGCATTTTTTCCATTTTTTTTAATATTCCCAGTAAAATGCATTTAGAAAAAAATAATTCTTAGCAAAATGTACCACCCAAAGAAAGCATGATTGGTGGCGGAAAAAACAAGATATAGATAAATTCATTGTGATAAGTAGTGATAAAGTTATTGGCAAATGAATGGGAGGTGAAAATTTCTCGGATGCATAAGGTGAAAAACGACGGAGGGCTGAACTGGTTAATTAACTTACCTGTATGTCTTTGGGATGTGGGAGGAAACCGGAGTGCCCAGAGGCCTCCTTTTAGGATGCAAAAAGTCTAGAAGCAGCCCTAATAATGAGATAAACAGATAAGGAAAGATAAAACATGGGATAAACTAAAAATTGGTTCTCCGATTCCAGTAAAATTGTCCTGTGTGTAGCCGGCATACTAGACCAACACAGGCAGTGCCTACTATTCACAGACATTATTGTGTCCCCTCCCTGCTTCACGACGTCAGACCCGTGACGGGTAGATCTAAAGATAAAGTTCCCGTAAGAGGAGTGTACACACAGGAAGAGAAGCGTCTCAGTGATGAATGAATAACGTTATGTTGGTCTTTTCTACATAAACATCGCTAATCCCGAGAGCGTTCCGTACTTTGCTTATTTTTGACATCCTGGCGCCTCCTCGAAGTTATCAATGGCCTAACGTAAGAGAGGAGGCCAGACGTAAGCCTCGATGATCGCATAATCCATGTGATGTCACAGCCAAGAGCATTGTTCAGGGCCCAGCCTGCATTGTATAAATACTTACTGCTTGTCGTCTTGTCACACTCCCCATTGGACACGCCCGTCTCTCATTGTCTCGCCCCTCATCCAGCCACATTCCACCAAGACAAAAAATAGCTTCCTTATAAGTGCCGAATGGACCCTTCCTCCAATTATTTCCTCGTCTGTAACATGTAACCTGACACACTTCAAAAGGTCCACCAGAGTAGAGATTTTCTAAAAATAAAACCCAAACACACAAAAAACATCCCCCAAAATGTAAAAAAAACTTTTCATTTCTTATCTTCCTGGTTTTGGAAGTTGATCAAAGCCCAAAAAAAGATGTTTGATGTTCATGTTCATCTATCTTTTTAAAAGAAAAGAGAAAATGAAGTATGAGGCATGACGGGGACAGATTCTTGCTTTGAAACGTTGACCTTTCACCGGGTGAGCCCTTTGGTGGCCGCGGTCGTGTTCGCAGTTTGCACCCTCGCGAGTCCTAGCTGATGTCCACATTTTCAAACGCACCGATAAAACACAAAGCGGACTTCAAAGTCCACCGAATACCCCCAAAACCATTTTCTGAGAGGCGAGAGCTCACAGAACTTCTTCCCCACAAAGCTACAAAAATGCTTTTCAAACCCCTTTGTTCAGTAAAAAATGGTGTAAAACCTGTTAAAGCTGGTATAGACACAACATAAACCACAGCATCAATCCAAAGATTAAAGAATAGGATTGATAAATGGCATGCAGAAAACTTGAAGAGGAACTAAAATGAAAAGATATGTTGAACCTATCTATACACAGATAAACGACCACAAGGGTAAGCCCCTGCAAACGCAGGGGGGTCCAGAGCTGTAATGGGCTCCAACTACTAACCTTCCCTTCCTCCGATACAGGGGACTACACTTCAGATCAGGTATTTTGAGGCCACACTTGTTATGAAGATCATGGTGGTCAGTTTTGTGACCCTTGTGAGATGGACACCAACGGGATGCAAGGGAAGGGGAGTGAACATTTGGGAGGCCCCATCAAAGTTTTACTAGGGTGCCCCATGAAATGTACGTACGCCCCTGTAAAACAGCTATATGTGAACCACCTGCAGTGAACCAACATTTGAATCCACACATCAGAGCAGCCTTCGTACATAGGCAAAGAGGTTTGTGAGCCCCAACTGACAAGGTCAGTCCCAGGAGACAGGTGCAGCAACCATGAGCCCCAGGAGACAGGTGCAGCAACCATGAGCCCCAGGAGACAGGTGCAGCAACCATGAGCCCCAGGAGACAGGTGCAGCAACCATGAACCCCAGGAGACAGGTGCAGCAACCATGATCCCCAGGAGACAGGTGCAGAAACCATGAGCCCCAGGAGACAGGTGCAGCAACCATGATCCCCAGGAGACAGGTGCAGAAACCATGAGCCCCAGGAGACAGATGCAGCAACCATGAGCCCCAGGAGACAGATTCAGCAACCATGATCCCCAGGAGACAGGTGCAGAAACCATGAGCCCCAGGAGACAGGTGCAGCAACCATGAGCCCCAGGAGACAGATGCAGCAACCATGAGCCCCAGGAGACAGATGCAGCAACCATGAGCCGAAGGTGACAAATGCAGCAACCATGAGCCCCAGGAGACAGGTGCAGCAACCATGAGCCGAAGGTGACAGGTGCAGCAACCATGAGCCAAAGGAGACAGGTGCAGCAACCATGAGCCCCAGGAGACAGGTGCAGCAACCATGAGTCCCAGGAGACAGGTGCAGCAACCATGAGTCCCAGGAGACAGATGCAGCAACCATGATCCCCAGGAGACAGGTGCAGAAACCATGAGCCCCAGGAGACAGGTGCAGCAACCATGAGCCCTAGGAGACAGGTGCAGAAACCATGAGCCCCAGGAGACAGATGCAGCAACCATGAGCCCCAGGAGACAGGTGCAGCAACCATGAGTCCCAGGAGAAAGGTGCAGCAACTATAAGCCCCAGGAGACAGATGCAGCGACCATGAGCCCCAGGAGACGGCACACAGAGGGTAAAGCAACTTTGCTGTTTTGAGTATGCCAGGGAATATACACAACTAGTTTCGGGCGTGGTCCTTCATCAGTACAGTGAGGTGTACTGTCTCTACAGAGGTAGAAGGAGGGACCACAGTTCAGTGTACATCCAAACATAGCATTAGGAGAATTACAGGGGGCAACAACGCATATTAACACAAATCTGAAGTGGCGCTTAAAAAGAAGAGTTAGGTACTTACTTGTTGAGAGGGAAAGCTCTGGATCTGGACCTTTCCTGGTGCTTGCCAAGTCCCCTCATACTGTTGCTGTCCCACAGTGAAGTTATGCACCTTTGGGGCATCTCGGCAGTCTTCCGCATGCATCCCTGCGCATGCATCCATGCGCACACAATACGGATCTGCTAGTCGTCAGATGTGAGTACGTACTCTGTTTTTTTTTTTTTAAGCCACTTGAGATTTACTTTAAAGCGGACCCAAACCAAATATCTTTTTAATTCAAAATATTTAGTTGCAGCACTCTGACACATAAAAAGATAAATAAACACTCCTTCAAGCTTATGAGCATTTCAGTGCATGCTTTTCACCTTTCTCTTTTCATAACTAGGGTTATACAGGTG